>NC_080671.1:347709801-348052200 GCF_030247195.1 Topomyia yanbarensis
CAGGCACCAACGAATACTGGAACAACAGAACGTACGCACAGCGTGAACGATCATTGTGATGTGCCTACTACTTCCCAAACAACTGCACGCGCCACCGATATTAAATTAAATAACAAAGAACACAGATACGCGATCGTGACCCGTAGGCCCCACAAGCAACTCAAACCAGGTAATCGTGAAAGCCCATACAACATTAACAGCGAGAATAGCGTGAACGAAAACGAGGGAAACGATCCAAACATTTCTTTCATCGCGACGTGCATGAATTGAATTTTGTTTTCTTTCAAATTCACGCAGGGATGTCAATTTTTTCAAGCTCGGGCTCAAACTGATATTATTTACACCAAGCTATCCGCCAGTTTTCATATAATCGATTAAACGGAGATATTTGTGGTTACAACGGTAGGTTTTGCAGCTCTCAAGTCGAGAGATAATGGTTGTCAATGGAGATTGCCAGGCATAGCGCAGGGACTTGGGATCACTGATGTTTCTGATTTACGTCCATGTCGTGTTTTTAGTACTGGAAACTCCTCGCCGGTACTGCACAGACCATCTCAGCATTAAACGTTTGCTTATGGTGGTGTAGCAAGAACTGCCACTGTGGAATTCCGATGAAAGATTTTCTGGCAGAGCTCTTCCTCCCAGACTCCCATAACTTTTTTACTGTGCAAGCTCTGCCTGCCAGACCCCATAACTTTTTAACTGCCACATGCGGAAAAGGCAATGTCGATTGAGAGGTAACGGGGGGAATCAGTACCCTTTCGACTGTCCTGGTTTTTTACTCGTCTGATATGGTCACCCTACCCCTAGAGCCTCAGTTGGCCACTAACGGCTTAGCAATATTGCGGAACTTCTCCATGCAATGAGACTAGTTTTAGGTGACTTTAACTCCCATGGCACGGAATGGAGTTGCGTTCATGGTCTACTTCACTCCATGAATTTTGTGACAACTTCAATATGACCATTTTGATGAAATTACACGGGTTCGCCCAGCGCGCCCGAAAGCCTCAGATTTGTCCCTCTGCTCGACATTGCTGCAGTTAGATAGCCTGTGGAAGGTAATCCCTGATCCGCACGGCAGCGACCGACCATCAGCCAATCCTAATTACTACAATTAATGTTTCATATGACCTCACACGAAAAATTCATTGGAAGAGCTATGTGTCTGCGATATTCGAGTGCACACAAGAGCTCCCTCCCCAGGAAGAGTACTGGTTTTTGGCTGGCTTGATTCTCGACACCACGATTCAGGCTAAGATTAAACGAGCACTGAATTCCAACTAGCGTGGAGGGTTTCCGTACCCATGGTGGGACAAAGAGTGCGCGACGTGTACGCGGAGAAGGCCTTCCGAGATGACAGGTTTCCAGTTGGCTATCAACAGTATGCGACGTTAGAAACGCCTAATGAACAGTTTTATAAAAGCCAAGAAACGTACTTACTGGCGCCGGATCGTTGGCGGTTTAACGAGTGAAACTTCAATGAGCACTCTGTGGGGCACGGCTCGACGTATGTGAGACCGACGTATGTGTCCACCCAGGAAAGCAATGATCAGGCTGTACCAAACAACGATGTTGTCGGTGATGGAGTACTAGAGTTTCTGTTTCCGCCTCGCTGCGAACATACATTTCATCAAACTGGAGCGAATTCAATATTGTTGTTTGCGTATTGTTTTGGGTATTACTTTGGGTTGCATGCACTCGACTCATACGATGAGCCTAGCAGTGCTGGCGAGCGTTCTTCCGCTGGAAAATCGATTTTGGGAACTCTCATATCGATTGCTCATCCGATGCGATATGTTGAACCCGTTAGTAATTGCAAATTTCGAAAGGCTTATGAAGCTCAATTCTCAAACCCGATTCATGTCCTTATACTTCGAATACATGGCACAAAATATCATTTTTTTCTTCATATTATCCCTACGGTGTCAATCTCTCTCACATTCATGAAAGATGAGATTCGTGGAATCCCGGATTACACACGTCCGCAAGTGATCCCAAGCATCTTTCATAGTAAGTTCGAGAATTCGACTACACCAAAATCTTTTATACGGACGGGTGTAAAGTATCAATAGTTCCACTACCTT
Source organism: Topomyia yanbarensis (assembly GCF_030247195.1). Taxonomy (NCBI): domain Eukaryota; kingdom Metazoa; phylum Arthropoda; class Insecta; order Diptera; family Culicidae; genus Topomyia; species Topomyia yanbarensis. Next base: position 347,711,886 of record NC_080671.1, read on the forward strand.
CGGTTTATTCAATCAAAACTTCACTGCCTCTTTCAAACTCAATGATCCTGCTTCAGTCTACGTCACAGAACTCGCTGCTATTCCATATACCCTTGGGATTATTGTTACTCTGCCCACCGATTATTACTTTATTGTTTCAGATAGTCTCAGCTCAGTAGAAGCTCTTCGTTCGATGAAACATAGAAAACACATTCCATAATTTCTGGGGACAATATGGGTGCTCCTGCCTGCTTTGTCTGTACGATCATACAATATTACCACAGTTTGTGTCCCCTCGCATCGTTCTATCCCAGGCAATGAAGAAGCGGACTCTTTAACTAAGGCGAGTGCTTTAGAAGGTGATATTTACGAAAGACCAATCTGCTTCAACATTTTTTTCAGTATCTTTTTTCCAGGGGATGCTAGAAAGTTGGCAGACATCGTGGAGCTAGGAAGAATTAGGGCGGTGGCTACGTTATATTATCCTGATGGTATCAGCGAAACCCAGGTTCAGAGGAATGGATGTGGGTCGGGATGTCATTCGTGTGATGTCTCGGCTTATGTTCAATCACTACACACTAGATGTTCATCTCCGACATATTGTGCTTTCGAATAGCGGAATCTGCGCTCGTGACGACGGTTATCACGATATCGACCATATTGTCTGGGCATGCGCCGAGTATTGTTCTGCCAGATCCAGTGGCGTAGCCAAGGGGGGGTTTTGGGGGTTAAAACCCCCTCCAAACCAAAATATTTGAATTGAAGAAAAAAAGTTTGATGCTGACTAGTTTGTTAAATATTCAAATAATAATTTTGGAAGTTCATTATCTGTTCATTACATTGAGAACCTAATGTTTTAAACGTTATGGAGACTTTTTGTAAATTGTGAGAATGGGATCTTGTAACTAATATTTTAGTGAGGATCCTATAGTTGATAAATCATGTAAATATCAAGCAAAATAGCTCAATGAAAACGCCTACATATAAACTGATGAAAAATGGCTTTTTATGCTTGTCTCTAACAGGTCAAAATCGGTTTTTATGTGCATTTATATAACGTGCCACTAGCTAAAATTGGTAATAAAAAAAATTAAAATTTTCACGTTTTTCGCTATTTATGATGTACATTTGTGTATCGAATTAAATGGCGACAAGATTCCATAATTTGGAAACCCTCAGCTTTTGGAGGTTTAGTATTTAGCACTTTAGCAGCATAATTTTATTGATTAATTATTCCAGTTGGATGCATTACAAATTCCAATCAAATTTAGTTCGAGGCTTACTGTCTTCAGCAACATTTTCAAGAATGTTATTGCAAATAGCTTGGTTGGAGATATGAATGCAACCAGTATTTGTGCATTATAGGCCATATTTCACTACGAATTCCCTTACTAACGGTTATAGGCGACAACAAAGAATTTGGGAGAACACCTTGTAGATGACTTTACTATCCTAGTATGTAAAAGTGATTTCTATTTATATTTATATATTTTTATATATTTATTTATTTCGTCAATCAAATGTAGACTACATAATATAAATATTAATTGCTTATATACTATCCTGTAAACTATTTCTATGTACTATGATGCCGTAAAGAGTTGAAAAACTGTTTTAAACTTGTTCGGGGCATGGTAAGGTCAATACTTTCACAATGCTCGTTATACACAGCCATCATCTGGTTTAGTGGTCCGAATTTAGCATAGTCTGTACGGCGAACAAATTTCTATTGCGTAATTGACGAGTAGGAGCATATAAATTTAATTTTGACAAAATGTAAGATGAGTCAATACGCTGCATGACGATATCGTTTAGAAACGAGATCATAGCATAGTCCCGACGTTCTTTTAATGTTTGAATATCTATCAACATACAACGTGCTTCATAAGATGGAAGAGGGAATACTGTCCATCTTAACTTGCGTAATGCATATAATAGAAACTGTTTTTGGATTGATTCAATTCTCACTTCGTGTTTTTTTATGAATGGTGACCAAACAATACTACAATATTCTAAAATAGACCGAACATATGCTACGTAAAGAGTTTTAATTGTGTAAGGATCTTGAAAGTGATATCCGAAGCGTTTTATAAAATTAAGCATATTACTAGCTCTATGAACAATTGTGTTGTGATGTTCCACAAAGTTTAATTTTTTATCTAAGATAACTCCTAAATCTCTTATTTTATCGCATTTCTGAACGGTTTGATTACCTAATGTAATTGACACGGAAGCCGTGATTTGTTTTCTGCTAAAAGTCATGAGATTACATTTTTTAACATTTAACTCCAGTAAACATTTACAACACCATGTATAAAAGATTTGTGTTTCATCGTGAAAAACATTATAGTCATTATTATTTCTGATTTCTAAAAATAGCTTCATATCATCCGCATATATGAGAATATTAATGTTTTTTAAAATAAGAGAGATGTCGTTGACATATAAAATAAAAAGAAGAGGTCCTAAGTGTGAACCTTGCGGAACCCCCGAAGTAACTTTAATTATATCAGATTTCATCTCATAGAATTTTACTATTTGCTGACGATCTGTTAAATACGACTTAATCCAATTGAGGAGTCTCATCTCGATTCCCAATTTTTCAAGTTTGAATATTAACATGGGAATGTCCAGCTTATCGAAAGCTTTGCTGAAGTCAGTGTAAAGAGCTTCTATATGATTTCCTTTATCCATGGCATTTAACGAGTAATCAACAAATTCTAAAAGGTTTGTACTAGTTGAACGGCCTTTAAAAAACCCATGTTGTGAATTTGTTATTTTATGTTTGACTTGGTTGAAAATGGTTTGATTTATGATGGATTCGAAAAGTTTGGGAAAGCAAGACAGAATGGCAATTCCACGATAATTGCGAATATCAGATTTTTTACCCGATTTATAAATAGGTATTAAAAAAGATTTTTTCCAATCTTTTGGGAAAATACCAGATTCTAGTGACTTATTGAACAGCCAGAATAAAGGTGACGTAAGCTCAGTTGCTAAATTCTTTATGAAAGCAGGTGGAATTCCATCAGGTCCTGAGCCTTTAGTGGCATCTAGATCATTGAGACCAGACAAGATATCTTGAACATTAATGTGACTGACACCAACATCCCTTGAATAATCAGGAAAATAAGAAAAATATTCAAAGTCACGATCATTGTCTGAATAGTTAGAATAAGTTTCTTGAAAAAATGTTGCGAAGAGATTACAAATATCTTTTGAAGTTTCACCCTCTTTCCCATCTAAAGACATTTTTGATGGGAAGTTGCATGAATTCAACTTAGTTTTGATGTAATTAAAAAAGTTTTTTGGGCATGACTTGATCTCATTTTCAGTTTTTGCATTATATACAGTTAGTGCCGAAGAAATAGCCAAAGTTAGTTGGTCACGAATGTTAAGGTATTTTTCCAAATTATCCTGATTATTGTGTTTTCTGTAAATTTTGTGAGCTTTTTGCTTCCGATTTTTCAAATTAATAATTTCCTTGTTGAACCAAACTGGATTTTTGGATGCATGATTTCGTCGTTTTTTCGTGAGTGGAACTTCCTCCTGTATTATTTGTCATAAAATATTATAAAAGATCTCCACTCCACATTCAACGTTCACTTGATTCTTTAAAAGGGACTGCCAATTAGCACTGCTTAATTTATATTTAATATTTTCATAATTTGCTTTTCTATAATCGAAAACGTCCTCGAAGTCACAATCAATGAAATTATGATTCTTGTGCACAAAAATAGAGAATTCTATTGCTGTCTGAAACGTTTCATTTTTCCATAAGGGAGAATGAGATTCATCAACACAGAAATCTTCATTAATGTTTGTTAATAGCAGATCTAAATAACGATTGTGTTGATTTTTTATATGGTTTATTTGATTGAGTCCTAGCAATGCAATTTTCTCAAACATATATTGTAATGTTTCGTTATCACCAACGACAGGAAGTAGAATGCTCTCATTTTCAGAGTCAGGAATAAAATCTAAGTTGCGCTGATTAAAATCACCATAAATATGAACTTTGAATTCTGGAGGAAAATTAGAGATTATTTCTTCAGCTGCTTGAAAGAAAATCTCATATGTTGATTTGTAAGCTAGGTCCGGTGGAAAGTACACTGAGACAAAAATGTGGATTTCATCAGCGATATGTGCTTTAACCCATACATGTTCAAATTCTTTGAATTTTGGTGAGACAATAAGATCGGAATTAAATATAGATGAAACTGCGATGAGAACTCCTCCGCCTGACATTCTTTGGGTTAGTCGCAAATCACGATCATCTCTAAAAACATTATAGTCACTACCGAAAACCTCTTCACTTTTTATATCCTCATTCCAACTTGTTTCGGTACCTAGAATTATCGAAAATGAAATGATTTCTACGCCACCTTGGTCAAATTTAACTTTTTCGTACATATACTGAAAAATATACTGGATGGCGTTTACGTCACCTTTGCATACAAGGGCAGTTCAGTAATGTGATTAATCGGTAATTAGTTGCAAAAATCCCGCTTCATACCATTTTTATAGATGGGACATACTACTCCCTACATCCTATACTTCGGTAAAATCTCCTCCTTCCAGATCTTCAAAAGCACCCAGTGGAGTGCTTTAGTCAATTCCTGTACTCTGTGTTTGAGTAGCTCACTTGACAGTTGATCATTGCCAGCGGTTCAACCGTCCTATTTTTTCATGAATCTTAGGTAGATCCGGAATCTGTCGTCGACTGCGCGCGTCTACAAGCTGATTCTTGCAAAACTCTTGTCGTCTACTGCTTCGCTATTTAGGTGTTCGTCATAATATACTTATCAATCGTGAGATTTCCGCACAAATAATGTGTACACCTTATAAGGTGTGCAGACTATCCTGTGCGATAACCGGTTTATACAATGCCCCCGGCCTATCAGGATGTTTATGTCACCGATGACGAGTTTAACATTCCGCCATAGTTTATCATAGACATGCTCCAGCTGCGCATAAAATGCATCTTTCTCGGCTTCGTGAGGTCAATGCACATTGATAATGCTCTAGTCGAAGAAATGGCCTTTGATCCACACTACACATATCCTTTCGCTGATCGTCTGCCACTTGATCACGCGTTGGCGCATTTTGCCCAGCTCTTGTGCCGTCGCTCGATCCCCGCATTTCCACACCTTCTGCCTTATCTATCAAAGCTCCTCCAATGCTACGGTTTCGAAGTTGCGAGTTTTCAGCTCATGCTTTTGTTAGTAAAGTGGTGTTTTTTGAGCCACTCGTTGAACTTGACCTAACCTGTCTCGTAGTCCGCCACCCAACATAACTGACACCTGCGACAGGTATTTAGTTCTGCTACGGTAGGGTTATAGCGCCCATGCCCGCTCACACCATCCCATTTCGCTATTACTGCAGAACACGGTAGTACCCAGTCGATCGCGGCCTACAGATTAAATGTCATCAATAGACCCGCCAACATTTTTGAAAAATCTAAGATTTTCGTCAAAACCCCCTCCAAACCAAATTTCTGGCTACGCCATTGGCCAGATCTCAACTGCTGGATTCCCATCTGGCCCGAGGAAGATTAACCAATGTCTCGGTTCGGGATGTACCGGCCAGCCGCGAACTTCCTTCTACGTCCCTCGTATACACCTTTTTGAAAATCATCAATTCACAGATTTAACGGCCACTTTTACTTTTTTTATCATTGTTAGAAGTGCTCTTTTCAGCCCATACCATACACCATCGCATAGAGGAGTAACTGGGGTGGAATCCTGGCCAAAATTATTTATTGCGGTTATTGATGTCTTATTGATGTTATTATGCATTAATATGAACTAAAAATAGATAATAACTAGTTTTTGGGACAATTTAGCATTGATGATGATGGTTCCACCTCATACCCCCACAAAGGTGTGAGCTCAACGATTTATCTAGAGGATAATTAATATTTTAACTCATGACAAGACCAGTTAAATTTGCAGATATAGCCTTTCCTTCAAAAGAAAGTAACCAAATATATTTCGAATATTCCACCAACAACCAGGGTCGATCAAAAAAAATTTCATTCCGGAAAGATACTTGATAGAATCGGGAATTGAACCCAATAGCTTCCATTTCTGATAATTCTCTGTAAGACTCCTCCCGCCTGACCAAGACATCGGTACTACCACCTGCTACCAGAGTTAAAAATATTCAAATTCATTGAATGAAAATTGATCATATTCAGCCGCATTCATTTTCAATATTCAGTGTCGCAGCTGAAAATGTCAAACGAACAAACCGCCCATTCAACCATGCAGATTTTCATTCGGCTCCGATTATGACACGAAGCGACCGTGCAGCAACGAATCAAACGCATCAAAGTAGGCCCTGGCACAATGTAAGCGATGATGATTGTTGTTTTATATGCTATATCGACATTTCAAAACATTTTCCTAGATAATTAGTGTAATGAATATATTGTACGATATTCAACTGAATGAATAAGATGGATAGTTGAATGAATATTTTTTCTATTCACCGCGAGTCACAACAGGTTCATTTTCAGCCGTCAACAAAGAGCTTCGATTATTTTTAACTCTGCCTGCTACACTGATAGAATATATTCGTAAATCGCTATGCATTAGTTTCGTACAGATAATTTTCATAAAATATTCGAATTTTTCGTACATATAATGAATCGTTCGTAGTTCTATTGAAACACATTTATTTTTTATTACGAGTTTTTCGTGAAAACCACGAAACGACTTTCGTTGGCTTATTACGAAACAGCTTCGTTCGGCAAACGAATTGTTCGCTGCTATATACGAATATCTTTATAATATTTACGAGCACCATTCGTCGAACCGTCAACGTCAACAGAGCTTCAATATGGAGTCATTGTTGCTATACGTCATATAACTGTTGATGATCACGACGGTCTCGGTCTGACTATTTAGTAGCCGTATCCGTGTTCGCCGGTTTCAGGAAGATTTTCTAAACCTCTTCCTCTTCTAGTTGATCCATAATCTGGAGCAGTATGGATTCAGTTGAGCCATCGCAAACTGCTCGATGGTGTTAAATAAATAATTTTGAGTTTTTCTCAGCCGGAGCAATGTCAAGAGAATATGCTATTAAATACGAAAACTTCTCTTAGATGAACGAAATGAATTCGTGCGACCAACGGGATTGTTCGTAATATACATAGACGTTTATTAAAATAAACAAAACATTTCGTTTCATTCACGAAAATTAATGTCGTTTTCAACGACAACATTCGTGCAATATACACTAAATAAGTAAAATTCACGAAAACTTTCGTTCATCAAGCGACCATTTCTTCATATCTCAATAAAATCAATTTCGCCAGATCTGTTTTTTTAACTAAAAAAATCGGTGTTGTCAAACATCGATACCAAAAGATCGAATGAAAAAATAAGAAGATAATAAATACGAAAACTTTTCTAAGATGGACGAAATGAATTCGTGCGACCAACGAAGTCGTTCGTAATATACACAAACATTTATTGAAGTAAACGAATGATTTCATTTCATTCACGAAAAATAATGTCGTTATCAACGATAACATTCGTGCCATGTACACTAGATCAGTAAAAGTTACTAAAACTTTTGTTCGTCGAGCGTCCATTTCTTCACACCACAATCTGTCTAGTACTTAATAAGAATGAGCAGGTTGAAATAGAATCGAATTTGCCAGATCGATCTTTCTAATTAATAAAAATCGGTGCTGTCAAACATTGATCCTAAAACATCGAATGCGACCAACGAAATCGTTTGTAATATACATAAACGTTTATTAAAATACACGAAACATTTCGTTTCGTTCGCGAAAAATAATGTCGTTATCAACGATTACATTCGTGCAATGTAAACTAAATAAGTAAAATTTACGAAACTTGCGTTCATCAGCGGCCATTTCTTCGTACCACAATAAAATCGATTTGGTCAGATCGATTTTTTTAAATAAAAAAAAACTGTTGTCAAACATCGATCCCAAAGATTGACTGAAAACAATAAGAGGATAATAAATACGAACACTTTTCTAAGATAAACGAAATTAATTCGTGCGACCAACGAAATCGTTCGTAATATACACACACGTTTATTAAAATACACAAAACATTTCGCTTCACTCACGAAAAATAATGTCGTTATCAACGATAACATTCGTGCAGTATACATGGAACGTGTAAAATTTACGAAAGATTTCTAACTCCATTATTACCACTATCGCAGCAATAACCGAGATTAACTCTACTGTCGAGCAAAGCCAACATAACTCCATCATCAAATCAGACCCTGATCACAACAAAAATCTAAAAGCTTCGATTCAACCCGATAAGCTCTTAGTACTGGTCACCATGTTCGATTTCAAGTTAGTCTCTATCTGCTTATCGCGCGCGTGGCTCAGACTTCTGTAGACATCTCATTATTTTTCAATAACTTTAATAAGCAAGTAACAAAATCCATCATCATCATAGCGAATATAATAACTTAGTGTGACTAAATGCAAATAATAGAAGAGAAGAAAAAATACAATCTTCGTGATAGTACATAGTTATTGAAATAACTCCAAAATATAAAAATACAAAAAATCTGTCCACAAAGCAGATTTTACGTGTGAAATACATAGTGTTTTGAATTCCACCAAAGTTGCCGCACGTTTAATATGTTTAGGCATCGAATTGAAAAAACTTATTCCTATGTACAACAAGAATTTCTGTGATCTACTAAATAATAAGTTAGGTGTTCTTGCATCAGATGCGTTTCTAGTGTTGTGTCTATGCACATCACTTCCTCGTTCAATTCGATCACACAAATATCGAGGAAGCATTCCATTAATAAGTTTAAAAATGAACAGCATAATTGTCAAGCAATAATTTTTTTGTTTCACAGAGAACCATTGTAATGCGTCTAGCATGAAACAAGAGGAAGTGTACCTGTTACATTTTAAAATTAGTCGCATGATTCTATTTTGCAATCGCTGTAACCTCAATATTTCTGTTTGATTGGCAAGAAACAAAATGGATGGACAGAAGTCATTATGTGGTGAAATAATAGATTTATATAATAAAATTTTACTACTAATTGTTAAATAATTTTTCAGACGACCAGTTAACTTGTCATCAATGATTATTCCAAGATGTTTTAATTAATAGTCTCACCATCTATTTCAACGTTAACTTCAGGCCCATAACTAGCCGAAGAGATGATCATATGTTTAGTTTTAGCAACATTTAACTTTAATTGTTTAAATTTTAACCAACGATCAAGGGAATGCAAATCTTCGTTCAAATGCGCCACGACTTCGTCTATATCCTTAGCAGCGATGAACAGAACAGTGTCGTCAGCAAACAAATTTAAGTCACAAAATCGTAAAATTCGCCTCATATCATTTATATACATAATAAATAAAATAGGAACTAAGACACTACCTTGCGGCACTCCAAGAGGATTGGCGAGAGGACTAGATACACACTGAAAACCATTCGATGAAGAAAGTAACAAAACAAATTCTTGTTTTCCTGATTAGTTGTCTTCAACAGAAAAATGAAAAACGTAACTAAATTTTCTCTTAATTTTGCGAGATTCTCAAATACTAGGTATTGAAAATTATTATTGATTTTGATTCAAGAATCTTACTGAAATACATCAAGGTAGCGACAGCAACTATATTCATACAAGCTGGGCATAACGGTTATGCAGGTAGTAAGTTGTCTCAGCTTGGAAAGCTTGTTTTGGCCTGGACACAACTACCTGAACCAGTACACAAAAAACAGAATTTCAACTGACGTCATTTTGGTTTTACCTAGTTTTTCTATAAAAACATTTCAATAAAGGGAAATTTTGATTACATTTTTTTCAATACATGTATACTGTAAGTTGAAAGTATTGTCGTAAATTGTCAAAATCATTCTATTTCGGCTTTATTCGATTATATTGTAAAATTTCAATTATTAACTGTAAGGTTCTTCGACTATGAAAGCAAATACCAACAGCACTCATGTTGTGAGTGCCGCGAGATTAGGTTTTAACTGATTAGAGAATAAAGGCGAGTCAGTCTTGAACTGAACGTGCTACTGTAAACTACTAACGTTTAATCTTGTGTTTATTCATCCGAAAGTTTGATACACTTTAGCTGGCGACGAGGAAAAAGTGTTGTGAAATTTATTGCTAACACGCCACGTAAGTCAGTTAATGTGATTCTGACCAATTCTCCAATAATTCGTGATTTCACGTGTCGGAGTGATAAGTTTTGATACCAGTTCATCAGCCATTTTGAAGAGTCAGCCATTGTGCTGTGACAAAAGCGTGCAATTAATAGTAACACTATACAAAGTAGCAATCTGTGTTTTTTTGTATTTTCGTTTAGATCGATTTGGAATATCCTGCTTTATTGCCAGAAATTGTCAAAGTGTGCAAGGTGAATTAGGGTTCTTTCGCGGAGTTTCGAATAGTTGGAGTGATTTCGAGCAGTTGAGAGACTTGGATAATAACGAATCGAGAGGAGAAAAGAACAACTATAAAAGTGAGCAGAAACATAGTGACCAGAGAACGAGTTAGTGAAAAAAAAGAGAACATCCAGAGAATAGAGAGTGAGAGGTAATTGGATAAAGTATCGTATGGGTCAGTAATTCCGCGATCTTGGTGTGCGTGTACTTATTGCTAATTCCCATTTGTATCGTGTGTTTTCCAATAGAGATGAGTTCAAACGCCAACATTATTGGAACTATGGAACCTTATGTTCCAGGTTCATCCTTCAGCGAATATGCTGAGCGCTTTGAACATTTTTTTGAATTTAACGAAACACCTGACGAACGCAAAAGATCTATGTTCATTACCCTAAGCGGCCCAGCTGTTTTTTCTGAATTGAAACTATTGTATCCAGGGCAAACCTTAACGAATTTGACTTACACCGAGATAATAACAAAGTTAAAATCTCGTTTCGATAAGGTGGATTCAGATGTTATACAATGTTATAAATTCCACACTCGTATTCAGGCCGCTAGCGAGACAACAGAGAATTTCATTCTAGATTTGAAATTGATGGCTTCGATGTGTGATTTCGGAGATTATAGGGATAAAGCCATACGAGACAGAATTCTCGTTGGGGTGTACGATAAAAATTTACAATCACAACTCTTGAAAGAGGAGCAGTTAACTTTGGCAAGCGTAGAAAAAATAATCACACATTGGGAATTAGCGAGCTCTCGTGCACAGGTACTCAATGGTGGTATAGGATCTCAACCCCAAGTGGCATCAGTGAGAGAAAGATTAGGTAGAAGAGGGAACCACAGTGGATACAGGTACCAACACACTTACAACAATCATGATGGGAACCTTCGTAGCCGTAGTAGAAGCCGCAGTGAACGCCGAGTTTCTTTTAGAGAGAGAAGCAATAGTAGAGAGAACAGGTATGCAAATCTCACATGCAACGGCTGTGGCATGAAGGGCCACATAAAAAGGCAATGTCGCTATCGTAACCAGAGGGACCAAGGTCGAATACACAGCGTGTCTAATCCAGTGCCTTCAACGAGTACTGCAGACAATATCAACCAAGCTATGCATCGTCTTAGAGTGGAGCTCAGCGACGAGTCTGATGATTCAGGTGATTATATGTGTATGATGGTATCGTCTTTAAATAGAATAAGTAACCCTTGCTTAGTGAAACCAGTAATCGAGAATTGCGAGGTTGAGATGGAAGTAGATTCTGGCTCTGCTGTGTCTGTTATGGGTAAGAAAATGTTTCGTCGACTGTTTTATGCATCTGTACCACTATACAAGAGTGGTAGAAAATTATTGGTGGTAAATGGGGGTCGATTGCATGTACTGGGTGAAGCAGAGGTTATGGTGAGAATTAGCCATATAGAGAGAAAACTAGCACTAGTTGTCTTGGATGAGCATAGGGAAGGAAATAATTACCAATTCGTTCCACTTTTTGGTAGAGAGCGGTTGGACGTATTCTTTCCTCAGTGGCGAAATGCATTTTTGAGCAATACTGAGAGGATTAATAATATTTCCATGACAGAGAACCTAGAGCATGTTTTCGCGGAAATTAAACAACGGTATTCGAATGTTTTTCAAAAAAGTTTTGTTTCTCCTATAGTCGGATATGAAGCCGATTTAGTACTAAAAGAGGATAAGCCTATCTTCAAGAAAGCGTATGATGTTCCTTACAGATTACGTGATAAGGTGGTTGATTATCTTGATAAACTCGAGAAAGAAAATGTGATTACTCCAATAAAGACAAGTGAGTGGGCCTCACCAGTAATCGCAGTGGTCAAGAAAAATCAGGAGATAAGGCTGGTAATCGACTGCAAAGTGTCCATCAATAAATGCACCATCCCTAACACTTATCCATTACCAGTTGCGCAAGATCTTTTTGCTCGTTTGGCTGGATGTACAGTCTTCTGTGCATTAGATCTTGAAGGTGCTTATACACAGCTTTCGTTATCGGAGAGAAGCAGAAAGTTTATGGTAATTAACACGATAAAAGGTCTCTTTGTGTATAATAGACTGCCGCAAGGAGCGTCTTCCAGCGCGGCAATATTTCAACAGGTTATGGATCAGGTGTTAGAAGGAATCGAACATGTTGAATGTTATTTGGATGATGTGTTAATTGCCGGTAAAAATTTAGATGATTGTAAGAGAAAATTATATGTAGTACTAGAACGATTATCAAACGCTAATATCAAAGTTAATTGGCAAAAATGTAAGCTTTTCGTTACAAACCTTCCATTCCTCGGACATGTGATAACTGGTAAAGGGTTACTTCCATGCCCAGACAAGTTGGCGACCATTAGGGATGCTCAAGTTCCAAAAAATTCAACTGAGTTAAAGTCATATTTAGGTCTCGTAAACTATTATGGCAAATTTGTACCTAACTTATCATCTAAGTTGTGCTCACTTTATAGATTGTTAAAAAAAGATGCAAAGTTTGATTGGACACATGAGTGTCAAGAAGCATTTCAACAAAGCAAAACTCATTTAATGAATGCCAAAATCTTAGAGTTTTATGACCCCAAGAAGCCTTTAATAGTTATTTCTGATGCTTGTGGTTATGGATTAGGAGGAGTTTTGGCACATTTGGTCAATGGCGTGGAAAAACCAATTATTTTCACATCATTTTCCCTGAATCAAGCACAGAAATCATATCCAATACTGCATCTTGAAGCATTAGCACTAGTTTGCACAATAAAAAAATGTCACAAATATTTGTATGGCCAGAAATTTATTGTGTACACAGACCACAAACCACTGCTGGGAATTTTTGGTAAACAGGGGAAAAACTCCATATTCGTAACGAGATTGCAACGCTATATTCTAGAGCTATCGATATACGACTTCGAAATACATTACAGAAAGGGAGCTAATCTTGGTAACGCCGATTTTTGCTCACGGTTCCCTTTGAAACAGGCTGTTCCTAGTGAATTGGACGAAGCATTTGTTAAAAGCTTGAACTATAGTCAAGATTTGCCTCTAGACTATTCTCGCGTAGCCAAGGAAACTGCGGAGGACACTTTTCTACAGAAAGTCATTCAGTATGTTAAACAAGGATGGCCAGAGAGAGTGGATAAAAGCTTTTTGAATATGTTTTCAAACAATCAAGATCTTGAAATAGCACAGGGATGCCTGATTTTTCAAGAACGTGTTGTAGTACCAGTCTCTCTCAGAAAAGAACTGCTACTGCTCTTACACGTAAACCATTCAGGGATAATAAAAATGAAACAGCTTGCTCGAAGAACTGTCTATTGGCCTGGAATTAACGCCGATGTAGAAAAATACGTGCATTCCTGCGTCACATGCAGTAGAATGGCTGCCATTCCCAAGCCAAGCCCTACATCTTGGATTCCAACTACTCGACCATTCAGTAGACTTCACGCGGATTTTTTTTATTTAGGACAAAAAGTTTTTTTGCTAATCGTGGATAGTCATTCTAAATGGTTAGAGGTTGAGTGGATGAAATGTGGTACTGATGCAGTTAAAGTTAATAAAAAGTTTGCAAATATGTTCTCAAGATTTGGATTACCGGACGTAGTTGTGACAGACGGAGGACCACCTTTCAATTCGGAAGCCTTTGTAGCGTTTTTACGAAACCAAGGTGTTAAAGTTCTTAAAAGCCCCCCTTACAATCCTTCGAGTAATGGACAAGCGGAACGCATGGTGAGGTTGGTGAAGGACGTCCTGAAAAAGTTTCTGTTAGAACCCGAAGTTAAAGGGTGGGACACGGAAGATCAATTAAATTACTTTCTTATAAATTACCGGAACACATGCCTGACGCATGACGAATGTTCCTTTCCTTCAGAGAAAGTTTTTAAATACAAGCCTAAAACATTAATAGATCTAGTCAATCCGAAAAAACATTACTCTCGACAACTGATTGAAAATCCCACAGATTATAAACAGCGCCTTGTAAAAGAAAAGTGTAATAAAAAAGTTTCGAAAGATCCCTTTGATTCATTGCTATTAGGTGATATGGTTTGGGTCAAAAACAATAGATCCAATGATATTGCTAGGTGGATAGAAGGTAGGTTTATAAAAAGACTATCTTTAAATATATTCCAGGTTGCGTGTGGAAACGTAACAACAAGCGCACACAAGAGTCAACTCAAGATTCCGAATAAAGATCATGTGAGGAAGAATATAGTAGTGCCTATTGTACCAACTAGAAAAAGGAAGCGTTTGGATTCTGTTGAATTGGAGAAAGATTTTAAAGGGTTCGAAGATTCATCTCACGCTAATAAACCAGAAAAAGCGGACAAGGTTTTAGTGAGAAGATCAGAACGGCTACTAAGTAAAAAAAGAAAAAAAGCTTAAATGATTGAAAGTGTATTTGAAGAAAAATAGCATGAATTAATTTATAGTATTTAAGAAATATATATGAATGAAATTGTAAAAATTGGCATGATTGAGGGAACGTTTAATTTAAGAGGGAAGAATTGTAAGGTTCTTCGACTATGAAAGCAAATACCAACAGCACTCATGTTGTGAGTGCCGCGAGATTAGGTTTTAACTGATTAGAGAATAAAGGCGAGTCAGTCTTGAACTGAACGTGCTACTGTAAACTACTAACGTTTAATCTTGTGTTTATTCATCCGAAAGTTTGATACACTTTATTAACGAATGTAATATGCAATATGATTATTATTTTTCATCTTTTGAGATTCCAAACCAGATGTGGAATAAGTTTTAAATTTTTTTGTGGTGCTGGCTGACTAAATAAAAAAGAAATAAAAATTATACCTTTCATCTAAAATTGAAATCATTAATCAATTACCAACAATCCTTAAATACCTTTGGCTATTTCGTCTTATTTAAGATTGTAGTTTATAAAAAGATAACATTATGAGAAACATAACTCTATATTATATTTACGTTGTGAATTACTCGCAAATGGAGTATTTCATCAATTTAATTCCATACCTTCATCCGTCGGTCGGTAAAACAAAACGTTTGAAATATCCTATGTTGTATTTTACGATGAAGCAGTTTAATTCAACAATGAGATTAGTTGAATTCCAGTCGTTTGTGTCTTGGCTGGTAAAGGTAGTGTAACGGCATATGCAATTGTGTCTGGACTAAAAAAGCGTTACAAGCTGAGATAAGCGTTTCAAGATTTAGCTCGGGTAGGCTTTTTAAGTTTTGTGCTAGGCTGAAACGTTTGTGTCCAGACTGAAACTGACAGCATCAAACCAACAGAGTTGGATTATTGTTTTCAAAGAAAAACTTAGTTCGCCCAAATATCAACTAGACGAAACCAAAAACTGAACTAATTTTTTAGTTGAAATTTTGATGAATCGGTTTTCCGTGCAAAATCGTTGAAACTAATTTTCTGAGTTCTATCACATAAATAGTTTTCAAACCACTTATGTGCTATCCTTCCGATACCACATCGCTCTAAAGTTTTCAGAAGTAACCTCTTTCCATTTTGCTAACACTAGATTCAAAGCGGTTTCGCAAGAGTGTCCCTCTCGGTATTCAGATTGCTCCGGAATTAGCAAATTATTATTATTCAAATAACTCATCAGCTGACCCTTAACAATTAGTTCTAAAATTTTCTCTAATGTGTGTAACATGTTAGTGGGGTGATACTCTTGGGCTTCTGTCCACCTATCAGTGCAGATGTCAATTTTCCATATCCTTTCTAATACTAGTATTTTCGAGGCGATCTTTTTGAATACATTCATTTTTACAGTTGCATAAACAGTTGGTCAGTGGAAAAGGGAGAAGAAAATGAACGCCTGAGCACATATTCAAGAAGATACATTTTGTCAAACATAATATTTGACCCTACAGCATTTCGGCTCAAATTAGTAAAAATATCAATATTTTCAAATCGCTTGGAATTTGTGCATCGGCCAAGATCGACAGAGATTGAATGTTTTTAGGTAGCCGGAATCTTGTTTTGTAATGTTGTTTCAGCAACACTCAAATTTGGAATAAAATGTTTAAAAAAAATATTTTTGCAGCTGGTGCAGTACAATGCAACGCTATTTTTTTACATTTCTTACAAAAGATTACAAAAGATTCGCTCAAACTTTGAAAACTTTTTCCGAGGCCCGGAGGGCCGAGTCTCATATACCAATCGACTCAGCTCGACAAATTGAGACAATGTCTGTATGTGTGTGTGTATATGTGTGTATGTATGTATGTACAAAATGTCATGTAATTATCTCAGCAATGGCTGAACCGATCTTAATGAAACTAGTTTCAAATGAAAGGCCTAACGTTGCCATTTGACACTATTATTTTTGATTTTAGATATGTTGTTTACTTTCTGAGACATAGGCGATTTTGTCAAAAAACAGCAGGTTTTTTGCAAATAACTTTCGAACAAAACAATATTGTCCCACAAACTGCATATAAGTAGAAAGCTTGTACAAATACCTTTCAAAAAGCTAGAGATTGTCAAAATCAGTTCACGAGCGGCGGAGATATTAAACATTTTGTAATTTTATTTCTCGCTTACCAATTTTCACTAATTAAAAAGGAGACCGTTTCGTACAGAGTATTGTTTTACTGGTGTTTTAGGGGCAAAACTAAACCGATTTTGAATATCGGGGTATGAAAACACATCTACGTGATTCAAGGAATTCGATGTTGAGAACATTTTGTAAATTACCTTTATAATAAATTAACTATTTCTCAAAAATCAATATACAAGTTCATTTCAATGACAAAATAATGTGTTTATAAAGAAACCGTGATTTCTAGTATTTATCCCTAGGATTAGGCATTGCGTTCAATCATGAGGTAAATGTTGGATGGTATATCAATACACAGATCAAAAAGTAATTCACCTAGTAGTGAGATAAAAGATTTCTCATATAATTATACTCGTGGCGTCACCGAAAGCAACTGTATGATTGAAACCCAAAAATCTAGCAAAAATTTAGCTCTTTTGCAAGATTTAGGTTATACTGGTTATGGCGCAAAAAATACTACTTACATTATTTATGATAAGAATGTAAGAAATCAATATATCATAATAATATACCTATAAAAATAATGTTACTGAATTTACCATAATATGCCATTCCTCACACGCCCCCCATCTCTCTCTCTCTCTCTCTCTCTCTCTCTCTCTCTCTCTGTCTCTCTTTCTCTCTCTCTGTCTCTCTTCTATCGCATCTATCTAGCCATTTCTGTATCCATTTCTAAGTTGTGTGATAAGATCTTCTGGCAATCTGAAATATTTATTAATTGTAATTGCGAAGGTTTGAGAAAACAAAACTATTTTTTGTCTGCTGCTACATCAACTCAACTTAATTGTATTCAAAGCCTGTATCTACACTATAATTAAGGAACTTCATGGCTATATAAGAAAAATATTTGGCTTAACTGGGTAATATGAAAGTTTGACGATGAAAATTTCCAAAAGAGACATTCCACGTGCGACATTTAATTTTTTTTTGTATCTCTATTGACTTTTGAATGAAACATATGCTCAAAGACTGAAAGCCGAAGCCAGCAGGATTGGTCTTGCCATCAACGTTTCGAAGACAAAATACATGAGAGGAAGAGGTTCTAGAGACGACAATGTGAACCTCCCACCCGAGTTCGGATTGACGGTGACGAAATCGAGATGGTCGACGAATTCATGTATTTGGGCTCACTGGTAACGACGACAATGCTAGCAGCAAAGATTTTCAGAGACGGATCTTGGCGGGAAATCGTGCCTACTTTGGACTCCGGAGGACGCTCCGGTCGAACAAAATTCGCCGCCGCACGAAGTTGATTATCTTCAAGACGCTGATTAGTTCAGGGGTTCTTTACGGCCACGATACCTGGACTATGCTCGTGGAGGACCAACGCGCCCTTGGAGTTTTCGAACGAAAGGTGTTGCGTACCATCTATGGTGGCGTGCAGATGGAAGACGGAACGTTGCGCAGGCGAATGAACCATGAGTTGTATCAGCTGCACATTCGTTGTATTGGTACGAACTTTCATGAAAAATAACGGATCAAAGACCAAAAATATCCACAAATTAGATCCAGGAAAAGAAGTCTCCCAAAGTACCCACTCTCGATGGGGGATGCAACTACAATGTGTCTTCTAACTTATCGTCGTCCATATCTGGATATACTGAGTAGTTTGAACCATTTCTTTTTCACAGTTTGGTCTGTGTAGGACTTATTTATCCATATTTCCTGCACGAGAATGTCGAACGAAACAATATGAAAGCTATAAGGATGAATGGAAAGAGACTGCATTGCAATCAACTTAATGCACGGCTTTTATGCTATCGGCATAGCCTAGACATTTCACACTATTTACTTCAACGCAAATAAAAATTTTGAAATATCTACCTGCCTCATTCACGAATCGCATTCTCCCTGTCGTTCTCTGTTCAAGGGGCTTGAAAGCACATGTGACCTTGTCTCACTTTACTATATTCAATTGCGCGTTAAAATACTGGACCAGTAAATTCTATTCTGTACATACATCTTTTTTCGGGAATATGTGGCCAAAAAGTAAACTTTGAATTCGTCAAGTAAGGATGCATGAAAACAAAAAGAATAAAACCAAAAAAAAGATGGAAGCACTAGAAAGTCCATTGCATATTTATTAGCCTTTTCTCAGAAGATAAGATTTTCAAAAACATTTCAAAACTTTCTGATGCAATGGTTCTCTAATTCGTACAATCTAGTTTATTCATTTTGTTTATTCAAAAATGTTTTAGTTTCAAATATATGACCATTTCTTTTTGATTAATTATTTCATTCAGCATCTTTTTATTCGTTTTGTTCATCTGCGTTCATTTTACTTATTTTATTCGCTTCATTCTATGGAATCACTCTGATCAGTTTATTTTTTTGTGCATTTTACTCATATCATTCATTTAACTTATTTTATTCATTGTTTTCATTGTATGCATTTTATTCATTTTTTCCAGTTTATTCATTTTGTTCAGTTTCTTCATTTTAATAATCTGACTACTTTTTCAGTTTTAATCATTTCATCCAAATAATTTATTTGATTCAATTTATTTCTTTATATTAATTTATAACCTTTTACGATTGTTTAATTTTTCATTTTAATCAATGAATTTTATTCTGCTCATTTTCTTCCTTTTATTCATTTTATCACTTCAGTTCATTTTGTTTATTTGATTCGTTTGTTTTATTTATGCATTTCATTTATTTTTTACTTTATTCATTTTGTTCATCCATTCTTTTTATTCATTTGATCCATTTAATTAATTTGATTCATTGTATTCACTGGATGAATTAAAGCAATTTGATTCATATGATTCATTTGATTCATTTGATTCATTTGATTCATTTGATTCATTTGATTCATTTGATTCATTTGATTCATTTGATTCATTTGATTCATTTGATTCATTTGATTCATTTGATTCATTTGATTCATTTGATTCATTTGATTCATTTGATTCATTTGATTCATTTGATTCATTTGATTCATTTGATTCATTTGATTCATTTGATTCATTTGATTCATTTGATTCATTTGCTTCATTTGATTCATATGATTCATATGATTCATTTGATTCATTTGATTCATTTGATTCATTTGATTCATTTGATTCATTTGATTCATTTGTTTCATTTGGTTCGTTTGATTCATTTGATTCATTTTATTCATTTTATTCATATCTTTAATTTTATACATTTCATGTTCAGTCATTCGTTTTATTTCATTCAATTTGTTAGTATGAATCAATTAATCTTAATCTTATAATTATTTCTAAATATAATTTTAAGTTTTATTTAATAACCTAATCTAATTTGATTCGTGTATTTGATAATTTTGATTTACATTAATTTTTGTACTCATTTTATGAATTTATAAACCTATTATTTCATTTTTTGGCTTTTCTTTTTTATTTCGGTCGTTTTGTTGATTTCTATAAATTATTAAGTTTATTCGAGATTTTATTCGTGCAAGACTAGAAACTGTTTTCATCCCACCTCTAGTTGGGTGCCTACTTCTCGTGAGTTCTGCAAACTAATCCAATAGTGAAATGTGTAAGAAATGTCTCATCTCACTGCTAGGTGGATTAAATCGGGTTTTTGTTATAATATTGTCTTATTTAATACGGTCATCGTCACTAGAAAACGGTTTTGCTAGATATAAATAAATAAAAAATCGAAAAAAATATCCCAAGCAACACTTGCAACATGTAATGGCCGCGGTTTGTTGCATATCCATTAACTTTTGCTGGTGCGCTTTTTTGTTACTAAATAAGTTGAATAATGGTTGATGTACATTTCTTTTCATCGAATTATGTTGCAGAAACTGCTAGTCAACAAACGATATTGCTCGGGATTTTGATTATTGGCCAGGAATTTGTTCTAGTTACTGCTCTGTGCATCGATAGTTTGATGCGATTTCAAGGTAAAAGGAAACATCTCTGTTGAGACCTACAGCACAAGCACACGCGTAACTCGATGTCACAGCTCCGTAGCTGAGCCGCACTACAAAATCGAATATAGGAACCCTTTCCGGCTCGTAGAGAACCACCCGAAGCCCAGTTCATTATGCTTCTTGTTGAAGGCCATCCGAGTCTGAAATTCATGCCGCTGATCTTCCATTGCCTAAAACTGAAAGTTCAAATTTTTAATTTACACATCATTTCGAACGTTGTCTCTCATTTCGATACAATATTTTACTGATCAAAGATACCCCGCAAACAGAGAATGAAAGTTTACAACAAAGTAATTTTTTTTATAGTAAAACGAAATAAAATATGCATCAATTCGAACACTTTCAATGCAGGGCCGGCGGAACATCTTTTTCCCGAGTGGGTAGTAAGATTCGAAGTGATTTCTCCTCGTATTGACGAAAGTTCAGATATGGCGTGTGCAAGTGAAAGTGAAAATTTCCTGATATCTGGTGGCTATTTGGAAACACCCTTTGTTAACAGGACTGTATGTCCGACGGCTTAGCGAAAAAGTGTTACAGTGAATACAGATACTACAAATGTACTAACTCCATTCTTTTTTTTTCATTGCATTAATTTTCCGTTCCCTGCTATAAAACCTTCTTTCGCGGGTACTGAAGCCCGCATGACAGTGTTGACTAATGGGAAGGTAACTTTGACGATCGAAATCCTTTCAGGCTTAGAGGAGGTCGATTTGAATGTTTCTCCGATGGCAAAGATAATACCGATAAGTCTCATTTTCGCTACAAATTACATCTAATACAATTGGCCCCCGGATGGTGAACTTCCACACCAAAGACAAGCCATTTAATATCATCGATATATCGCGTGATCTAACTAAACAACACTCGACCGTGTACGAAGAAAATGTTTGTCTACGTACCCGCTCGTGAAGTAGAGATTGGTGGTGTGGTGTCCGAGAAGGGTCTTAATTGCGAAATTGGGCGTGGCTCCTTCTAGATCCCTGTGCTTCAGTCAGTGAAAATTAATGCATGCAAGCAATTGGGTTCAGCAAAAATCGAGGAGTATAAGAAAACTTATTTTCTATTATCCTCATTTCGAGCTTTTCGCCGGCTTTGTTCCTCTAAAAATTGTACTGTTGAACGGGGCTCGTCTACTTGTTCGCCTTTTTGTACCGCGGGGCATGAACTGCCGGCGTTGCAAATAATGGGCCCATTGTAGAAACAAGGCACGGTGTGGAAGATGGGGAGAGGATCAAGAATTATCTGTGGAGAGACTCCGAATTAACTGTCGATCCCACATATAAATTATACGGAGAACAACTGAAGCATTCTTTTGAAAAATGTTGGAAAGAAATGTTAAAGAAAGTACCGATCGCGACTAATTTCTTCGCTTTCTTGTTCACTAAAGAGCGATATTCTAATAATTTCGAAAGAGGAGAATCATTTCCTCCCCTAAGTTTCCTCCCTTCCTGGTCTCGGAAAGTCCACATGCGACATCCAAAACTCACAGTGAAGCTATATTTCAGTCCTATTATTTTCCTAGATTCTACACAATGCTTTACACAATCTGGTTTTCTTCCGACGTGAATCTTCTTCAATTTTAACATTTTTTGGTTTGGTCGAGAAAATACTATTGAGGAGCGTTTTGGGGATGAAACCGTGCTATTATTTCCATCGGATTAGCCTTTGATCGGTACCAGGTATTGAAGTTGTCGCTTGTTACATCCGAATCATAGACAAAGATTATTATGATATTGTTTCCATATACATCGCACCTCAGCTGGTTCTAGAAGACTTCAACTCCCACGGTATGCCATGGGGTTCTCTTCATTCTGATAACCGATCTATCTTACTGCATGATATTCCCGACAATTTCATTGTGACCATCTTGAATACAGTGGAAATAATACGAATGCCTCTACCTCGCTACAATCACTCGCCTATTGACTGAAAGAGCTACGCGTCCACTATATCTGAAACAATCGAATTAAAATAAGAAATTCCTCCGGTGGAAGTGTACAACGTTTTGACTGGCTTGTTTTTCTACACTGCGATTCCCACTCCGTTGTAGGCAGAGAGTTCTTGGAATTGTATGCGAAAAGGTCCTATGAGGACTTTTTGAGCGTCAGATCGCCCAAATTTTGCCGAATGCGACGTTAGAAACGCAAATGAAAAACTTGATGAAAACTGAAAAACGCGGTTATTGGCACCGGTTCGTCAACGGATTACCGAGAGAAACAATATTTCATCAAGTAGCTGGGCCCTACGTTGTGTATTACACATAGATTCACATTCAAATGATAGACGTTCTCGATGAAATTATAATAATGTATATAAACGTAATAATAAATTTATCTGACAGCAAAGATACTCGCACTAAGAATTCTTCGCACAAAACGTGTGGTTTTATATTTACCTACGACCATATCCACATCATTACAGCTCCAAGTAGGCGCTTCGATTGATGGAGCACGGAAAGCAGTCCTTGTTTTTACTGGAAAAAATGGGAGTTCCTAGATTTTTTATTTAAATATCGTTCCCGATTACCTGATACAAATATTAGTTTGAATTCTTTTGTATTGCTCTAGTCCGGGTAATGAGAAAAGTGGAACTTAGATTAGAATTGTAATGAGAAGGCGGATACATTAAGGCATTAGAAGGCATTAATGAAAAATCGCGCAGCTTTACCGAATTTTTCAGTATTTATTGTCAGAGGACGCACGAAAATTGGCAAATTTCGTGGGATAATGAAAGTTTAAGAATCCCAAAGGCATCAATTAACCTTGGTTAACAAGGAAGGAGGAAGATCGTTACTTCCTTCGGGTGGTATCTCGGGTCATGTCCAATCATTATACGTTGAATGCGGACGTGTTGGGGTCATAGAGAGCATTCTCTGCGCTTTCGGTGACGGCTATCGCGACATTAAACATGTTGTCCGGTCGTGCGCCTAGTGTTCTAGCGCCAGATCTCCGTTAAACGAATCCCTTCAGCCTGGTTCTAATTCGAGATGTGGGAATCATCAATCTTTTGCCATCCTTACAAAAAGTCTACTAGTGTTTCTCGTTGTTTTAATTTTTAATCAAATGATTGTTCATGTTTTCAAATTGTATATCTTGTCCTTAAAAATATTTCAAACTGCTTCCCATAGTCTGAATAAAATTGTATTCATATTTTTTGTCTACCGATCTGAGCTCTTTGTTATAAGATGTGGATGTGTCAAAATGTATTCCCATGAGTATAAATATAAAAAAAATAATACCAAATTTCAAACAAATCCTAATTATTATCGCATATTTTCAAGAAATTTAAATTGTAAAGCAAAGAAATTTGTATCTGAATAAAAATATGAAATTGTTTTATATCGAGAATTTAAGACGCAGAAATTTTGTGCGAAAGACACATACGCGTGGTTAATCTCAGGTTTTGGTTTGTTCCAGACTTTCGAGTGGGTAATTCCCTTCTCGGTAATTTTCGAGTGGGTAGTACTACCCATACTACCCACGCATTTCGCCGGCCCTGTTTCAATGTATGGCAACCAGTACTTATTTTAAAAATGCAAACAGTTACATCTACTTTAATTGAATATAGTTATTCGAAAAACTGTTGAAAAAATGATCAATGTTCCCCCATTTTACGGTACAAAGATATTGGCAAACGTACCTCATCAAAAAAAACGAATTGAATGGAAAACAGCGGCTATAAAATGCTTACCATCACTTGGTTCACAGTACGTAGACTATGAAATATGACTGCTTGGAAGCTTGGTTTTACTTTATTACCACTACGTTAACACCCATTCGATTCCTTACCACAATATTCTGTTTATTAATTCTGCTTATTTCAATGATTTCAATCCGTAGGCACTGCTCATAAGCACCAACGGGAAAAAGTTATTGTTATTGCTATTGATCGCTCCGCTTGACTGTTCACGGAGTGAATGGGACTAATCTCCAATAAAATAGACAGAGCGGACTGACCGAATGCTAATCATTATTATCTGTTCATTTTCAATTTAATAGAGCGATTTTGGGAAATCAATCTGATATCTGCTGTAAGTTCATTCACAGGTTTCAAAAGAATGTAGCATAATATAATGCCGCTAATTGGTAAAAATATTAATATATTAATATCCAAATATTGAAAATTATTTTCAACTTAATCGAATGAAGAAATGCCAAGCTGCAAACAAATCACTTCAATGCACTGAAAAGTTAATCTAATTACCGAATACCGAGAATCACTACAAAACAACATATTCGTTTGAAAATCATCTCCCCCACCCCTCCATTCTAAAGCTGGAAATGTTGCGTTACATTATTTATGCCAAATGGGGTACTGCAATTGCCTTGCATGTCTCCTGATTGCATGTTCATTGCACATACGGTGGAAGAGATTTATACCCGTTACACACGATGATGAAAACAGAAAGGGACAGGGCGGGTTCTTTATTTATCCGTGTTTAATAAACATGTAAATGTTTTGAAATACGAGCTAATGTTGGTTTTTTGATGAGCTGTGTACAGCTAGGGACTGATTTTTCATTATATGTATGTTGATTTTTTAGATTATTTTGCAACTGAAATTTTTTTAAACATTGTATCGCAAGTATTTTTGTCCAACCAACAATTCCGCTATTGCGGTATATAAAACAAAATTCGGCTCGGATCCTTGCTCTAATATTCCTGCCCTCCCGTAGTTTATGTTCATAAAACCTGCAACCGACAACTGCGCGTGTATATTAGTTATAGGAGGAAAAGCTATACCGAGTGTGCAGCCTTTACAAATCACCCAGATGAGAGATGCAGTTTGTAAAGTTGGCCAACTGAAAACTGGTCTGCTGCAGCCATATTTAGTCGTCACTGGCATGTGTACCAGCAGCAGCAGCAGCAGCAGCGCATAAATAAACCAACGAGTAGTCAGGGTGCAGCGATCGGTAAGCGGGGAGAGAAAGGAGCTCCACAGAATGATGGTTTTGTCAGATAATTTGTATGTAATGAGAAGAAGTGCGGTTTTACAACTGGGTGTTTGCAAAACGATTTCAATGTGCTCTCGGAATGCTCCACCTTCCTCATCATCGGGCGCGCCGGTTCGGGTTCTTTGTGGTGAAAATTGCCCCCATCTCACGCTCGAATGGTGTGCGAATTTATATGCAAAACTGACATTTATGCTAAACAGTTCCGTGCCACCGACTGAACTATGCGAACGAGATGGAAGCTGGAGTGGAAGTTGTAACACTTTTGATGCTTGATTTGAAAACTTTGCATCAAATTTTTCATGAATATATGATAATTGAATTTCTGTGTTGTATTTTTTTTGGAGCGAAAATACGATTTAAAAATAGAATCCACGTGTCATATACAAATCACTCTCACACTTCAACCCCATTCAGGTGGAGTAACTAAGCCAATGTCAATATTGGGATTTTCGATTGCTTTACAACGGTGTAGTGGAGTGCACTGGAACTGCACCATTTTTGCACTTTCTAGCAGAAGTGCAGAAAACTGGGTAGTTCCATTGACACTTTTGCTAGAAAGTGCAAAACCAGTCCACTCCTCTACTCCGGTGCACATCAATCGAAAATCCCATATGTAACCCAGAACAAGACAGCATCGTATGTGCTAAGCGTCAGTGCCCTGCCAGTAATCAAGATGGCAGCAATATCCTAGTAGGCAAGTCCCAGAAAAATTCATTCTTCAACAGCTTAGCTTCAGTAGTTTAGCTCTGACTGAATAAGGGCTATCAGAGGCCACTCTAGTTGTTCCCCAGTTGTTCTGTCATCACATACTTCAAGTACTTTTTCTGCTTCTTATACCATACGAGGCCGACGACGACGACGACGATACCGCCCGCCACCGCCATTGGAAGTGATTCGATGATGGACCGCAAGGCGACCGAAATACGTATGCTCAGTCTATGTACAACTTTTGGCTGGACGGGCCGGACCGGACGCTAGGAAGTGGGTATGTGATTTCCTTAGTCCCCAACAGTGGATAACGGCACACCATCTCGCACGGACTCCGAGCATCTTAAGAGGGCGAAATGTGGTAGCTAAGTGGCAGCTGCGGCACTCGGGTTTTGAGCCATCCAGTACACAGTATCTGCCAAGTGGTACACATCGTTCGCGCCGCTTTTGGCATGTCGAAGATGGAAAAGCATGCACTTGAGCGATGATATGTTTCACAACTGTGTGAATCTTTCATGATAATGATGTTACAGGGATAATGAGGAAGATGGTGTCGACAACGACGACGACTACTATGATGATGATGATGATGATGATGATGATAGAAATGGAGCCTTAAATAGAGTTCAAAAGTGAATGAAAGCATCCCTGCT
This sequence comes from Topomyia yanbarensis, assembly GCF_030247195.1. Taxonomy (NCBI): domain Eukaryota; kingdom Metazoa; phylum Arthropoda; class Insecta; order Diptera; family Culicidae; genus Topomyia; species Topomyia yanbarensis. The sequence continues at coordinate 347,739,045 of NC_080671.1, forward strand.
GGGATATTTATCTTGCTAAGAAGCGCGGCAGTTATTGTGCCAGATTCGCCGGAAAGTAATACGGTCATAATTAATCACGTCATCGTTCATCGTCGAGTTGAACGAGTTTTATGATGAGATGATATATGTGAGTCAAATCGGATGGTACAGTAAGGCAAAGCTGTGGATTACATTACTTTTGGTTAAACCAGGAATCCAGGAAGCAACGACGCATAGAAAAGTTGAGTATCAATAAACAGCTCATCATTATTATGTTTGTTGTTTTTTGCTTCATACTATTTGCGCGTAGTCGAATGTTAAAATATAAGCCATGAAATTTTGCTACAGTAAGAAAAGAAATTGCGGCATAGATTGCATCCCACAACAACATAGCTATAGAGCAACACTGGTTGATTTCGAATGGATCCTCTATGCTCGGTACTTACATACCTGGTAAGAGACCTTCTATCTATTTCCATCAATGTAACACTAGTACTAGGTTGGTGCAATTTACACTGATTTGACAGGTTTTATTTTTTGGTATTTCTAATAGAATTTGCTTCTGTTACCAATTGAATTCTTCCACTATCGCTCTTTTCAGGGTTACCACAAAAGAACGCAATAGCGGATAGTGGATAGCGGGTAGCCGATTGCGGATAGCGGATAGCGATAGCGATAGCAATAGCGATAGCAATAGCGATAGCAGTAACGGATAGCGATAGCGATAGATATAGCGGATTGCGGATAGTGGATAGCGGGTAGAGGATAGTGGATAGCGGATTCTCGCACGTGTATTTTAGTACCTGAAATTTTCACGTATAATATTGCACGTGCACTTTCGAACCTGAAAACTTGTACATGAAATTTTGCACGTGCATTTTCTTACCAGGAATTTTGCATGTGAAATTTAGCACGTGCATTTTTGTACCCGAAATTTTGCGCGTAAAATTTTGCACGCGCAATTTTGATAGCGGATAGCGGATAGCAGATAGCAGATAGCGATAGCGATAGAGATAGCGATGGAGGTAGCGATAGCGATAGCAATAGCGGATAGTGGATAGCTGATAGTGGATAGCGGATAGCGGATAGTAGATAACGGATAGTGGATAGCGAATAGCGGATAGCTGATAGTGGATAGTGGATAGCGATAGCGATAGCGATAGCGATAGCGATAGCGATAGCGATAGCGATAGCGATAGCGATAGCGATAGTGGATAGTGGATAGCGGATAGCAAATAGTGGCTAGCGGTTAGTGGATAGCTGATAGCTGATAGCGAATAGCGGATGGCGGATAGCGGATAGCGGCTAGCGGATAGCGGACAGTGGATAGTGGATAGCGGATGGCGAATAGCGGATAGCTGATAGCGTATACCGATACCGATAGCGATAGCTGATAGTGGATAGTGGATAGCGATAGCGATAGCGATCTACTAGCGATAGCTAAGGATAACAGATAGCGAATAGTGGCTAGCGGGTAGTGGATAGCGGATAGCGGATAGCTGATAGCGGATAGCTGATAGCGTATACCGATACCGATAGCGATAGCTGATAGTGGATAGTGGATAGCGATAGCGATAGCGATAGCGATAGCGATAGCGATAGCGATAGCGATAGCGATAGCGATAGCGATAGCGATAGCGATAGCGATAGCGATAGTGGATAGTGGATAGCGGATAGCAAATAGTGGCTAGCGGTTAGTGGATAGCTGATAGCTGATAGCGGATAGCGAATAGCGGATGGCGGATAGCGGATAGCGGATAGCGGCTAGCGGATAGCGGACAGTGGATAGTGGATAGCGGATGGCGAATAGCGGATAGCTGATAGCGTATACCGATAGCGATAGCGATAGCGATAGCGATAGCGATAGCGATAGCGATAGCGATAGCGATAGCGATAGCGATAGCGATAGCGATAGCGATAGCGATAGCGATAGCGATAGCGATAGCGATAGCGATAGCGATAGCGATAGCGATAGCGATAGCGATAGCGATAGTGATAGCGATAGCGATAGCGATAGCTATCTACTAGCGATAGCTAAGGATAACAGATAGCGAATAGTGGCTAGCGGGTAGTGGATAGCGGATAGCGGATAGCTGATAGCGGATAGCTGATAGCGGATAGCGGATATCGGGTAACGAATAGCGGATAGCGGATACCGATAACGATAGCGATAGCGGATAGCGGATAGCGGATAGCGGATAGCGGATAGCGGATAGCGGATAGCGGATAGCGGATAGCGGATAGCGGATAGCGGATAGCGGATAGCGGATAGCGGATTGCGGATAGCGGATAGCGGATAGCGGATAGCGGATAGCGGATAGCGGATAGCGGATAGTGGATAGCGAATAGTGGCTAGCGATAGCGGATAGCTGATAGCGAAAAGCGAATAGCGGATAGCGGAAAGCGGATAGCGGATGGCGGATAGCGGATGGCGGATGGCGGATAGCGGATAGCGATAGCAATAGCAGATAGTGGTTAGCGGATAGTAGATGGCGGATAGCGGGTAGCGGATAGCGATAGCAATAGCGAATAGTGGTTATTGGATAGCGGATGGCGGATAGCGATAGCAATAGCGGATAGCGAATGGTTGATAGCGGATAGCGGATAGCGAATAGTGGCAAGCGGGTAGTGGATAGCGGATAGCGGATAGCTGGTAGCGGATGGCGGATAACGGATAGCGGATGGCGGATAGCGGATAGCGGATAGCGGGCAGCGGATATCGGATGGTGGATAGCGGATAGCGATAGCAATAGCGGATAGTGGTTAGTGAATAGCGGATAGCGGATAGCGGATAGTAGAGAGCGGATTGTGGATAACGGATAGCGAATAGTGGCTAGCGGGTAGTGGATAGCGGATAGCGGATAGCTGATAGCGGATGAAGAATAGCGGATAGCGGATACCGATAGCGTGGAGGTAGCGATAGCGGATAGTGGATAGCGGATAGCGAATAGTGGATAGAGATAGCGGATAGCGGATAGCTGATAGCGAATAGCGAATAGCGAATAGCGGATAGCTGATAGCGGATACCGGATAACTGATAACTGATAGCGGATATCGGATAGCGGATAGCGGATAGCGGAGGTAGCGATAGCGGATAGTGGATAGCTTGACAGCCGATGGCGGATAGCGGATGGCGGATAGCGGATAGCGATAGCAATAGCGCATAGCGGATGGAGGATGGCGGATGGCGGATAGCGGATGGCAGATAGCGGATAGCGATAGCAATAGCGGATAGCGATAGCAATAGCGGATTGCGGATAGCGGATAGCGGATAGCGGATAGTGGATAGCGATTGCGGATAGCGGATAGCTGATAGCGAAAAGCGAATAGCGGATGGCGGATAGCGATAGCGATAGCAGTAGCGAATAGCGGATAGCTGATAGCGGATAGCGATAGCGATAGCAGTAGCGAATAGCGGATAGCTGATAGCGGATAGCTGAGAGCGGATAGCGGATAGCTGATAGAGGATAGCGGATAGCGGATAGCGGATAGCGGATAGCGGAGGTAGCGATAGCGGATAGTGGATAGCTGACAGCCGATGGCGGATAGCAGATGGCGGATAGCGGATAGCGATAGCAATAGCGGATAGCGGATGGCGGATGGCGGATAGCGGGTGGCGAATAGCGATAGCAATAGCGGATAGCGATAGCAATAGCGGATTGCGGATAGCGGATAGTGGATAGCGGCTAGCGATTGCGGATAGCGGATAGCTGATAGCGAATAGCGAATAGCGGATAGCGGATAGCAATAGCGATAGCAATAGCAATAGCATTAGCGGATAGCGGATAGCGGATAGCGGATGGCGGATAGCAATAGCAATAGCGGATAGCGGATAGCGGATAGCGGATAGCGGATAGCGGATAGCGGATAGCGGATAGCGGATAGCGGATAGAGGATAGCGGATAGCGGGTAGCGGATAGCGGATAGCGGATGGAGGATAGCGGATGGCGGATCGCTATCGCTATCGATATCGATAGCGATAGCGAATGGCTGATAGCGGATAGTAGATAGCGGATTGTGGATAACGGATAGCGAATAGTGGCTAGCGGGTAGTGGTTAGTGGATAGCGGATAGCGGATAGGAGATAGCGGATTGTGGATAACGGATAGCGAATAGTGGCTAGCGGGTAGTGGATAGCGGATAGCTGATAGCGGATAGCTGATAGCGGATAGCGGATAGCGGATAGCGGATATCGGATAACGAATAGTGGATAGCGGATACCGATAACGATAGCGATAGCGGATAGCGGTAGCGGATAGCGATAGCGGATAGCGGATAGCGAATAGCGGATTGCGGATAGCGGATAGCGGATAGCGGATAGTGGACAGTAGATAGTGGATAGCGAATAGTGGCTAGCGATAGCGGATAGCTGATAGCGAAAAGCGAATAGCGGATAGCGGAAAGCGGATAGCGGATGGCGGATAGCGGATGGCGGATGGCGGATAGCGGATAGCTATAGCAATAGCGGATAGTGGTTAGCGGATAGTAGATGGCGGATAGCGGGTAGCGGGTAGCGGATAGCGATAGCAATAGCGGATAGTGGTTATTGGATAGCGGATAGCGGATGGCGGATAGCGATAGCAATAGCGGATAGCGGATGGTTGATAGCGGATAGCGGATAGCGAATAGTGGCAAGCGGGTAGTGGAGAGCGGATAGCGGATAGCTGGTAGCGGATGGCGGATAACGGATGGCGGATAACGGATAGCGGGCAGCGGATAGCGGATAGCGGGCGGCGGATATCGGATGGCGGATAGCGGATAGCGATAGCAATAGCGGATAGTGATTAGTGAATAGCGGATAGCGGATAGTAGAGAGCGGATTGTGGATAACGGATAGCGAATAGTGGCTAGCGGGTAGTGGATAGCGGATAGCGGATAGCGGATAGCTGATAGCGGATGAAGAATAGCGGATAGCGGATACCGATAGCGTGGAGGTAGCGATAGCGGATAGTGGATAGCTGATAGCGGATAGTGGATAGTAGATAGTGGATAGCGGATAGCGAATAGTGGATAGAGATAGCGGATAGCGGATAGCTGATAGCGAATAGCGAATAGCGAATAGCGGATAGCTGATAGCGGATACCGGATAACTGATTGCGGATAGCGGATAGCTGATAGCGGATAGCGGATAGCGGATAGCGGAGGTAGCGATAGCGGATAGTGGATAGCTGACAGCCGATGGCGGATAGCGGATGGCGGATAGCGATAGCAATAGCGGATAGCGGATGGCGGATGGCGGATAGCGGATGGCGGAAAGCGGATAGCGATAGCAATAGCGGATAGCGATAGCGATAGCAATAGCGATAGCGATAGCGATAGCGATAGCGATAGCGATAGCGATAGCGATAGCGATAGCGATAGCGATAGCGATAGCGATAGCGATAGCGATAGCGATAGCGATAGCGATAGCGATAGCGATAGCGATAGCGATAGCGATAGCGATAGCGATAGCGATAGCGATAGCGATAGCGATAGCGATAGCGATAGCGATAGCAATAGCGGATAGCGATAGCGATAGCGATAGCGATAGCGGTAGCGGTAGCGATAGCGATAGCGGTAGCGGTAGCGATATCGATATCGATGTCGATAGCGATAGCGATAGCGATAGCAGATAGCGGATAACGGATAACGGATAGCGGATGGCGGATGGCGGATGGCGGATGGCGGATGGCGGATGGCGGATAGCGGATAGCGGATAGCGGATAGCGGATAGCGAATAGCGAATAGCGGATAGCGGATAGCGGATAGCGAATAGCGGATAGCGGATGGCGGATAGCGGATAGCGGAAGGCGGATAGAGGATGGCGGATAGCGGATAGCGATACCGATACTGATACCGATACCGATAGCGATGGATAGCGATAGCAATAGCGGATAGTGGATAGCTGATGGCGGATAGTGGATAGCGGATAGTGGATAGTGGATAGCTGACAGCCGATGGCGGATAGCGGATGGCGGATAGCGGATAGCGATAGCAATAGCGGATAGCGGATGGCGGATGGCGGATGGCGGATAGCGGATGGCGGAAAGCGGATAGCGATAGCAATAGCGGATAGCGATAGCAATAGCGATAGCGATAGCGATAGCGATAGCGATAGCGATAGCGATAGCGATAGCGATAGCGATAGCGATAGCGATAGCGATAGCGATAGCGATAGCGATAGCGATAGCGATAGCGATAGCGATAGCGATAGCGATAGCGATAGCGATAGCGATAGCGATAGCGATAGCGATAGCGATAGCGATAGCGATAGCGATAGCGATAGCAATAGCGGATAGCGATAGCGATAGCGATAGCGATAGCGGTAGCGGTAGCGATATCGATATCGATATCGATGTCGATAGCGATAGCGATAGCGATAGCAGATAGCGGATAACGGATAGCGGATAGCGGATAGCGGATAGCGGATAGCGGATAGCGGATAGCGGATAGCGGATAGCGGATAGCGGATAGCGGATAGCGATAGCGGATAGCGGATAGCGGATAGCGGATAGCGGATGGCGGATGGCGGATGGCGGATGGCGGATGGCGGATAGCGGATAGCGGATAGCGGATGGCGGATAGCGGATAGCGGATAGCGAATAGCGGATAGCGAATAGCGGATAGCGAATAGCGGATGGCGGATAGCGGATAGCGGAAGGCGGATAGAGGATGGCGGATAGCGGATAGCGGATAGCGATACCGATACTGATACCGATAACGATAGCGATGGATAGCGATAGCAATAGCGGATAGTGGATAGCTGATAGCGGATAGTGGATAGCGGATAGTGGATAGTGGATAGCGGATAGCGGATAGCTGATAGCGGATAGCGAATAGCGGATGGCGGAACAAAAATAGGTTTGTTTTTTTTAACCTGAACACATACATCGCAATATTAAATTAGTTTGGATACTAACAAATATATCAGATTTGTTGAAGATCTTATGACACATCTTAGAAATGGATTCGGAAATATCATGATAGATCTGATAGATAGATTGTGGATAACGGATAGCGAATAGTGGCTAGCGGGTAGTGGTTAGTGGATAGCGGATAGCGGATAGGAGATAGCGGATTGTGGATAACGGATAGCGAATAGTGGCTAGCGGGTAGTGGATAGCGGATAGCTGATAGCGGATAGCTGATAGCGGATAGCGGATAGCGGATAGCGGATATCGGATAACGAATAGTGGATAGCGGATACCGATAACGATAGCGATAGCGGATAGCGGTAGCGGATAGCGATAGCGGATAGCGGATAGCGAATAGCGGATTGCGGATAGCGGATAGCGGATAGCGGATAGTGGACAGTAGATAGTGGATAGCGAATAGTGGCTAGCGATAGCGGATAGCTGATAGCGAAAAGCGAATAGCGGATAGCGGAAAGCGGATAGCGGATGGCGGATAGCGGATGGCGGATGGCGGATAGCGGATAGCTATAGCAATAGCGGATAGTGGTTAGCGGATAGTAGATGGCGGATAGCGGGTAGCGGGTAGCGGATAGCGATAGCAATAGCGGATAGTGGTTATTGGATAGCGGATAGCGGATGGCGGATAGCGATAGCAATAGCGGATAGCGGATGGTTGATAGCGGATAGCGGATAGCGAATAGTGGCAAGCGGGTAGTGGAGAGCGGATAGCGGATAGCTGGTAGCGGATGGCGGATAACGGATGGCGGATAACGGATAGCGGGCAGCGGATAGCGGATAGCGGGCGGCGGATATCGGATGGCGGATAGCGGATAGCGATAGCAATAGCGGATAGTGATTAGTGAATAGCGGATAGCGGATAGTAGAGAGCGGATTGTGGATAACGGATAGCGAATAGTGGCTAGCGGGTAGTGGATAGCGGATAGCGGATAGCGGATAGCTGATAGCGGATGAAGAATAGCGGATAGCGGATACCGATAGCGTGGAGGTAGCGATAGCGGATAGTGGATAGCTGATAGCGGATAGTGGATAGTAGATAGTGGATAGCGGATAGCGAATAGTGGATAGAGATAGCGGATAGCGGATAGCTGATAGCGAATAGCGAATAGCGAATAGCGGATAGCTGATAGCGGATACCGGATAACTGATTGCGGATAGCGGATAGCTGATAGCGGATAGCGGATAGCGGATAGCGGAGGTAGCGATAGCGGATAGTGGATAGCTGACAGCCGATGGCGGATAGCGGATGGCGGATAGCGATAGCAATAGCGGATAGCGGATGGCGGATGGCGGATAGCGGATGGCGGAAAGCGGATAGCGATAGCAATAGCGGATAGCGATAGCGATAGCAATAGCGATAGCGATAGCGATAGCGATAGCGATAGCGATAGCGATAGCGATAGCGATAGCGATAGCGATAGCGATAGCGATAGCGATAGCGATAGCGATAGCGATAGCGATAGCGATAGCGATAGCGATAGCGATAGCGATAGCGATAGCGATAGCGATAGCGATAGCGATAGCGATAGCGATAGCGATAGCGATAGCAATAGCGGATAGCGATAGCGATAGCGATAGCGATAGCGGTAGCGGTAGCGATAGCGATAGCGGTAGCGGTAGCGATATCGATATCGATGTCGATAGCGATAGCGATAGCGATAGCAGATAGCGGATAACGGATAACGGATAGCGGATGGCGGATGGCGGATGGCGGATGGCGGATGGCGGATGGCGGATAGCGGATAGCGGATAGCGGATAGCGGATAGCGAATAGCGAATAGCGGATAGCGGATAGCGGATAGCGAATAGCGGATAGCGGATGGCGGATAGCGGATAGCGGAAGGCGGATAGAGGATGGCGGATAGCGGATAGCGATACCGATACTGATACCGATACCGATAGCGATGGATAGCGATAGCAATAGCGGATAGTGGATAGCTGATGGCGGATAGTGGATAGCGGATAGTGGATAGTGGATAGCTGACAGCCGATGGCGGATAGCGGATGGCGGATAGCGGATAGCGATAGCAATAGCGGATAGCGGATGGCGGATGGCGGATGGCGGATAGCGGATGGCGGAAAGCGGATAGCGATAGCAATAGCGGATAGCGATAGCAATAGCGATAGCGATAGCGATAGCGATAGCGATAGCGATAGCGATAGCGATAGCGATAGCGATAGCGATAGCGATAGCGATAGCGATAGCGATAGCGATAGCGATAGCGATAGCGATAGCGATAGCGATAGCGATAGCGATAGCGATAGCGATAGCGATAGCGATAGCGATAGCGATAGCAATAGCGGATAGCGATAGCGATAGCGATAGCGATAGCGGTAGCGGTAGCGATATCGATATCGATATCGATGTCGATAGCGATAGCGATAGCGATAGCAGATAGCGGATAACGGATAGCGGATAGCGGATAGCGGATAGCGGATAGCGGATAGCGGATAGCGGATAGCGGATAGCGGATAGCGGATAGCGGATAGCGGATAGCGATAGCGGATAGCGGATAGCGGATAGCGGATAGCGGATGGCGGATGGCGGATGGCGGATGGCGGATGGCGGATAGCGGATAGCGGATAGCGGATGGCGGATAGCGGATAGCGGATAGCGAATAGCGGATAGCGAATAGCGGATAGCGAATAGCGGATGGCGGATAGCGGATAGCGGAAGGCGGATAGAGGATGGCGGATAGCGGATAGCGGATAGCGATACCGATACTGATACCGATAACGATAGCGATGGATAGCGATAGCAATAGCGGATAGTGGATAGCTGATAGCGGATAGTGGATAGCGGATAGTGGATAGTGGATAGCGGATAGCGGATAGCTGATAGCGGATAGCGAATAGCGGATGGCGGAACAAAAATAGGTTTGTTTTTTTTAACCTGAACACATACATCGCAATATTAAATTAGTTTGGATACTAACAAATATATCAGATTTGTTGAAGATCTTATGACACATCTTAGAAATGGATTCGGAAATATCATGATAGATCTGAATCGTGAAAGTTGCCACGAACAGGAATGGGGAGAGATCGAGTGTGATAAAATAAGAGATCTAGGAGTTATCTTAGACAAAAAAATAAAGTTTGTGGAACATTGCAACACAATTGTTCATAGAGCTAGCAAAATGATTAATTTTATAAAACGCTTCGGATATCACTTTCAAGATCATTACACAATTCTTTACATTCTTTACATAATAATATTTACATAATAATGTTTACATAATATATGTTCGTTCTATTTTAGAATATTGTCATTGTAAAAATTTGATCGCCATGCATAAAAAACACGAAGTGAGAATTGAGTCAATTCAAAAGCAGTTTTTATTATATGCACTACGCAAACTAAGATGGACAGCATTCCCTATTCCATCTTAGGAAGCACATTGTATGTTATGTGAATGTGAATATGAATATAAATGTGAAATATAAATGTGAATTCCTCCAGAAGCTTGCGAAAAATTTCACTTCTTCAAAATCCCAAGTAGGATTTCATCAAAATCAAGAAAAGGATTTGTCATCAGGCTCCTGAGCCGAATAGCGTAAAAATACTACTCGGACGAGTTCTAGGGTGTTCCAAGGGGAATCCTACAAAGGTGCCAGAAAGCGAATTCGTTCAGAGTAATTCGGTCAAATGCCAAATTTATGCGTCAAAATGACTCGCAGTAAACAAATCAAAACTATTCCAAAACATATGGCTTGTGTGAAAGCATAGCTTTATTTAGGCTTTATTTTGCACCTGAATTTTACAGACTGCGTTCGTGTACAAACCGGACGATATTAAATCACCTTGAATCATAAATACATATCACGAAGCCACAATGCGTACAAGGTTGCACAGGTCGATACCATACATTGCAACTTTCAGTTGGCTGACTGGAAAAATACCGGACCAGCTAACGGTACCAGCAACGGATTTCCCTTATCAGGACTATCCACTTTGGCTGCACAATGTTACAAGCTGTTTCCCACATGTACGAGTCCCATTACGACGACGTCGACAACCAGTGCCATTTAGTCTGCGATGCTATCCACCGGGTAGAAGGATAGATATTACAGCACATGATTGCGAAAAACCTGAGTGTGGTAATAATCTTCCAACAGTCAACTGAAACTCAATCATAGCTGAAGGTTCTTAGCCGTATCCATTTCGGAAAATTTCATATTTTGAGCTGAAAATCTCCAAAGGGACGTACTCAAATATCATTCACTGCGCTTCTTCCTGCACAATACCACACAGGCAGCAGCATATGCAACCTGCTACATGTACGGTGTACCTTCCTTCCAACCCTATAAGCATGTCTGTCATTTGTCTGGTTTCATTTATGCTTTTCCCCCCGTGAGTCGTGACTATCTGAATGCAGTTCTGTGCAAAACAAAAATGGTAACATGTTTACATGCTGCTCGCATGGTACGGTACAATTCGGGAGTAAGAAGCATTGCTGCAGTGCAGAAGCTACTTACCTTGACTGTCCCCATAATCCCAGCCGCGTCATACCACCATTCCGACATGAACCGGACCCCGATAGCCGGTTTCGCGAACCGGGATCTCCTAGTTTGGTGTGTAGTTTGGTTCTCTCTCTCTCTCTCCTCCCTCAAACCATCCAGGATGGACGGGACGGGAGACAATCGATATCGATCAGCACTGAACCTAGACAACGGCTTTTGGAGTTGGTTGGTTGGTTAAGCGGAGGGGGGGTCAACTTTTTTCCATTATTGCAACTGGATAGCTTCACTGCTTCATTCATAGTTACGGAGGTGAGTGTCATAGCTAATATGCCTGTGGTTTAGGGAATGTAATAACGGCACAACTCGATTTCCGTAACTGCATCGCTGGCTGGTGCTTTCCGGGTATTCCTATATGACAGGCTGACACGTTGTGGAGGTTCGGGTTTGCTTTGGTTGAACGATGAACGGGGCAATGGGTTGGGACGTTTGACATTTTTCATTTCGAAAGCACTAGACGCCGGCAAAGCTGTGTGTCCTGTGAGCGATTCCAACTCTGGAACAAACTAATTGAAATTTTAATAAATCGACATTTTTCGTAGCCAGACGAAATATGTTCGAGTACAACCAGATAACGTAGAGCCAGCACAACAATCTAACATCATTGGAATGACGGACGACGTTAGTTCTGACATTGCACATTTATGGGACGTAGAAATTGAGCTACGCTGTATAAAAATACCGATTGAAAATAATTGAAATAGCAGCATCACATTTTATTACCATCTCTTATTATGAATGTTTACGGTAAGGTTAAAGTACGAATGCTACAACAATGGAAAACAAAAAAAGTCTGCACCATTTGTTAAATTTATGCGGTAAACCATCAGTATTACAATTAAAATATTCTGAATATGCAGGTTGATTTTTCCAAATTTTCCTAAAGATTAAGCAAACGGTGTACTGAAACAGCTCTTTTAGTTTCTTGATTTTCATAGAATTAGGCACTTAATCAGAAAGTAACGGTTCCTCCCCGATTTTTTTAAATAAATCGAAGGAAAAATATGTATTTGGGTAACTCTAAATAATTTGTACCTTGTTTGGTATGAGCACAACATGTAGATTGCTATTTCCAACCACAAAAGACAACAGTCAAGGTACTCAAGACTGCTTTCTACTTGTGCCCGAGTTGAAACAATTACTTTTATATTGTGAGCCTTGCCTAAAGAAAAAAAGCAACTGTTACTACAATTCTTGCCGTGGTTATCTGGCGAGATGAGTGAGAAGCAAAAATTGCACTCCGGCCAAATACGATGGCTATTGATTACCGATATTTTCGCATAAGACCGAGCATTCGTGATGTGGAACATTAGCTGATGGTCGAAAATGGAGCTTAGACTTACGGAAGTTACCTTTATCCGATTCTACGTTCAACAAATTGGCCTAGACGAAAACATTCATTTTGCATGACAATTTAAAACACGTGGCTGTATGTGACCAAGTGGCGTAGCCAGAAATTTGGCTTGGGGGTTACGAAAATCATTGATTTTTTGAAAATGCTTCAATATAATGTAAATTTGATAAAATATTGGAAGTTCATAAACAAAACAGTTCAGCAGTAACCATTCCATTCTACAAATGAAAAAAATACATAAAAAATAATAATAACCTTTCATATCTTAATAGATAACTTTCTTTTATAAAATGTTATAAAATCAAAGAATATACACGTTTAAAGTAGAACATATTTTCATTTTCATTTTGCAGCGTTTGGTAGGCCAACGAGAGCGCAAGTCAGTCTAAGGCCGATGATAGGAGGGGTAATGGCGGAATGGTTCATGTAGACCACAAAACCACCATGGGAGAGGATCAGGGTATGGGTTGGGGTAGCGTTAATGTATTGATGCACTACTATTGGCTGTTCAGCAAATAAATACAATATGTGTCTCCATAAGGTTTCATATCAAATGTATGTATTTGTGATTATGTGATGCCAATGTATAAGAGTTAAAGAGTTAACTTTAACCCCTGGTTTTATCAAGTTTGCGAGATCGCGAGCGTAGGTGTGCGTGGAAGATCGAACAGGGCTCAAGCGTTTGTACGTTCACGTGTTTGTCGCGTATACCACCACGTATGTGATTTTGCATGTATAAATTCGATTTGGTAACTATGTGGCCATTTGCATATACACGTGTGTTCTTGAATGATTGCGCGGGCCCTGAATCTGTTGCATAGTTTAGTGTACGGTTCAGGTACTAAAAGAGAGCTCCCCCATAACACTAGAGTTCCCGGTCACGTTTCCATGGAACGTGTTGTCTAGTGGTTATGGGCATCATTTTTTATTGGTCCAACTGAAGGCGTGAATTAAGGCTGTTAAGAAAGAGGGTAGGGACTACCGGATGGACTGATTCATGATCGCGCGAGCGGTGGGTTAATGCTTGTAAATTTATAAGTGCCAAACTGCCGTTATAAGCTTAATTGTCCCAATGTTCTAAGGGATTCCCTGGTGTACTGGGGTGTGTCGGGCTCTCATGGTGACGTCGCCATGTCTAGGTAATACCGACTAAACTCCATTGGGCACCGCCATCGTTCCCCCCAGGGACTACCTCTTGGTATTACTTCAGGGGGGTGGCTGTACTTGATGTACTCATTCACTCTCGCTCACGCGTTCATACGTCCTGTATGAGACATACCTGGGTGCTCTCTCTGTCGCACCTTGATTCACTCTCTAACACTCCACATGAGGCTTACTTTTGTGCTCACATTTTTCGTTCCTTGCGAGGTTGACTTGTGTGCTCGCCTTTTTCATTCCTTGCTAGGCTTACTTTTGTACTAGCCTCTAACATACCATGTGAGGCTGATTTGGATGCTCACCCTAACACCTGGTTCACTCTCAATCGTACCACTCTATTACACCCCTGTCGCTCCCCCTGGCATCCCATGTGGGACATCTTTCTTAGGCCTTACTTGTGGTATACCATGTGAGGCTTACTTGGGTGCTCACCGTTTTCATACCTTGTGAGGCTGACTTTTGTGCTCACCTCTAACATACCATGTGAGGCTGACTTTTGTACTCACTCTTAACATACCGTGTGAGACTGACTTGGATGCTCACCCTTTCGCTCCTCTGCCACGCCACGAGGCATCGATAGCTAAGTCCCAACATACTACACTACGACCCTCCCATCTTGGCATGAGGCAGTCAACATATATGCCCATATACTGGCTCTTCTGCCTTGCTTCGGGGTGGCTGGGTTTACTCCTTACGCGGTTGCTAGTCGCTACGCCAAACCTACCTCAGCATGAACAGACCATTCACTCACTTTTCTGCGCTCGGTCTTTTTCGCTCCAGCTAACCAATCTTTAGTTAGTCGTACCCGTCGTCTGTTGCTCGGTGCGCCAAATTCCCTGTAGCCTACAGGCAATCTGGGTGGTTGCAGTCGAGACTGCGTTCCACTTCTCCACCGATTGACACATCCGCTGAATAAGGGTATCAGGGGTTGTGTCCCAGCCGCAGACGTCGAGCATTGCTCTTCTTTCGACGTTGAAACGAGGACATACGAACAGTATGTATTCGGCAGTTTCGTCTACACCTGGGCAGTCAGAGCAGGAGGGGACCTCCACGTGCCCGAACCTGTGGAGGTACTGTCGGAAGCAGCCATGGCCTGATAGGAATTGTGTCAGATGGAAATGAACTTCCCCATGGGGTTTGTCCACCCAGCTCGATATGTTAGGTATCAGCGTGGGTCCACCTACATTTCGAGGAGTTATCCCACTCACGCTGCCATCTGGCGACCGAGGTCACCCTGGTGCGCTCGCGGGCTCCTCTACTTCCACGTATCTCGAAGCACTCCTCATCTTCCCGAATGACCAGCCCGACTTGCATCATGCTCGCTATCACGCAGGATGCATCGTGTGATACCGTGCGGTAGGCAGATATCACTCTGAGGCACATCACGCGGTAGGTGCTCTCCAGTTTCTGTAGGTAACTGGTTACCCTCAGTGCTCTTGACCATGACGGGCCGCCGTACCTGAGGATAGATACGGCAACGCCTGCCAGTAACCTACGTCTACTGGCGCACACCTTTGAGCTGTTGGACATCATTCTCGATAGTGCCGCAACAGCAGTCGACGCTCTCTTTCACGTATAGTCGACATGGCTGCCGAAGGTCAGCTTGTCGTCTATAATGACTCCGAGAGACTTCAGACTTCGCTGTGAAGTGATCGCGACTTCTCCCACATGGATAACTGCATGTTGTGCCGACTTGCGGTTGTTGACGATAACTACCTCCGTCTTATGATGAGCGAGCTCCAGGCCTCTCGCGCTCATCCATTCCTCCACCGTGCTAATCGCGTGTTCTGCGGTTAGTTCTACCTTAGGAATTGACTCCCCGTAGACCTCCAAGGTTACGTCGTCAGCAAAGCCGACGATCTTGACCCCAGGAGGGAACTTCAGTCTCAGAACCCCGTCATACATGAGGTTCCATAGCACCGGGCCTAGGATCGAGCCCTGCGGGACTCCGGCGGTAATCGGAATCCTTTTCTGACCGGCATCGGTCTCGTATATCAGTACGCGGTTTTGGAAGTAACTTTCCAGGATCCGGTACAGACCCACCGGTAGGCTAAGCCGGTGTAACGAGAGCGCGATGGCATCCCAGCTTGCGCTGTTAAATGCGTTCTTCACGTCAAGTGTCACTAACGCACAGTATCGAATACCTCGCCTTTTTCGTTGGATCGCTATCTCGGCAGTATTTATCACTGAGTTGAGAGCGTCCACTGTGGACTTACCCTTCCGAAAGCCAAACTGGTTGCTTGACAGACCGTCCGTACCTTCCGCGTACGGGGTGAGCCTGTTGAGGATGATCCTCTCAAGCAGTTTGCCAGTCGTGTCTATCAGACAGATTGGTCTGTACGCCGATGGGTCGCCTGGCGGCTTCCCGGGCTTCGGCAACAGCACCAGTTTCTGCCTTTTCCATCTATCGGGGAAACGGCACTCGTCAAGGCATCTCTGCATAGCTAGCCTGAACATGTTCGGGTTCGCTATGATCGCTGCCTTGAGAGCGTTGTTTGGAACTCCATCCGGCCCTGGAGCTTTGTTCATTGCTAGGGATTTAGCCACTGCGAGTAGTTCTTCATTCGTCACTGGAGCCACCATTTCGACCGTGCCCGCACTGTCTCTTAGTGCAGGTGGCCAGGGGCTTGTGGCTCGAGACGGGAAGAGTACTTCGATAATCGTTGCCAACCGGTCCGGAGACCGTTCTGGGGGTGAGGAGCCCCCTTTGGTCTTGGCCATCACAATCCGGTAGGCGTCACCCCACGGATTCGCGTTGGCACTCTCACACAGGTTGTCGAAACACGCTCTCTTGCTGCTTTTAATAGCCTTGTTAAGGGCTAATTTCGCAGCTCGAAACACTTCACGGCGGTTCTCTCTTGCATCCTCGGTGCGAGCTCTTTGCATCCTACGTCTAGCTCTGAGACAGGCTGACCGTAGAGCTGCAATCTCGGCACTCCACCAGTATACCGGGCATCTACCGTTTCTTGGCAGTGTTTTTCTCGGCATAGTGGCGTCGCACGCGCGTGTTAGAACAGCTACCAGCGCATCCCCGCTTAGACTGTCGGTGTTGGCCTCCAGTCCCAGGGCCGCGGTGAAAGCTTCGCTGTCGAAGTGATTGGACTTCCACCCGCGTACCTGACAGGGATCTCCCGCCCTCGGATGCTGCACACCATAGTTGATCTTAAAGCGGATTGCTAAATGATCGCTATGGGTGTAGCCTTCGTCTACCCTCCATTCCATGCCTGGAGCCAGACTCGGGCTGACAAAGGTCAAATCAATCCACGCCTCCACTCCGTTTCTACGGAATGTACTAGCGGAGCCATCATTAGCTAGCACAGTATCGAGTTTCGCAAACGCTTCCATTAGCGCTTGACCCCTGCTATTTGTACAGCGGCTGCCCCACTCCACTGCCCAAGCGTTGAAGTCTCCCGCTATTACTACCGGTTTCCGGCCCACGAGGTCCGACGAGAGCCTGTCGATCATCTGGTAGAACTGTTCTATTGGCCACCTTGGTGGGGCGTAGCAGCTGCAATAGAACACACCATTGATCTTGGCAATCGCCACACCCTCGGCGGAGGGGTGTATTACCTCTTGAACCGGGAACCTTCCCGTTGTACAGATTGCCACCATTTCAGACCCGTCCGACACCCAATTGCCGTTGCCGGCAGGGATACTGTACGGGTCTGATAAGAGGGCGACATCTGTCCTCGACTCCGAGACCGACTGCCACAGCAGCTGTTGGGCTGCTGCACAATGGTTAAGATTTAGCTGTGTGACTCTCACGGCTTCTTCTTATTTAACTCGCCGAAGGGACACGAAGGTCCGCCCATAGCATGTTTATGGGCTTGCTTCTTAGCGGTGCAGATAAGGCACTTATATGCCTTAGTGCACCCCCGCTCTTTATGCCCCACCTCGCCGCATCGACGACATAGCTTGCTCCTGTCTATGCCTTTGCATTCGTAAGCTTTATGGCCGGATTCTAGGCACCGATAGCACCTGTCCACTGAAGGCGGCTGGGGTATATTAATAGGGCATACCGACCAGCCGATCTTCAGCTTCCCTTTCTCGGTTACCTTTTTGGTATCCGCATTCAGTAGCCTGAGGTAGGCTACTTGGGTGCCAGAGGGTCCGTCCCTCAATCGCACACGATGATGTCATCTAGGTAGACGAAAACGTAAGGTTCCCATTTACCTCGTCCAAGAACCTGGTCCATCAGTCGCGCCAGAGTAGCGGGGCTGTTGACGAGACCAAATGGTAGACGAGTAAATTGGAACATACCCCTGCCGGGAACACTGAAAGCGGTATATTTGCGACTATCCTTGGCCAGGGGTACCTGGAGAAAGGCCTCCTTCAAGTCTATAGTAGACAGGTACTTCGCCTTGGGTAAGCCGCCCAATATTCGCCCAGGGTGGGGCAGAGGGTATGCATCCCGTACAGTACGCTCATTGAGAGGCCTAGCGTCTAGACAAAGGCGGATTGAGTCGTCTGGTTTCGTGACAGCCACAATATTAAGCGACCAATCCGAATCAGACTCCTCGATAATTCCCATAGACCGCCATCGGTCAACTTCTTCCCAGACCTTTGACAGTTTCTTTGGGCTCATGTGATAAGGATATCGGCAAACGGGTGCCGCACCCTGGAATTCATCTTTGATGACAATCCTGTGCTCTGTGAATGAGGTTGGGCTTAGCTTTCCGGGCTCTACTGCCTGGAAACATTTCTTTACTTCTTCTTAGCGCGCGTGTTCCGAAGTGAGTATCGACTCATGCAGTACTTCATCTTCTTCATCGTCTTCTGATTCCTGACCTGAGTTCAACAGAGCACAGTTTTGTATCTCAGGAGAAATCCCAAAGGCGCGCCAAAAGTCCATACCTAGAATGGAGTTGACGGTCAGATGCTCTACTACAAGAGTGCATAGGACCTTTGTCAAATTTTGAAAAGTATACGGGAGATACGCTTGTCCAATGATTGGTAAGGATTGACCATTTGCAGAACGTAGTTCGAATGGTCGTTCCAACCTTTTCAAGGGACTTTTCGAAAACTTTCGGTATAGCCTTTTAGTCATAATCGTGGCGTTACTACCACTGTCGAGCAAGGCTTTGAAGGATTTGCCGTACACTGCGACAATAGCAAATGGACGGTTATCGAACGGGTCGTCAAGGACGATGGTTTCGACAGACAACGAATTATCGTAGTCCTCATCACGAGCCGGTCGAAAACTGTCATAAATCTGTGGATGAATTATTAGTTGTTCTTTGAAGCGCTGCTTTACTGCCAACTGCGACTTCAGTTGGTTCTGATCCCGTTTTTTAGGCAGTAAGGGCAACGAGAAACATCAAACCCTTTAAAACCACAGACGATGCAGAAGACCCGATTTGGTTTCCGGCATTCCTCAAATTCATGTCCTTTGTCTCCACAATTGTAGCAGACGCCGAGCACGGGAGGACTATGCTTTTCCACCAAATACTCCAGACACATTATAGGTTTCTGCGGTGGTTCGATTGGTTTTTTGCTGTTTCCCTCGAGATTCTTGCCATTCTGATTCCCCTGCTGTTTCTTTTTCTGGTTGTCAGGAGGCTTGCTTGAATCAAGAACTGCCGGTTTAGCATTCTTGTTCCAAAACGTTTTGGATTTTGCGTTATTCTGTCCACCACCCTTTTGGTTTTGATTATTTTGTTTTTGTTTGTTTTGTGGTGGATTAACAGAATAAGCAGCAACTTTCCGAGAAGAACCGAAAACTTTCTGATAAATCGGCGTCTAGGAGGCGTCGATCGATTTACCAAGACTCATCAATTCTGAGAGCGTGTTCACTGGCCTTAGAATTAACATTTGTTTATAATCGGCTTTTAGGCTCCGCTTCAGCACGACGAGTTTTTCGCTCGGTGCCATTGGAACCGTCATAGCACGAAATATTTTTTCCATTTCTAGGAAATATTCCTGGAAAGATTCGTTACGCATCTGCCGGCGCTGGAGAGCCTTCATCTTGAGCGTAGCATCAAGTTCAGGATGTACAAAATTTACCTTGAGCTCGCAAACAAGATGGTTCCAGTTAAACAACCGGTTTTGCGCACGCATAGCCTGATACCAGGTCAAAGCATTGACAGTGAACAAATGCATCGCGGAATTGAAAAGTTCGTCTTCGCACATTTGTTAACACGCAGCGTAACTCGCTACGGTGTCCAAGAATTCATTTAGTCCAGTTCCTTCATCAGTTCCAGCATACTTCCGAATTTTCCAATCAGCGACGCGTTGCGGGTTTCGCGAGTAATTCCTTGAAGCTGCCATCGATCCGTTTCCCGCGTTGGATGAAAAGTTCGGATAGGATGGCCCCGCCCGCTGTTCGGTCCATTCAGGAACGTAAGGCTGGTTCTGAGTTTGGTACGGGGCTGTGAATCCGGTATTTTGTTTCGGTTTCTCGATTGGAAGTGATGGACATAGATTTTGTTGACCCGAGAATCCTCGCTTCAACACAAATTGATCGGGACTGGGCGCCAGTGTTGGGCGAGGAATCTCTGGTTCATCAAATAAATCGGGTACGTCCATCAAACGCAAATCTTCCAGATCGGTCTGCAGATCCTTCTCGGAAGCACTTTCCTTCTGATGTACTAGTGCCCGAAGTTCATTCACGGATTCACGAAGTGAGACAACTTCTTGAACCGTCTTTCTCAAAACTGACGAAATTGTTGTCAGTGAAGCAATCCCGCCCATTAGCGTTTCGGTAGCTTTTGAAAAAGCATCAGACCCCTGAGACGCTAGGGCTTTATTATCGTCGGATTGCTGTCGCAATTGTCGAATCTCGTCCCTCATCTCGCACAAGACACGCAACAGGTCGTCTCCTACGAGCTGTTTGGAAAGAGATCCTTCGTTATCGGAAGGATTGGATCCCTGTGGAATTGCAGGTACGTCTGTACTCAGCAAATCTCCCAAAATCTCTCCATCCTCCCCTTCTTGGTTGTCGGGAGGAAGTGCTGCCTGTTCGTCATTAAAATGACTGGCATAAACTGCTAGAACTTCCTCCAGCGAAATATCCTGGTTGACCTCCCCTGCCGCATAATTTCGGATAACCTGGAGCCTAGAAGCAACCGTGTTCGGTAAATCTCCTTGTTTGGGCACCGGTACTGGAGATCTTCCTTGATTGTTAGTAATTTACCAAGGCAGATCTCCTTTTCTTCACCCACGTCACCCCGGAAATTGCGAACTAATTCCTTCCGAGACGACCGCTCATGCGACAAAATTCCCCGAAGACGACGCTGCCGCTGTACACCCGAAAGATCCGAATCAGGAGAGATAAAAATGCTTCGAGATAGCAACTCAAAATCCAGCTCATCGAAATGTAAATGATCGACGCGCATGAACACACACGCTTGGTTGAATTTCTCCAACGCCATCATAACTTGCGCTATATTGGAAGAAATCACCAAGACACAAAGCATGTAAGTACTGACACAGAATTAATTTCAATTTTTCGCCCACTAACGATTCCCTTAAAATTTCAGGAAATCAAGCTGCTCCAAAAATGTCTCAAACCGGATTGAGAATACAAGGCGATTGGCCACCGCAACCGAATGAATGACAACAACCTTCAAACTACTCGTCCAGCAGACCAAACACAAACAACGCAATCCACAAATTCGGACAAAAAAAAGGAAAAAACAAAATATCGAAAAAATACGCCAAAAAATGTAAACAAATAAATAATACGACCGCGGAACAATATTACGGAAGAAAGCTCACCGACTGTTCTACGAAAATCCTAGATTTAGTAGAAGCACCCCACACTCTGGAAGAAAAAAATATTTTCCAAAATGGGAAAATATTTTTTTCAGTGTGTTTTGCGCTGTGCGCCAAATGTAAGTAGGGGTTTGTCCACTACTCGGGTTCTTGTTTGCCCGGCGAACCCTTCTTTTCAGGGCGGCCTAGGTGCTTCTACAGAATTTCGGATTTTCGTAACAACAAAAAAAGTAAACAAAACAAATAAATTTAATTTTACCGTGTTTATTCGCCTACTCTCCCTTGTGGCTGTTCGTGGTCACTACTGATCCGATACTGCTGATGCTGGCAGGAAGGCGATGGTTTCATCCGACCGGCCGGGACTACAACGGCCGGGACTACAACGGCCGAGTTCTCCCGTTTTCCGTTGGCTGCTCCTTGGCGTTTAGCTAGGGAGGTGAGCTTGGCGGTCCTTGGCGTTTAGCTAGAGAGGTGAGCTTGGCTCCTTTGTTGGAACCTCCCTAGCGATGTTGGCGATAAATCGCTGGACCGTTTACTCGCCGTAACCGATCCCGGAAGTCACCGCAGTGTACTTCCCAGGGGGAACCTTTGTCCGCCCTGCTTCGTTCTCCTTGGCTATTAGGTATAGAGGAGAGCTAGGCTCGTTCGACTTATCCTCTATAGCGAGAACGGTCGATGTCACGGTTCCTTTTTGTTTAGCCGGGGAAGCGAATACACTCCTTAACTGTTAGCTTACCCCTGTTGGCGAACCGACACCGTAATTTTCACATTTTCTACACCTATCTAGGCCAACAAAATCGTTCACAAAAGCTAAAACAAACAAAATTTACGAGAAAAAGTGAACGATCATAAGCAACAGCGGTGAGCATCATGTTACATAAATTTTCGTAAACAATACACTCTACGGAGAGAGTACGCACCCTTTCGTATTTCCACCCAGTGCTAAATTGTTACCCTGACGGGTTACAACATGTAGGAATCTGCCTTGGGTACGTAATTAGTATTCGTTGAGAATATTTAACACCTTGAGGTGATATACATGTGAAAGTCAAGTAAGAGTGAGGTAGGTAGGTTTTGTCGAACGCATTCTCACCACACGAACACCGTTGCGGAGTCCTGGGAAGAAGTTCCTCCAAGTATCTTCCGTAATACTATTCACCTTTCGGTATTTTGATGATTTTTTTGATAACGGAGGAACTAGTACGTAGTGCCAGATCGAGTATCTTTATTTCAATACTGCCAACATCTATATACGTTGGGATACTGTGTAAAATGTCATTACATTTGACGACGTGTTTCGTGTTGTTCTGGGAAGCCAATGATTCTGATCACTAATTTTTTTGAACATAATCAGCAGCACAAGAACAAAAAATTAACAGAAGTACTTTTATTTGCGGAGGCATGATGAATACACTTTGGAAAATTTTTAGTGTTGATCTGTATTTAAATTCATGTTTCCGGAACTATAGGACTCTTACAACATTCAATAGCAGTCCACGGGGATGTTACACGTTTCCTATGAGACTAAATTTGTGAAAAACAGCCAACCATCTCCATGAAACTTTTGAAAATTGAGAAACAGTCCGCTTTTCCCGGGTCATCCGGAACCGTCTGTGGTGGACAATGTAACCAAAATAATTTCGGTTGACCATCAGTATCTTTAAACCTTCAAATGTAGCACAAATTTTAATATTTTTTACCTTTTGGCATCCATTGAAGTATCGGTTTGAACCAGAATTTTCTATTTGCTGTGCTCATCACTACGATCACTTTCTCCGAGCCTCTTATTAATCTAGACTTGCAAATTCTTTAGCATCCATTTTAACGAAGTTTTCCATCATCTAGATATCATGATGGTCCCAGTTTATATAGGAATTTACTGCGTGGCCGCACTCTTAAACCAGTAAGTTCATAACTGTATCGACACAACTTTATCAATAAAGTAATGGAGCATTGAACACTCCTGGAACAGATAAACCAAGTGACACCCAAACGCTCTTAGGCGGAGCAGGAGATGGTTCCCATTCCAGTTAGATCCTTTCTACTCGTGTTGATAGCTACAATCACAAAATCTATCCAAATCCTTCGCAATTCAACCTGTTGGCGTTACCCGAACTCACGTGGTCAAATCAGGCAAAAAAGGAGAAGGCAGGAAATTGATTTGTTCACTTACTCTCATACATCCACCAGTTCTAGGTGATGAGTAGACTGTCGTACACCTGATTGCATCACGCACGCTTAATGGAACAATCAAAAACCTATTTTTTATGCATGTCTTGTTATCGAATGTGATGCAGAGGATAGCTTTTATCTCCAACCCCCCGAAAACAGAATAACCGAACCGTGACGATTCGCAGACCGCATTCTACCGCACATACATATTACATATGGACAAAAAACGATAATGATGCTCACGTCGGGATAGAATAACAATCGTCACAATCCCATACCGACAATCATTTACCGGTGCGACGTGCACATATTTCTTCCGCCAACAGGGGGGAAAAAAGCAAACGTGGTGATATATGCGAAACTCAGTGCTTGAGTTGGCACCGGATGGGTATGTCGCAGGATACCGCGCGCCATCATCAGTCGGGTCGGTCGGTCGACCGCTTATCCTGCAATCCAAACCCCGAAGGGATTATTTTGATTTAGCCTATGAAAATATTTTTGGCCTCTATCGCAACCTTGTACACCCCTGCCCACCCGGCTGGGTTTCAATTTATGTATGTACGCGTTAGTCGTCCCCGAGGAAATCATAAAAGTCACGTAAAGTACTTTTATCTCGACCATGCCGAACCTTCGGATAAAATCCGAGCGAACCGATTTATTTAATGTAGCGAATTTTTCAACACTAGATGGAGTTGTTGGAAAAGTTTGGAAACTGAATTAACCTTGACTGTTGATTTGTTGCATCGAACGGAATCTTTAACTCGAAAAGAACTTATTATGAATCCGCTTTGGTTCAAATAAAAACAAACTTTTGGTACCAAATTAGTAGCAACAAGATTTCAATGTTATTTTAAAGCTATAAATGTCAAAAATTTCTTCACCCTCGCTTTACTTTTAAACCAGGTTCACCAGTACGTTTAAACCTGGCTTAAGCGCTAAGCGAGGGTGAAGAAATCGGCCCTAAGTCAACGAACTAATACATAGCTACCGTAAACCGGGGTGACATTGATCACTTTTCGAAGTAATCATTACATATTTTTAGACGCAACACATTTTTTTCAAGTTTAATATTTTTAAACCATGTACTGATGTAAGGAGAACAAGATTGGATGGTTTTACCTAAAATAGTCCGCTTACAGCTATTTTTCCAAAAATGATGTCAAGTTGAAGTCCGTTTTCGTAGTCCGGGGTGACTTTGATAACCTGCATGTTCACCCACATTAAGTTATTGATGTCAATGTTTTTCATTCAAATGTTTGTTTAAACTAATTATGAAAAGATACTCATTGTTAAATAGATGTTAATTGGTATTATAAAAAGTATTTCAATGTACTGTAAAATTCGAGTAACCAAAATTCGTATAATTTGTGTCCAACTAGCATAAAAGACTCTGAAAACATTTAAAACAGCTAAAAAAAATTTTATTTCAGTGCTTTATCAATGTACAAAAAGTTTCGTCCATTTTAACACGTTGGAATATTGAACAATTAAAAAAATGTTGCGAATTTTAGCTTAAAATAATTTGAAATCATCGCCAACTAGTTTGACAAAAATGTATGTAAAATAAACAAACTCTTAAAATTAAATTTGACACATCCCAATGTAAAGGAAAATAAAAACTTGCTTGTAATTTATTACTCTTACTCAAATCTGAGATTTATTTGTTTTATAAAAAATAGACACGTTACGAAGCTTCGTAAAAATAAGGTAAAGTCAAATTTCGGTTTTTTGTAGTTTTTGTACCCAAAAACCGAACAATATACTGAAAAGTATAACAAATCAGTATTTTATAAGCTTAGAGTAAAAATCGTGTCCAATTAAAATGATTCGGTAAACTATTCTGGTTTAATAAGCGATCTACGAAAAAAGTTTCGAGTGATCAAAGTCACCCCGGTTTACGGTACTGGGCTGACGCAATGCGATTTAAATTATAATTAAGCTCAGGAATCAGCAATTTGATCTGGCTTGTAGTTTTTCTAATTATGTTGTTTCAAATGATCGGATAACATTTGTACACCCATACACAATTCTACTGAAATTAATAATTCACTTATCAAAAAACAATACATTAACACAGTACACAGCTGACATCCCGCAGTGTATCGTTCCCTGGCTGATTAAACGGAATCGACTAACGGCGAAAGGACCGTACATGTCTCATTGCGTGTGGCTAACGAGAAAACCAAGGCAAACAAAGCAATAAAATGTCATCGAGGATGAAGTGATTCAGTTGGCTGATGTTACCACCATTTCCGTCTAGTTTGTTACATTATTGGAATGTTTTGGTTCCACCACCCGTTTCAGGGTTGCTCGTTTTGGCTTGGAACCACAACAAATCGAACAGTACTCGAAGAGCAATGGCTAATCTATGTTAAGTGTTTTTTGTACGATTCACTACAGTAACATTACGCAGTCTGAACAATTCAGTCGATGTTCTGAATGGTGGAAATAATCGTAATAAAAAAAGTAAGCTTAACGCAACAATCAGTACGTCTATTTTTTCAATTCGTTTATTTAACAGGGTGCCACATTTTTAAAATATTATGTATTTTATATTCTTTTAAAGGAAGGGGGCGGGGTGGTCAGGAGTTTCAGCGTGAAAACCGACTTTTCAACCGAGGCCCGGAAAGCCGAGTGACTAATACCCAGAGCCGTCGAGAGCCACGTCGGGCCCCAAGGCTTGTATTACTGCCGGCCTTTTTAAACCTCTTCAACCATGAGAAACTCGTGAGTCCGTGGTTTCTATTAGACAGGTGAATTTTGACAGCTTCTTATTCCATGGTATCCAAATCGGGCAAAATTGCCGTAGCTACGGCTTTTTGAATTTGCGAGTACTCAGGAATCGGTATCGTCTAGCTCAAATGGCACGAATGAATCCTCTTTTCATGATTTTCCTGATGATGGAAGGATTGGGGAAGTGGGAAGGTTAGGGGTAAGTAATATACCCAAGAGATCACGAAGCATTATTTAATTGCTTTAGATATGTACTATATTCGCATACAAAACATATTGTTTATGGCTTCATAGTTCTAAACAGGGGCGGCGAAACACTTTACGCCCGAGTGGGTAGAAAGCATAGGGTGAGGGGTCCATTAGTAAGGAACAATTCAACACAAATTGTTTCCGACGGGGAAAATTGTGTTTTTATTTGGTTTAAAATTCAGTGCTATTTTGATACGGGAAAATGAGCTTTTGCATATAAAATATTGAAAATAATCTATAAAGAATTGTAAAACGATCCATAAAGAAGTTGTCCATGTTCCATAAAACAAAACTGAAAATCCATAAAACAATGTGAATGATCCATAAAAAGGGGTGATTTGATCGATAGATTATGTAAAATTGAACCATAAAATGGTCGCAAAAGAGCACTAAAATAGTAATAAAAGAGCAATTAAAATTAACCAATGCCCCATAAAAATATTGGAAATGTTCCATAAAATGATACATTTTGCGCCATAAATTAACTGACATTGATCCATAGAATATTAACAATGTACAATAAAATACGTCGAATTCATTAAATTTAATTTTTCTGGTGCATAAGCACATATTAATGGATCGTTTTACATTTTCTTTTCCTATTGATCGTTTTGTAAATATCCATGAACCATAATTTAACGTTCGATATATGAATCATTTCTAATGTTCATTTTTACATCTTCTATGGACCAAGAAAAATTATTTAGCAAACATTTTCATCAAATTTATGGAACTTTTTCTGACATTTTATTGCTCCATTTTGTAATACCGTGGAACATTTTTGTCGATATTATGGAACATATCGACGTGTTTTATTGTACATTGTTAATATTCTATGGATCAATGTCAGTTAATTTATGGCGCAAAATGTATCATTTTATGGAACATTTCCAATATTTTTATGGGGCATTGGTTGAATTTAATTGCTCTTTTATTGCTATTTTAGTGCTCTTTTGCGACCTTTTTATGGTTCAATTTTACATAATCTATGGATCAAATCACCCCTTTTTATGGATCATTCACACTGTTTTATGGATTTTTGGCTTTGTTTTATGGAACATGGACAACTTTTTTAAGGATCGTTTTTCAATTTTTTATGGATCTTTTTTGTTGTTTTAGCGGCGCAAACTTAGGGCTGCCATTTTGATACTGTTGGTGTTTTTAAGAAGCAGCAGAGCTTTTGTTTTGACAGTTTGGGGAGATCTCGACGGCAAATTTTCCCTGATCAAATCCCGCCACAAATGCCGTGAAAAATCCCATGACCCATTTCCCGAACTGTAAACCAGCCTTAACGCATGGGAAAACAAAAGGCGTAATGATGACAGATTCAAACAACATTGCCCGTCGTACTTAAGGGGTTAGATACTTTTTTGTGCGAAAAATGTCAAGAAAGTTTAAATTTACGTAAAGACATGATTTCATTATATCAAACTTATACAGTGAACACTAGAGTGACAGAAAAAAAATGACCCCCATCGGCCCACCCCTGAGTCGATTCCTAGTCCCACCAGGAGTGTCTACTCCAAATTTGTGCCAAATCGAACAAGTCTAGCTACCGGACCAACGTGCTTGAAGTTTGTATGGGATTTTTCGACAATTTACATGGAGAAAACCCACTTGCTCACATTTTCGCCGCTAGGTGGCACTGTATACATCAGATTATCACCAAAAGTGAAACTTAAGAAGATAATTTTATTATCTACAACTTTGTTGAACACTGCAAAGCGATCCGACTCCAATAGGAAAAGTTATTAAACTTTTAACGAAGTGATGTCTGAGTCAGTTTTGCATGGGGCCTAGCAGTGCATGGTAGTGTATCAGTACTAGGTTCTAACAAACTAAACATTTTTATGGAATAATGGTTAGATTTAGCTGAATAGTATGTTCGGAAGAATTGTAGTACATAATACGAGTTATGTTTTGGCTAGAAAATTGTAGTTCCACATCTGACCGCATAGATGGCGCCAACACTAACTTTTCAACGAAGAGAGATAGAAATTAGGTGTCTTCTACAAAGTTGTACAACAAGAATATTGCAGTAATTCTTCCAAACATCTCGATATTCTATCTCTCTCCGTTGAAAAGTTAGTGTTGGCGCCATCTATGCGGTCACAGATTGAACTAAAATTTTCTAACCAAAACATAACTCGTATTATGTACTGCAATTCTTCCGAACATACTATTCAGCTAAATCTAACCATTAATCCACAAAAATGTTTAGTCTGTTAGAACCTAGTACTGATACACTATCATGCACTGCTAGGCCCCATGCAAAACTGACTCAGACATCACTTCGTTAAAAGTTTAATAACTTTTCCTATTGGAGTCGGATCGCTTTGCAGTCTTCAACAAAGTTGTAGATAATAAAATTATATTCTTAAGTTTCACTTTTGGTGATAATCTGATGTATACAGTGTCACCTAGCGGCGAAAATGTGAGCAAGAGGGTTTTTTCTATGTAAATTGTCGAAAAATCCCATACAAACTTCAAGCACGTTGGTCCGGTAGTTAGACTTGTCCGATTTGCTTCAAATTTGGAGCAAGTACTCCTGGTGGGACTAGGAATCGACTCAGGGGTGGGCCGATTGAGTTTTCAAAAATTCATTATTTTTCTGGGCAGTCTAGTGAACACCCAATTTTATCAGCCTCCGATATTATCAGCTTTTCGACCCGATTTTATCAGCTTCGTGAAAACATTGATAATTGGTAGTTTGATAGGCTCTAGCAGACGAACCAACTTGAATTCGAGTAAATCCTTTCTTGAGCATATTTTTCTTACCTTAGAGATTCGAAACATGCAAAAATAAAAATTTAAATTTCTTTATTAATTTTGCACTGTTAGACCCCCTTAAGGGAAATTTAAACATAATAATCAGAAAGGGTTATGAGGCTATATCTAGGGACTAAAGAAGAATACTTTATGAGCTTCAGTTTTTTTTTGAAAAGAAAGAATAGTATATGTCCCGATTTTATCAATGTCCGTCTTTTATCAGCCTAAAATTCACCAAAACGGGTTTTCGCTGTAGTATTTTGGTAGTACATTTTTCAGCGAAATAAAAAAGCATAAGTTTATGAAAATATATTGATAATAGGCGAAGTGAGGGCTTTTTCCCCGAACCCTTTTTTATTTAAGAGGTTTATAGTGATCACGATTGAAGACCAATAGGTTAACTAAAATCCCAAAACTGAAAAAATCGGTTTGGTAATTGGTAGTATATGAGTATTCCTCGTATCTTAACGATTAGTTGAATAAATAATATTTTTTTTCCTGTATTCGAGAACGTTTTTCCTAAAGAATCACTGTTTTAAGCTCTAATTGTATTAAAAAATTCTCATCCACAAAACAAAAATTTATGCATAAAAAATTAATTACGATCGATTGAAAAAAGAAGAAAGTCGGTAGAGTGGTTTTCGAGTTTTCGACATTCGTGATCACGCAAAAACCATTTTCGGATAAACGACTTTTTTAGATAATCGAGTTTGAATTTTTCAAGTTTCCACTGTCCTTCATAGACGAAGCACGTTTGGAATCGCTGTAACTTTCGATCTATTGATCTCTATAAAAATTTGGGAAAATATTCTCAAGAAATTGTACTTTCAGATAAAGTAATAAAAATTATTTCGACTTTTTTAAAAAATAAAAAGGTATATAATCCTTTAACTAAAGTTTCTATTTTTTATCGAAAACTATTCCTGCAGGAGTATTTTTGTACAATGTATTACATGTATGTAATAAATTAAGTTATATCAATTGGCAATTCGTATTCAACAGTTTACACGACGTCACCCGCGATACTGGCTGGTACGATCAAACGAGTGTCGAAGGGTGTCCATCAAGATTCTCCGACGCGTTCTTGGTGTCACATTGGCTAGTAGTAGAGATGCTTCGACATCTCCAATGGAGTTCTCGGAACGAATCTAAACTTCCACAAATCCGCTATTGACTTGAACAGAACACACAATATTTTTAGGATCAGTTCCTTAAGATCGTGGAAATTCATGTATTTTCAAGCAGGAATCCGGATCATGCAACGGCTCAGCCCGGGGATACTCTAGCAGAAAGTGCTTGTTTCATATATGTGCCACTGATTTGATAGTAGTGCTAGTACATCATTACCATATGAGTGCCATCGTTGTTCATGAAAGCCTTCAATTCCTCAAAATTCAATGAGAAATATTGTGCGTCTTCATGATTTTTTGCAGAATTTTTAATTTCATTTTTGAAAAGTTACAAAAGTTTTTCTGTGATCGTTTTTTTTTGGTCAAGTCTCCCCACTGCGGGGAGACTTGACCAAGAGCATTTCAAAAAATCATAACAAAAAATAATGACATAAAACATACCGTAATTATTTTTTTTTTCATATTGTCGAGATCCTTAGGTAGCAGGAAAAATTTAAAAGGGTTGCATTTGATAAATTTAGATTTTTTTAAATGCATTTCTTTTTAAGGATTAACTGTACTGCTTGCATTGCGTGTTCACACGTCACGAAATCAGTCCTACTGTTGCTAACTTTGTTATTATTACTAAAATATAAAGACTTAAGTTTGAGGTGGGATTTTTTATGGCGTAATTAACATTAACAGTAGATACCAAAGCATAATAAATATCAGGAATTTTGCATCTTTCTTCAGCTAATTGCCACTTGGTTAAGCCTCCCCATAAAATCTTGCTCAAGTCTCTCCAACATTAGTTATTGCGTTCAATGTCATGCAAATTCTAGTAATAACTATTCCAATGTTCCAATTTATGAAAAATTAATTCACTGCTTCACAAGGATAAAGATGGTATATTAGTACATTAATAGTCATTAGTAGTCGAGTAGATATGTCCATACAAAGTTTGATAAAAATTACATCATTTAATGCAAATTTATTAATGACGAAATATTTTCCGTAAGGAAAGAATTTTTCATTCCAAACTTTTAAATTACCTTGCTGTATTTGCGAAGAAATTGGAAATAAAATGATCATGGTAAATTTTCCTATTATGGAAAATGTCAATGTACCTATTTTGGCCCTACCCAATTTATCAGAATTTCAAGGTGTGATTTGTAGTTTTAGTTGATTTTCATGTATTATTTATATTGGTAACGAGTTAACGGCATGTATTCGTTGTTTATAGATGTTTGTGCAAGAATTCTAAGACAAACTTTTTAACAAGGTATGTCTTCTGCAACACAGATCAAACTCGATTAACTGGTGCTTCGATTTTCCGGGGTAAATGATTCGATTACTCGTACACTAGAAAAAAAATAAAGTAAGTAAGCTGCGGGTCGTCTGTTTCTCGGCACTAGTTTAGTGTACGTGGTGGTGTCACATATCCCAGATAAAGTTTCTTTTAACCCTCATTCTAGTTAGAAGAGTGCACGTTGTCCCCACAACGAGATCATTATCCTTCTCCTTAAAGCATCATTTAGTTGACCAATGTCGTACCGGATTGTCAGGTGATCACTATGCATGTAGTCTTCGGAAACTCTCCCACTCATGTTCGTCACCAGCGAAGAACTACAGAAGGTTACGTAGATGATGGGTACACGGCGGCTTCAGCAAGAACTACTGCTGACGCCCTATTTACATAGGCTAACATCCATTTTTGCTTGATCTACCCAAGAATTGAAATCGCAGTCTATTTGCAACCATCAAACACATCGGTCACGATACTCAGTGTGCTCCTGCTTCTGTCCAAGCCAGTGCAAAGCGAACGAAAAAAAACAGTTACTTGTATGCATTGTCTGAAGAACAAAGGATACCGTTATTTTTATTCTTGTGTGATCTATTAAAATGACTGAGTCTCATCAACAAAACGTGATTATTCGGTCTAACACAGTGGCCATTGACTTCAGGTCTTTTTGCATAAGACCAAGTATTCGTGATGTGGAACATCTGCTGAAGGTGAAAATGCAGCTTCGGTTTTCTGAAGTCATCTCCGTACAGCTTGAGCACGTCAGGCATGCGGTTCTGATAACCTTCAACAAATTCGCCCAGGCGAAAAGATTCATTTCGCAGAACAACTTAAAACACGTGCTTGTTTGTGACAACGCTGAAATCAAGATCCCTATATACATGGATAATGGAAATATGGAAGTTAAATTACACGATTTATCTCCACTTGCATGCAAAGTGGCAATTAAAAGATTTATGTCGTATTTCGGAGCAGTGGAATCTATTACGGAGGATACATGGAAAAACTACTTCCCAGGTAATTCAAATGGTGTCTTTGTGGTGAGAATGCGGGTAGACCAACCCATTCCCTCTTACCTTACCCTGCAGTACAAAACAGAGGGGGGGGGGGGTGATACCATTATACAGCGAACTCTTTGTACATATCAAGGACGTGCCAATTCTGTGAACAAACGGCGCACTACGGACAACCCTGCCCAGAAACTGCTATGGAAAGCTCAGTTGCAGAAAAAAATGCCAACACCCAAGCCCCAATATGAAGAACCACAATCGGTTGCCAAATTTGTGGCTGCAGTTAAGGCAATAATGACAACTGCAAACGCTGCGTTAAGTAATTCGAACGTAACAACTAATGCCACCAGTGAAGAAGCTACCACCAAGGATGGAGTGTTCTCATTCGTGACCCACAAGGGCAAGAAGCCAGGGAGAACATCTGAACGCGAGTATCAAGGCAGTAATCCAGATGATGATACGGACGTAAACAACAACAAGAGAGACGTACCCTGAATTTGACGAAAGAAGGAACATCTTCCCGACGCGAAAAAAGATCTCCGCCCGCAATAGCAAGTTGCGCGCACGGGATCTTACAGGCTCAAAATAAAATGTACTGTAATTTTTATTTTTTACTTATTGTTAATATATAAAAGACCTATGGCTCCTCTAAGCTAACACATTGAGCCGTGTCAAATAAACGAATTAAAAAAAATGAAATCGCCTCCAGAGACTGCCGGGTCTCTTATCAGAATCTTGTTACCCATTTCTTGACCAACTTTTTTCTATCCCATAAAACTACTTTTTCTTAGAACTGTTGGCATCATGAAACACGAAAAACCTGGTTTACTAAAGATAGGTGCTTCTTTCACAGTGCTAGAATCTGCTCAATATTTACCTTCCAATCAAATCCAATTTCATGAAAAAGGTAGTTTAAGGTAGTTCATATATTAAGCTACGAAAATATTCCAAAATTTGACTTTCACCATTAACAGAAACTATCCCTGGTAGTACTGTTTCAGCGGAGCCCAATAAGATTAATTGTAATAACTTCTGTTCTACTCATAATACAGTAATGTTTCGATTATATCACGCTTATATATTCATATATGTATGCATGTATTATGATGATATCCTGCAGTGAGTTCCAGTGGACTTTGACACAATATTGCTCTTCTTCCATTATCTCCCTCAACAATTGATTCCTGCACACCTAGAAAAAATAGTGTAAATTTACGTCTTCTGACCCTGACATATACGAGCATAAAAAATGACTTAGTTTTACGTTTGATTATAATTTTACATGACGTTTAATTTCGTAAATCATGTAATTTTACTCCACATACAGCGTTTGTTCTGAATGGTAGGAAGTGTAATTTTATGTCTTCGCGCATGTAAAGTAGGGTTCGTCGCGGTGCGGATGTGGGCGGTAAATGGATTGTCCGCACCGCAACCGCAAAAAAATAATAAAACCGCACCGCTTACCGCAACCGCACTTTATTTACCGCACCGCACCGCGCGGTAACGCGGTAAATGCGGTAAAAATTTTATATTTTTAAAAATAGTGTTGAAAAATTGATCATTTGTGTAACCATATATAATAAAATGTTATTCTTATTCACACGAAATTTAACTTTAAGAGACTCCTCAGAATGTAATGTTTATAAAAAAATTAACTTTTGCATTTTCTATTAATAAAGTTCCGTACGTTTTAAGGCAAACATTATACATTCAAAAACGTTCTACTGCAGTAATAGGAAAACTTTTATTTTAGAAACCCTTCAGTTAATTGAAAAAAGTGGAATAAAAATGTAATTAGAAATGAAGTTGCATATTTTATTCTTTAAATTTTCATATTTTCAATGTTTTTGACATATGAAAATGAAATGGATGATTTTCGCATTTACGTAGTAAAAACCTCCTTTCATTCTTAAAGGAATTTCACCAAAAAAATTTAAAGTCGAAATACCAGTACTTCTATATAGTAGCGCATATATTCCAATACAGTGAAATAAAAACCTGTTTTAATCCACCTAGCGGTGCAATTGTGCCTTTCTCATTTCTCTAAACTATGGCACGGAGGCTTTTTATGTTCAACATAATCGTGGAAATGTCTATTACATTCTTAGTACACATTGCACTTATACACAATGGCATGCCAGCCACGAACTTGATGAGCTACGTGTCAACGGTGAAACACTTGAAACAAAAAATATCATACTTAATAAGCCTAATCAGCATTAGATCAATGTTATCTGCTTGCTAACTCATTTTGTCATGCGGGGGTGGGTATGTGAAGAGGGCGAAAGTCCCATGAACGAACGACTCCCCAGCTTAAATTGGTATGCTTTGTGATATAGTGGTGGTTTAAAGATGATGGGGTTGAAAGGGAGGGGTATGAGGGCTGGATGGGGTGGTGGCCTGAGGGGTGATTTAAGGAGATTTTTAAAGGAGGGGAACGAACAGTAGAGGGGGGGGGGGTGTAACCCCTCTCCGTAATCCATCAACTACGCCCCTGTTAAAATCCAGAAACCCTATGCGAGTCGAAAAAAAATTAGGCCGGGATTAGGTTGACGTTTTTCAGAGTGATTGCATAACCTTTCTATATGAGAAAGGCAAAAATGTGCCAAAATCCAAAAAAGTGAATCGTCGTCAAAT
Organism: Topomyia yanbarensis; assembly: GCF_030247195.1. Classification (NCBI taxonomy): domain Eukaryota; kingdom Metazoa; phylum Arthropoda; class Insecta; order Diptera; family Culicidae; genus Topomyia; species Topomyia yanbarensis. The sequence goes on from NC_080671.1 coordinate 347,774,663, forward strand.
TTTTTTTCGAGTTTGCATCAAATCTCGACGTTTCATGCACCTTGAACACATTTAGCATCAAAAATAAAAATTCTATTTTTAATTTTTCCTATAGTTTATATGAGAAATTTCTGTGTGGCCGCACTCTGAAACCCGTAATTCCGGAACCAGAATTCCGATCGATCCAAAATTCAATAGCAGCCGATGGGAAGGTTGCACCTTTCATTTGAGACTAAGTTTGGGCAAATCGGTCGAGCCATCTCTGAGAAAAATGAGTGACATTATTTGACACGTACGCACATACATACACACACACTCATACACACACATACATACATACACACACATATACAGACTTTTTCCTATCTCAACGAACTGAGTCGAATGGGATATGACACTCGGCCCTCCGGGCCGGGATTAGGTTGACGTTTTTCAGAGTGATTGCATAACCTTTCTATATGAGAAAGGCAAAAATGTGCCAAAATCCAAAAAAGTGAATAGTCGTCAAATTTTTTTTCGAGTTTGCATCAAATCTCGACGTTTCATGCACCTTGAACACATTAGCATCAAAAATAAAAATTCTATTTTTAATTTTTCCTATAGTTTATATGAGAAATTTCTGTGTGGCCGCACTCTGAAACCCGTAATTCCGGAACCAGAATTCCGATCGATCCAAAATTCAATAGCAGCCGATGGGAAGGTTGCACCTTTCATTTGAGACTAAGTTTGGGCAAACCGGTTCAGCCATCTCTGAGAAAAAGAGTGACATTATTTGACACATACGCACATACATACACACACACATACACACACAAAAAAAAAATAAATAAACAGACGGAGGTGCCAAACCCCTTCGCAAGAGGTGGTTTGGCGAGGTCTCCCCCCCCCGTGGGGAGAGTAGTGGTGCGATGAGTGCTGCATCCGAAAGCACCAGTGACCCCCCAGCAGCGGTAGGCAATATCCCTACCAACGCATCGGAGGGGCCAATAGCTGCGATGCGCAAAGTAGCGAAGCAACTCGATTCTATAATCGACTTCGCTAGCGCAAAGCAGAACATAGCCAAGGAGTTGAAGTTGAGCCTCTTGGAGCTCCGGAAAGCTGTTCGTGTCGCAAGACAGGAACAGCAGGCATATGTTGAGAGGGTGGAATGTCGGGAGAGGCCCGACAGAGAAACCCAGACAGTGGCCTCCAATAGGGAGGAAAGAGAGAAGGTCGATAGAGGTTCACAGACAGTGGCCTTTACCTTCTACGGAGCAGCCACGTCGATCGGAGCGGCGACCGAGTTCCCCTCGAAGGGAAAGGGAAAGGGCAACCGCAAGACGGCATCGAATGCGAAGCGCCCTAGGAAGTCGCCAGGCGAGGGTGCCAAAACCGACACCACTCGGCGTGCAACCGTCAAGGTCAAACGCCGCCTGGGTGAGGTAAGCGAGGGCGAGAGTGACCTCGCTGTGGAGAGCGATGGTACCAGCAACCCGGCACGACCGGGGCAGGGGGGCTCAAACCCCTGGACGCTGGTTACCAAGAAAAAGCCGGCACCGAAACCGGAGGTACCGCGGCCTGCGAGGAAGGCCAAGGACAGAGGCGAAGCCTTGTGGTTAAAAACCGACAAGGACAAATACGCCGATGTCCTTAAATCGATGAAGGTGGCCGAAAGTCTCTCGGCCCTTGGGCAGGATGTGCGTAGCGTAAGACGCACCAACACGGGAGAGATGCTCCTGGTGCTGAAGCGAGGCGCACAATCAAGTGCAGTATATAAGGCCTTGGCCCAAGAGGTCCTTGGTGAGGGCGCCCAAATCAGGTCGCTAGGTGCGGAAACAACTCTCCAGTGCAAGCACTTGGACGAGTTCACGTCCGCAGAAGACGTCGTCGCAGCCGTCAAGGAGCACTGCGGCGTCACAATCGAGCGGGCCTCTGTGCGATTGAGGGATGGACCCTCTGGCACCCAAGTAGCCTACCTCAGGCTACTGAATGCGGATGCCAAAAAGGTAACCGAGAAAGGGAAGCTGAAGATCGGCTGGTCGGTATGCCCTATTAGTATACCCCAGCCGCCTTCAGTGGACAGGTGCTATCGGTGCCTAGAATCCGGCCATAAAGCTTACGAATGCAAAGGCATAGACAGGAGCAAGCTATGTCGTCGATGCGGCGAGGAGGGGCATAAAGAGCGGGGGTGCACTAAGGCATATAAGTGCCTTATCTGCACCGCTAAGAAGCAAGCCCATAAACATGCTATGGGCGGACCTTCGTGTCCCTTCGGCGAGTTAAATAAGAAGAAGCCGTGAGAGTCACACAGCTAAATCTTAACCATTGTGCAGCAGCCCAACAGCTGCTGTGGCAGTCGGTCTCGGAGTCGAGGACAGATGTCGCCCTCTTATCAGACCCGTACAGCATCCCTGCCGGCAACGGCAATTGGGTGTCGGACGGGTCTGGAATGGTGGCAATCTGTACAACGGGAAGGTTCCCGGTTCAAGAGGTAATACACCCCTCCGCCGAGGGTGTGGCGATTGCCAAGATCAATGGTGTGTTCTATTGCAGCTGCTACGCCCCACCAAGGTGGCCAATAGAACAGTTCTACCAGATGATCGACAGGCTCTCGTCGGACCTCGTGGGCCGGAAACCGGTAGTAATAGCGGGAGACTTCAACGCTTGGGCAGTGGAGTGGGGCAGCCGCTGTACAAATAGCAGGGGTCAAGCGCTAATGGAAGCGTTTGCGAAACTCGATACTGTGTTAGCTAATGATGGCTCCGCTAGTACATTCCGTAGAAACGGAGTGGAGGCGTGGATTGATTTGAATGGAGGGTAGACGAGGGCTACACCCATAGCGATCATCTAGCAATCCGCTTTAAGATCAACTATGGTGTGCAGCATCCGAGGGCGGGAGATCCCTGTCAGGTACGCGGGTGGAAGTCCAATCACTTCGACAGCGAAGCTTTCACCGCGGCCCTGGGACTGGAGGCCAACACCGACAGTCTAAGCGGGGATGCGCCGAGAAAAACACTGCCAAGAAACGGTAGATGCCCGGTATACTGGTGTAGTGCCGAGATTGCAGCTCTACGGTCAGCCTGTCTCAGAGCTAGACGTAGGATGCAAAGAGCTCGCACCGAGGATGCAAGAGAGAATCGCCGTGAAGCGTTTCGAGCTGCGAAATTAGCCCTTAACAAGGCTATTAAAAGCAGCAAGAGAGCGTGTTTCGACAACCTGTGAGAGAGTGCCAACGCGAATCCGTGGGGTGACGCCTACCGGATTGTGATGGCCAAGACCAAAGGGGGCTCCTCACCCCCAGAACGGTCTCCGGACCGGTTGGCAACGATTATCGAAGTACTCTTCCCGTCTCGAGCCACAAGCCCCTGGCCACCTGCACTACGAGACAGTGCGGGCACGGTCGAAATGGTGGCTCCAGTGACGAATGAAGAACTACTCGCAGTGGCTAAATCCCTAGCAATGAACAAAGCTCCAGGGCCGGATGGAGTTCCAAACAACGCTCTCAAGGCAGCGATCATAGCGAACCCGAACATGTTCAGGCTAGCTATGCAGAGATGCCTTGACGAGTGCCGTTTCCCCGATAGATGGAAAAGGCAGAAACTGGTACTGTTGCCGAAGCCCGGGAAGCCGCCAGGCGACCCATCGGCGTACAGACCAATCTGTCTGATAGACACGACTGGCAAACTGCTTGAGAGGATCATCCTCAACAGGCTCACCCCGTACGCGGAAGGTACGGACGGTCTGTCAAGCAACCAGTTTGGCTTTCGGAAGGGTGAGTCCACAGTGGACGCTCTCAACTCAGTGATAAATACTGCCGAGATAGCGATCCAACGAAAAAGGCGAGGTATTCGATACTGTGCGTTAGTGACACTTGACGTGAAGAACGCATTTAACAGCGAAAGCTGGGATGCCATCGCGCTCTCGTTACACCGGCTTAGCCTACCGGTGGGTCTGTACCGGATCCTGGAAAGTTACTTCCAAAACCGCGTACTGCTATACGAGACCGATGCCGGTCAGAAAAGGGTTCCGATTACCGCCGGAGTCCCGCAGGGCTCGATCCTAGGCCCGGTGCTATGGAACCTCATGTATGACGGGGTTCTGAGACTGAAGTTCCCTCCTGGGGTCAAGATCGTCGGCTTTGCCGACGACGTAACCTTGGAGGTCTACGGGGAGTCAATTCCTGAGGTAGAACTAACCGCAGAACACGCGATTAGCACGGTGGAGGAATGGATGAGCGCGAGAGGCCTGGAGCTCGCTCATCATAAGACGGAGGTAGTTATCGTCAACAACCGCAAGTCGGCACAACATGCAGTTATCCATGTGGGAGAAGTCGCGATCACTTCACAGCGAAGTCTGAAGTCTCTCGGAGTCATTATAGACGACAAGCTGACCTTCGGCAGCCATGTCGACTATACGTGCAAGAGAGCGTCGACTGCTGTTGCGGCACTATCGAGAATGATGTCCAACAGCTCAAAGGTGTGCGCCAGTAGACGTAGGTTACTGGCAGGCGTTGCCGTATCTATCCTCAGGTACGGCGGCCCGTCATGGTCAAGAGCACTGAGGGTAACCAGTTACCTACAGAAACTGGAGAGCACCTACCGCGTGATGTGCCTTAGAGTGATATCTGCCTACCGCACGGTATCACACGATGCATCCTGCGTGATAGCGAGCATGATGCCAGTCGGGCTGGTCATTCGGGAAGATGAGGAGTGCTTTGAGCTACGTGGAAATAGGGGAGCCCGCGAGCGCACCAGGGTGACCTCGGTCGCCAGATGGCAGCGTGAGTGGGACAACTCCTCGAAAGGTAGGTGGACCCACCGACTGATACCTAGCATATCGAGCTGGGTGGGAAGACCCCATGGGGAAGTTCACTTCCACCTGACACAATTCCTGTCAGGCCATGGCTGTTTCCGTCAGTACCTCCACAGGTTCGGGCACGCGGAGGTCCCAGTCTGCCCGGACTGCCCAGGTGTAGATGAAACTGCCGAACACATACTGTTCGTATGTCATCGGTTCGACGTCGAAAGAAGAGCAATGCTTGACGTCTGTGGCTGCGACACAACCCCGGATACCCTTATTCAGCGGATGTGTCAAACGGTGGAGAAGTGGAACGCAGTCTCGGCTGCTACCATCCAGATTGCCAGTAGGCTACAGGTAATCTGGCGAACCGAGCAACAGACGGCGGGCACGGCTAACTAGTGATTGGTTAGCTGGAGCGAAAAAGGCCAAGCGCAAAATAAGAGAGTGAATGGTCTGTTCATGCCGAGGTAGGTTGGCGCAGCGAATGGCAACCGCGTAAGGGGTAAACCCAGCCACCCCGAAGCAAGACAGAAGAGTGAGTGTATAGGCGTATAAGTGGACTGCCTCATGCCAAGACGGGAGGGTCGTAGCGTAGTATGTTGGAACTAAGCTATCGATGCCTCATGGCGTGGCAGAGGAGTGAAAGGGTGAGCATCCAAGTCAGTCTCACACTGCATGTTAAAAGTGAGCATAAAAGTCAGCCTCACAGGTTGGTAGAGGCTAGCACAAAAGTCAGCCTAGCAAGGAATGAAAAAGGTGAGCACAAAAGTCAGCCTCGCATGGTATGTCAGAAGTGGGGCCTAAGAAAAATGTCCCACATGGGATGCCAGAGGGAGTGACAAAGGTACAATAGAGTGGCACGATTGAGAGTGAATCAGGTGATAGGGTGAGCACCCAAGTCAGCCTCACATGGATGGGTAGGGCGAGCACAAAAGTAAGCCTAGCAAGGAATGAGTAAGGTGAGCACACAAGTCAGCCTCGCATGGAACGTAAAAGGTGAGCACAAAAGTCAGCCTCATGTGGGAGTGTTTGAGAGTGAATCAAAGTGTGATTGAGAGAGCACCCAAGTAAGCCTCATACAGGATGTATGATCGCGTGAGTGAGAGTGAATGAGTACACTTAGTACAGCCATCCCCCCAGAAGTAATGCCGAGAGGTAGTTCCTGGGAGGAATGATGGCGGAGCCCAATGGAGTTTAGTCGGTATTAATGGCTGGTCACCATTCGAGTCCGACACGCCCCCAGTGCACCCCGTGTGGTTGATTGGACCCTACCGTTAGCACGTGTACTGGGCTAGGACATAAAGGTCTTCTCCATTGTAAAAAAAAAAAAAAAAAAAAACACATACACACACATACATACATACACACACATACAGACTTTTTCCGATCTCGACGAACTGAGTCGAATGGGATATGACACACGGCCCTCCGGGCCGGGATTAGGTTGACGTTTTTCAGAGTGAGCCAGAGCCAATGGCAAAAACTTCAATTGAAGTGAAAGGGAGTCAAACTATGTGGTATTTGGCAAAAAAAGCTTCAAAAAAGCTACAGAATAGTCTTAACTGAAAAATATTAGGACTCAATTTGGTAGAAAATTATAGTAAATTTGAATGGAAGTACGCGAAAAAAAGTTATGTCGCTTACTTTTTGAGAAAGAGTCCTATAAAATTGACTGCAGAAAAATCCACATTGAATTTACACAGCAATCAAAGAAGATAGAAATACGGTGTTGATGAACGAATGATAGAATAATCATCCTAATTTGATGCCCTCCTGATTTTGGACGCTTTCATATATTTGTATCCTTTACTGTCAATTACTCCAAATTCGTTTAGTTTGATGAAGATAATAATATTCTTTGGGTTGTGGTTACGTCCCAGCATAATTAGTTCATCTCTAATTCCTTTAAATTAGTCAAAATTTACAGTTGAAAAATTGATATCGAAAACGATTCATAATTCCACGATTTCCAACAGAAATCGGAAGAAGTAATGCACGTTTAAATTGGATTTAAGATTTTTTATTGTTTTTAAATTATCTAAGAATTTTGTCTCCATTTGAATCTTGCATTTTATGTATTTGAAATGGTTAGTTTGCGAAGTTTTACTTAGAAGTATAAAATAACTAGTGTCCAAAATATGTCGTAAAAATAATAGCGTTAAAATATTTCGGACACAGCTAGATTTTCCTTCGTAATAGCAGTCTGTTTATCAATTTAGAATAATCAAAATTATCACTTTATCAATTATTTTTTGGCGGTGCGGTTGCGGTAAAACCGCGCGGTAAAAGCTCTTTCCCGCACCGCATCCGCGGGAAAAAGTGTCTCACCGCACCGCAGATTTTGCGGTGCGGGTGCGGTAAATACCGCGCGGTTGCGGTAATTACCGCAACCGCGACGAACCCTAATGTAAAGTATATGTTTCATGTAAAATTAAATGGAACACGGTAATGTTCTGTCATTTCGTAATGTGTAAAAAAGCCTGCAGTAACCTAGGGTTACCAACCGTCCTTATTTGAAAGGACATGTCCTTATTTTCGAGGTTTTTGGAAAGCGTCCTAATTTTACTTCAAATGTCCTTAATTTTAGTCTCAAACCTTGGCATATACAGGGTGGTTCAACATGAAGTTTTTTAACAGGGCATTTTCTAGTAGTTAACGGGTACTAACTGCAAACTGTCATGCTATTGTAGTTTAGTATTGTTTGCCATTTCATAATGGAAAGACTTACACTGGCTCACCATTTTCCATTTCTTCAACTATATTTCGAAAATCAGTGATCTGTGGAAATGTGTTTAGTGAACTCCAATCATAATATGGTCGACATCTTCGGCCAACTGACTCAACTATTCGCCATACAACCAAAAAATAAGCGTTGTAGTTCTTGTTATTGGATGATTAGCGTACAAATCGACCACATCCAGCACGCAGTGAAGAAAACATAGCGGCGGTGACATCCTCAAGCATTGGAAACCAACATTACTCGAGTAATTAGCCAGATACCACTTGAAATACTCGAATCCGTCATCAAAAATTGGACCAATTCAGATAAACTTTTTTCCAAGAGAATCAATTTCAATTCCTTCCAGCGATTTATTTTTGTGAATGCATACTCTCTGCGACTCATGGCGACCAAAATTTGTTTTACTCAGAAGTAACCATAATTTGTTGGATAGCTCAATATAAGGTTTAGCCAAAGTGGTATCATCGTTTGGTATTGGCACTACATCATTCTAATTTGTCTCGATTGAGATTCAACATCCCAGTTCAACCGCTGGAAAATTAGTTAGAATTCCGACTGTTTTTTCAGCATTCTGGCTCAAGTGACATAACTGGCATAACATTTGTCAGGGATGTCCTTAATTGCCTCTCAGCCCATTTGGTAACCCTAAGTAACCGATATGTGTATTACAAGAAAAATGTACTTTTAGTTAAAAGGTTGCATATTTGGCAACACTACCGTAAAAACTAGCATTTTTTACAGATTAATTGAACAAATCCTTCAAAGATCATCTCTCTGATTGATTCTAGTGCAAACAGTACCAGTGATATAATCGGAAGAACAATTATTTTTTTGAAACAATTAGTTCAAATTATTAGTGTTCCCATGGACCGAAGGGTGGTTAAAAATGACACAATAATTTAAGATATTATATGTTTGCTTTCTTCAAAATTAGTTCCAATCCGTGAAGGTCGATCCCAAATTTTAATGTTTTGGCCACTTGGCGCGGGATGACCCATATATAAGCTATTTTGAGGTAGGCCAAAATTTGTGAGGAGCAACCCCAGACCCCCAAAAAAAAAAGTTTTGTTGATTGCAATGATCAAATTAGCACTATAATCAGCAGTGGCGTAGCCAGAAATTTGGTTTGGAGGGGGTTTGGATGAGAATCGCAATTTTTTTGAAAAAATGCTAAAATTTAATATGAGTTTGATAAATTATTGAAAACTAAAAAACATAAGGAGTCTAACAGATGTCATTCCAGTCTACAAACAAGAAGGATCAACATGGAACAGTTTTCAAACCTCTATAGATTATTTTCTTGTATAAAATGTCAATGAAGTCAAAAATTGCAATCTTTTAAAGTGGGATAAATGATCTAAACAAATTTCAACGTTCAAGATCACCTAATATAATAATCCTAGACTTTGAAGGTTTGACAACTTCGGGAAGTTATCAACATAAAACAGCGCCTGCTTTGATATAGAAATTTTAGGGATTAATTCTCATAGAGGTAATTATGGTGAATTAATTTTTCAAAAATATTAAGAGACATGGTGCCTTCAGCAAAGTTTTTGATAATGTCATTCAAACAATTTTGTTGAAAATATGAAGGCTACATGAATTCAACATATTGGGATTTAAATGGACTGGGCCTGCTATATTTCTCCTTAGTGAGGAAAAATTTAGGTGAAAACTATTTTTTTCTGCGGTACGGATAAAATTGTTTGAAACAATCATTGCGAGTTGAGAACACAAAACCTATAACTAAATTATGGATGGATGGAACTGAAACTTGCGTTTCGACTTCATCTCATCAGAATCCGACACTAACTTGGTAGGCGGACTAAGCCAGCGCCGAATAGGGATCTTTAGGAGTGTGCGGGTTATGGCATATTCTGATGCAGATTAGTACCGTGAGTTAATATCTCAGTCCTATTTAAATTTTTTGGCCCGAAGCCATTGAAAAAAACATTTTTTAGTTTGTTTCCTTTTAGGACAATAACACATCCAAACCCATGCGACTTGCACGACACTATAGGTTGCCTTATCAGATCTACCATAGTTTGCAGATAAAACTTGGGATGGCAGACTGCTAGCGGATTGAAAAAGTACCAGATCATGCTGTGTGGGGTGCTGTCCCGGTTAACAATGAGGCGAACGAGATATTTGCAGATACGTCCTTTAGTAGGACAACTGTCAGTTTGCTGATTGAATTTAATTTGATTTTTTTAAATTTAAAACTCATAAAAGAATAATTAAGGTTTAAGAATGATATGAGTGTACTTGTAAGGACACCCGCTATCAATACATATGAAAAACTGACACAATTTTTCCAAATTAAAGATCCCTATTGATGCTAGCTCCTGAAAATGGAATCACTCTTTGTGTTTTTGAGTCCTTTTAATCCCTTGGAATTATTTGTTTTAAATCCAGTTCCCTTATTTTTTTGTAAGCTTCAAAGGCACCTTGAACGCAATGTGAATTTATTATTTAATTACCGCAGAAGTAATTTATCAAATACAGTAATTTCAGAATAGCTTGTTGTAAAGGTTTTCTACTACTATATTTCGATACTCTGAATATGTGGGATATTTATGTCTTTGACAAAGTTGTTTGAAATAGCACTTTCGAAAACTTTGCTGGAGACATTATGTCTCGACTCAAATTTGCTTGAAGAGTAATTCTTCTCTATAATTACTTCTAGGAGGATTAACCGTCAAAATTATTCTATCGGCAGATGAACAGTTTTACGTTTTGAAATTCTTCAATGTTACTTAACATCGAAATTTGGCAGTTTCGAATGAATGTGATCGTGACCGTTAAAAATTTACCGAGCATTAATTTTACTTTTCTTCATTAGTCAACCTCACAACTTGCAGTACTAGTACGTAGCACACAAAATTTTAGTACGCCATTCATTGCATCCTGCTAAGAAGCTATTCACATAGTTGATAATACAACAAAAATCCAATGCTCATAAAACCTATCCTGACCTGCTAGAGACAAAATTACATCAGCTTTCAACTAGTTTCTGAAATGTTATTCTTGTTGTTAACTATATTGAATTGTTGTCTAAACTCTACACAATCTAAAAAAATACATTTTCAGCAAATGTTGAAATGTATGTAAGTTTTCGGTAAACAAGCTTATGTTTTATATGCAATCAACCTATTCAAATTTAGATTCCCATTCGAAAAATTTCTTTAATCCATATTTTGAAGCATCTTTCCAAAAATTAGCTCATAATAATTCAGACAGTTATTTTATTTTACATTGAAGTAATTTGACAACTATGGGATTTTGGCTAAGAGATAAGTTACAAGATCCCCTTCCCACAATTTTCCAAAAGTTCCCATGACGCTTTAAACACAGTTCTCAATGTAGTGATCAGATTATTTTTCCAAAAATATTTTGCGGAATATTAAATTAAATTCGTCAGTATCAATTTTTTTTTCAATCCAATTATTTTTGGTTTGGGGGTGGTTTTAACCCCCAAACCCCCCCCCCCCCTACCCCTGGCTACGCCACTAATAATCAGACATTCTTGTTGAAATTTGATTTTTTTGAAACACCCGGATAATCGAATCATTTTTCCCGGATAATCGAATTACGAATATGTAATCGAATCCCCGGATAATCGAATCCCCGGATAATCGAGTCCGACCTGTAAAAAAATTCGTTAAAAAAGCACGACAAGTTGTGTATATTCGTGGTGAAACTTAATTTTACATTTATATTGATGCTTCACATATGTGCATGAAAATATATTTAAATTTACAAAATATTTTTTTTCTGCTTAGAAGTAGGTTTTCAGTGTTAATATATTTTAGTAATTAATTTATTCTTTTTCAGCTTCTCAAAAAAATTAAAAATGAATGATCATATTACAATGAAAAAGGTATCCCAGGGTAGCACCAATATACCGCAAAACTCGACTCCCACAATGGTTTACTTAGCGACTAAGACAGAGCGTGCCATTACGAGCAGATCCCACCATTATACATCAATGTCTCCTTCAGTTGGTCCTTTTTTTTCTTGCTTTGCTCTCGAGCAAACGAAACGAAATGTGCTGAATCGGATCAATGCTAAAACATGTAATAAATTACGAACCCGATGCCGAAATCAGAGAGAAGTGTTTTTTTCATTTTTGCTGCTTTTTCGTCGAATCAGTCTGCAACAGAGATTGACGAGTTTCTCGAAATCAAACGAACCATCTTGGATGGATGTCACAATTTCCCATAATTGGCACACAAAGGCTTGTGAGTTCAACGTGTCGCTGATGCGATAAGCCCATTTGTCGCACGTAAATTTCACCCCAGTCGTTACAGGAAACTTGAAGGATAGGGTGTCTCGAAGTTTCGCATTCTACGATGAGCGAGAAAAATTTTAAGGCCATTACAACTAGTTTAGAACACACGCGGAAATGTATACTTGGACCGATCACTCATCAGTGATTTAAAACTCGGCTTTAAAGGGGTTCCCAAGGAATACAAACACACGCAAACCGTCACAAAACTCCGTTTTCAGACGTTGTAATAACAAACCCCGTCATCCGTTGCCCACTACACGATGGTTGTGAATAGTAATGAGAATTCGTAGTTCTATACGTGCTATTTGCATACACCGCGTCAACCAACACGTCATCGTTGTCGTTTTGCTAACAGTCGGGACTAGTTTGCTCACAAAACAATGAAAAAACGCAAGCGTTAGTATTTAAATAAACGTCGAATTAGGACTTATGAATACTGCATGACGAACGTATTTCGACTCATTATTACATATATTACTTTTCTTTTCTCAAATGAAATTATTTTTCACATCTAGGTACTTATTGAAACGACATGTTTATTCAAATTACCCAGAAATGCATGAAGGGTGGCGCGACCAGGTCAACGCCACAGCCCCGCGGGCCAACAACACTTTGCGGAGCTTCGGGCAGATAATGATCGTGAATAAGGATTCAAGAGCCGAGATGCCGATTGTCGTTTGGCACGCGATACCATTGGCCATTGTTCGGCTATATGCTATCGACGTTAATGCCACGCTATGTGTTGGAGGGGGGGGGGAGGTATTGACTTAACCCGGCAGTCAACCTGTGGCGCGTGGACAAAGGTAATTAGGAATTAGAGTTGACAGGCAGGGTGAAGATTGTTTTCTGCGATTTCATGTGCGTTTGTGAAGTAAGGCAATGAAATGCGAGAGTGAAGTCACTTAATTTGCAAACGGAACCTATGAAACGCTGCAAACTATATCGGTAAATGCTAGGAAGGCTTTCAATGTCGCATCACAGATGACAATTTGTTTGAATTTCAATCATCACAAGGGAACGGAACGGACATGATGGTATTGATTTTTGAAGACGAATTACAGGTCTCTGGAATCCCCAGGGCCATGATCTGCTGTGTTAGAGCTTCTTTTGCACGATAACTACTAATGAAATTTCAAATTTGTTCACGGACTATCAGCAATAAGATAACCCTACCGTGAAATTTACCGTGTCGCGCAAAGAGGAAAAGCTCCACAAACAAACGAAAATTCCAACGCTTTTCGTCTACAGGCTTATCCATATATCCCAACCATTCATTCACAAAAAGCTCTCATATCCCGCATCATGTATGATGACAGGTGTTTCGCAACTACTTTCCATGTCAATCAACTGCCCAAATCCACCAGGGATCATCGTTGCGCACGATTTTTACACAGAGCACCTGTACAACCACTTCTCTATCGGTTTAGAATGGCCAACAAAAAAAAACAAAATTTAACAACCGTGCTCCTGCTTTACACTGCTCGATAACGCACGGAAGCGTTTGAGTGCCTGTGTGTAAGCGCGTTTATGGCGTTCAACGCGGGGAATCGAATCAGTATCAATGTCATAAAATTGTAAATTGAATTTTTCAGTACACAACAAGCTGCCTGAAGTGTTCGGTTATTCGCCGGGAACGGAATTGCTATTGGGAATTCCTATGCTTCAAAACCCCGCCCAGAATATTGCAAATTGTGAAGCGTGACAAACACAATGAAATCTAATAAAAATACAAAGACAACAAGTTTATAAAATGTAAATGCAAATAAAGAGTTCCATGAGAAATATTCCACATAGTGACAATGCTGCATACCTCTTGGCGAACCTATAAAATTGCACAAACCGTTTCGTTAGATTTCGTTCCTGGACAATGCTACCAGCATTGCTTAGTCAGCGATTTTCAAGGTCCGTTAAGAAAAGGGCGATCAGCGTCGAATCTGATGTTTACCCTGCGATAAATCCTTGTAAGATTTCAGGAATAAGAATGACTTATGAAATCATCATTTATTTATGAATTTCAAATCAACGTACGATTCAGTTAAATGAAATGAATTTGCCGGGTAGTGGCTTTCCGACAAATCCAGTGCACAATGATGGCCCCAAAGCCGTATTTAGGAAGATAAAACTGTATGTGCCTAAATCTACAGTTTTAGATATACAGTGTATATTATACACATATACAGTGTATGGTTAACCTACTCATGCCCATGTTGTTTGTGGACAACAACGTTTTTAAACAGCTATAACTTTTGATTGAGGCGAGATTTGCTCACAAAAACAAGTAAGGCTCATTAATGTGGTTATTGCCTTTAATTTGAGTATTAACAGTTACAAGGATCAGCTCTAGAACTGAATTTATTGCAATTAGTCTAATTGTATTCCGTTGGAGCAGTGCTGCCAGGGACAGTTTACGTTGACGACGGAAAATGTATTTTTCATATATCTTCGTTATGGTGTAAATTCATCGCAAACTAATAAAACTTATCAATTTAGACTTTCGTTGGCTTCGTTTTCCACGTAATTGGACTATTGTTATTATTCTAGGAGAATTGTATTGAGCATTAGGTAAATATTGACCAGCTTCTAGCACTGCCATGGAAGCATCTATCTTTATGAAAATAGGCCTTTCGTGTTTCTTGACCCCACCGTTTTCAAGGAAAAATAGTTTTGAAACCCTACATGCACTAGAAAAAAGTTGCGCATGAAAGGGTTAAGAACCTTTCGAGCACTTTTGCGACCATTTTTGTCATATTACTAAAATTAGAAAAATCATTGTGGTTAGGGTGTACCAAGTTATAAGATATGTAAAATTACGGTACGCATCACGGAAAAAATCGTTCATAAATTCATAAACATAAAATCATTATTTCGTGAACTGAACGATTTACGAAAATAGTGACTAAGTTCCCGAAATTGTAAATAATAAACCTCGTATTCATGAAACTATTTGTGTTTCCAAAAAACTAGTTCACCTCGAATGTATACAAGGCGTTGCATTCGACTCTTTAGTTGGGTTACTGTTGTTGTTCCCTGGGCATGTTTAGTTTTTGTTATGATTCTTGTTCACAATTTGGGAATATACTGCTGACAGTTAAAGGATGTTCATGATTTCAGCAGCTTATTTGCATTTTTTGTGATTTCACATCACGTTACCGTACAATCAAATTCATGAGTTTACTATCGAATTTTGCTGTCAGACTGGCTGGATTTATATTCATGATTTCGGGATCTTAGTCGCGAATCTCCTAATTTATATCCACGTTATCGTCATATTTTAGTCATGAGCAGAGTGATTCATGGTCATGATCTCAGGATCTTAGTCAAGATTTTTGATATTTTAGTATCGAGCAATGTGATTTATGCTCATAATTTTAGGAATTTTGTCACGATTTTCGTAATTTTCCTTCGCGTTGTCGTGATATTTCAGTCACGA
This sequence comes from Topomyia yanbarensis, assembly GCF_030247195.1. Lineage (NCBI taxonomy): Eukaryota > Metazoa > Arthropoda > Insecta > Diptera > Culicidae > Topomyia > Topomyia yanbarensis. Next base: position 347,789,882 of record NC_080671.1, read on the forward strand.
GTAGAGATTTATGTTTAATTAAGTTCTTTATTTCAGGATCTTAGTCATAGTTTTTGACATTTTTGGCACGAGTTGTGTGATTTGTGTTCACGATTTTCGTAATTTCTGTTCGCGTTATCGTGACATTTTATTATAGAGCTTTCTTCCAAATTTGACACGTGGACTTACTTCACTTATGTTCATGATATCAGCAGTTTTATTCATGATTTGAGGTGCTCAACGCAGTTTTTGTTTTCTTCCAAGACAAAACACTGGTCCTAATAGTATTCTTATATCTACTGCTCGTACCTATTACTGGTCGCTAGCAGCTGGACATTTAATGAAAAAGTGCATGGAACAAAAATGGTTCCCAAATTTCCTGATAGAGTTCACGTGAAACTTTCATTACTATATTACATGAAATTGAAAATGATAAGGAATATATTCTAAATATTACAAGCATACAAAATAGACCGTAGAATACATACTAGAAATCCTGAACTAGTTCACGAATGCATTAATAATATTTCATGAGTTTATGAACTATTTGACTATCACGAATGATCAGAGGTGACTATTGTACTAGGAATCATGAAACACGAACACGAATACATGAATATTTTATGCTTTCGTGAACTATATCACGATTGGTAAGTCGTGACTATTATACTAGATATCATGCAACCAGTTCACGAATGCATGAAAAAAAATCATGCTTTTGTGAACTATTTCACGAACACGGATGGATCGTGAATAATATACAGTAATGTTCCGATTATATCACTATGCGTTTTTAACAATTGTTAATTCGTTTATATCACTTTCGATTATATCACGCTTTTTGAAAAACAAACAAGGTACACTACGTTTTATTCAACTAAGCCGCGTTTTGTGTTTTGCTTATTTACATGTAGGGGAATGAGCCTTTTATTGGGTTTCGGACTATTTCGTTAATGGTTTATAGGGGAATTGTGGGTAAAATGAACAGGGGGGGGGGGGGTAAAATGAACAGGTAGCCAAATCAAGTCAATGTTAGTTAAATTTAGAACAAACTTCACAGAAACGTGACCTACCAATTATTCAAAGGATATTGAAATCATTTCTTTTGATAAAAAGCTGTCGAATGTGAAATAAATATGATGAAAACCAAAATCGGCATTCATGTTTGTCGCTGATGTTAAATTCGGCATGTAGAATATAAGGTCTTTTGTGGTGAAATTTTAATTTTATTATGAAAATGGTGTTACATAACAGTAACTGAACATCTTGCAGATATTTCACAGCAATAAGTAGGGATCAGGACGAATTGGCTCAATCGGAACGGCTGTTTGAAAATAAAACGTCTTAGGGGGTAAAATGAACAGGTTGTAGTGGGGGTAATATGAACCATCTTACTGCTCCAAGTACCAAGCCTCAAAATTAATCGCTAAGTTCAAGTTGCTATATCTTCACTGTTCTTCAACAGATCTTCAAAGTTTAAACACTTATGGATAACCCCAAGTTTGTAGATGTGTTTGATGTCACAGAATTGTAAATTGGTTAGTATTACATGAAAATTTAATTTTTCCGTGACAAGTTTTTTTGGCTACAAAATGCCCTGTGTGTATGCAATGCTCATGAGCCGCTGGGACATCAGCATTGCTCGGAAAATGATTTTCAACGCTAAGCATTGCATACATACAGAACATTTTGCAGGTCACTAGAAGGTGTTCATTTTACCACCAGCACATGTTCATTTTACCCACACGCTATAAACATGTCTCTTTTTTGGACATGTTTTGAAATCAAGAACAATGTTTGAAAACTTGTGTTTATGTCGAAGTATTTTCACGAAATATCTATAAAACATGTTTAACAAGAAACGTATAAGGTGATTGTAGTATCTCAATCACTTATTAGTTAGAAAATAATGACTTTGCTTAACGTGTTAATTTTACCACCAGTTCCCCTGATGATGATGATGATGATGATATGATGATATCGGTCAAAAAGTTGAACTTTTTTTATTCTTTTATCTTAAAGTATAGATTCTTAAGAAAGTATCTGAAAATTTTATAGAGGTCTAAGCAGTAGAAGCATTGTTATAGCGCTGTTCATCTTGTTCCTTTACGTGGGCGGAGGGCGTGGCGCGAAACTTTAAACGTGAATAATCTCGAAATCATGTTTGAGCATAAACGTTGTTGCGATGCCTAGGATTGCTAAAATATCTTTCGTCACCTGGCCGTGTCCTTAAGGGGGCGTCTGGTGAAGCGGGTAAAAAAACGACTTCTATTTTAATCGCATAATTGTTAGTTATCCGCAGGAAATCTAACAAAACAACGAGAAAAACAAAATACGCAAGATAGGGTAGGTATACCGAGATGTGCATTTTCTCTTGAATTGATGTGAATTCTTTTGAAAGGACAACAACAATAATTGGATATGGGACTATTTCTATGGATATTGAAACAACGAGAACTGAATCGTAGTCTCTTCGAACACACTGATTTTAAAAGTCAAGATATCTGTCTAAAACCTTAACGTGCCAGATTCCTTCAAGTTTAGTCTTGGGTGGTTCAACAATTTTAAGAAACGGTACGGGCTACGCAAAAGTAAAGCTATGTGGGTAAAAATTATCCGCTGATGCCACACCATTTGACCCAATGCTTTGAACAAAAATGGCAGACGCTGCTCTAACCAACGGCTTCAAATGGGTAGTGTGATAATAGAAACATGGCAAAAATAGGCTCATTACCCTACTATGATTTATTCTGTTTGACTAACTTTAGCTTTTTATTACTTTTGTACATGGGTTAATGCTTGAATGTATTTTGTTTTGTTTTTTGAAACGTTACTGTATTAGGAATCATAAACCAGCTCACGAATACATGAATAATATTTTATAATTTTGAGACTAGTATAATAGTCACGATAAACCTGAAAACCGTGACCGTGAAATAGGTCACGGTTTTCAGGTTTATCGTGACTATTATACTAGGAATCATGAAGCAGTTCCCGAATACATGAATATTTCATGATTTTCTGAACTATTTCACGAACACAGATATTGGATCGTAACTAATATATTATAAATCATCAATTCGTTCACGAGGATTGAAAGGATTCATGAATAAAATTCCGAGTTTCGTGAAATAGTTCACGAGAAAATATCCAGAATGTGTTGATTTCGTGAACTAATGTTCTTAAATCTGGGAATAACATCATGAGTCAATCTTTGGTTTTATGAATAATGTTTATAAAGTTGTGAACTAGTTCACTTAAAGCAAATCGATTTGGCATTTACATGGCGGAAACCGTGACCGAAGTCCACAAAACAAAAAAAAATATTTGCACCAATAAAAGCGTTATACGGGAGTTACTGAAGGGAAATTTAACATAATTATAAAACACGTGATTCTTGTTTGTCCACGGTCCTGTTTTCGAAAAGTGAAAAAGTGATTGTTTCAGAATAATGGCACCTTATTCACATAGTACCAAGCGGTTGGTTCTTATATTAAAAGACAGTTTCGGTTCCTATTCCTCGTCGGCAAATAGAACCTCTGTGATTACTATCAAGACATCACTCGTTATTAGCCAGTTGTTCGGTGTTCACCCAAGATGTGTAAGTTTAGTGGGGGGGGGGGGGGGGGGGTGGCGTTTAAAAAACGACAAACGACTCGATGACGAAGCTTTTTGTAGAACGTCTCTAGAAAAACACGATTTGCGGTGTTACCTGCCATTCAAAAACGATCTATCTGATTTATTCCAAATTTTGCATACTCGTTCTTTGTATAAAAGACCTAACCTTTACGTAGATCTTTCGAGATAATTTTTAAATTAAGGGGTTCACAAATGCTATGAATGCCCGAGATGTAGTCCCAAGTAACAGATGTAACGGATCTACTGGTCCATATTGCATTTTTGAACGTGAGGCATTACCACATAGCACAATGGTCGGAGGAAGAACAAGTTATGTTTCAATCAATGTTAATTTTTGCTTAGGTTCTCACGTAATATAATTAATATGTTCAAAAAAAATTTATGATCATTGGAGAAGAACACGATTTTCAATACATGTTTAAAAGTAGCTATATCAGAACTACTTAATGATTTTCATTTAAGAAATCACGATTTCCATGTACTCTTCATTTACATATTGTTCTTTTGATTTTGGTCCGATTTTTGGGAAATTAAAGAACTTGGTGTGCGATTGTAATATATCCGCTAAATTTGCTTAGAACTATGACTTTTTTGCTTAAATATATATCTGGTGGTCTGTTCAATTCAAATTTCAAAAAAAAAAAATCAAAGAAAAAATCACGTGCTAGTTCCGCAGCTATCAAAAAAAAATTATGTCAAAATACGGAGAGGTGGATAGTGTTAAACAAGGTACTTAGGGAAACTTCTTCCCATGAATTCGCAACGGCGCTCGCGTGGTGAGAATACGTCCGACAAAACTTATTCCCTCCTACCTGGGCGTCCCATGCAAATCAGTTTAAGGTATTGTATATTCTCAACGAACACTGATCACGTACCCAGGACAGATTCCTACATGCCAATACTGCGATCAGCCGCTACACCACGGAAAACTCTGCCAAGAGGCTACTAAAGAAACTCCATTTGTTACGACCAAAAGCCGGTATACAGTCGTAGTATGCTAAACCGCAACCGGTTGGTAAACCAACGACTGCAGACCGGGCATTAACAAACACCAGCACAACAACGATCGGGCCCAGTACCACTAAACCAACTGCCAATACGAACATCGAATTAACAACGATTACACCAAACGTCTCCAAATAAACAACCAATACCACCAACAAAGAATCAATAACCGATGATTAGGATTTAAGTACAAAAAACAAAGAAGAACATCCGACCGTGAGAATCACGCATGCAGTACCGATGACGACATGGACGTGACCCCCAAGGTGCGGCATACAAAATACCTAATGTTTCACCACCAAGGAAGAGGATCTCAACACGCAGCAGCAAGATGCGTCAACAAGAACCGACGGACAGGCTGTGACGTTATTTTTTTTTTTTCTATTTTTACACCTTGTAAGACACGATAGATCCACGGCTCAGTTATGCTAACGCATTGAGCCATGTCAAATAAACAAAAAGAGAGAAAAAATCCGAGAATAATTTTTCCAGGTGTCAGGTGTAACGGATCCACTTGTATATATTGTGACATGCATTTTTTTTAACTTGGAGCAGTGCCACATCGTGTAGTCTTGCCTCTATTTGGTCGTCTTCTATACACACGAAACTTTTAATTCCAATGCCGTGTATTTTACTTGATATTGATTTTAGTTGACAACTATGCGATCCAGATTGAAATATCGGTTTCCCATTCAATATATTCTTAAAATTTTACAAAAGGCCAAAAATTTTGTGACTGCGCCAAAATTATTAAAAGAGTGTAAGTCTCTCTTAAAAGAGTGTAAGTCTCTCTTTGTTAAATACATTGAACAAGTACTAGAAGATTAACTTAATCAGCATGAGTATAATTTTTTCTTCGCGCGCAATAATTTTGATATAGGGAGGGGGATAACACCCCCCCCCCCCATACCCAAACTTTGAAAAAGAAATCCGGAGAGCTGCCCGTGGAGAACCGGTTAATATAAGTGTTAATTGAGCTTGAGTTTACGAAAGCGTAACATATACAACTGCATCATACCCGTAATGTTGTACTAATTTTGTTTCCGTGTTCCGTGGCAGAAAGCTTCATGGTGACGAACAACACTATTAAAACCATCATCTCCGTGTATGTGGACAACGATATGACTAAAATTCGCCTAAACAATTTTACACGGCGCACTAACTTAAATTATATTAAAAGATCCATATAGAAATACAGAGAATAGCACTATGCTACGAATGATACTTTGAGAAACGTTTTTCCTGACATTCTCAACGGAATTTGGGTGGTGAGAATGCGATTGAACCTGGCTATTTCTTCTTACTTGATTTGACTTATATTCAGTTCTGTTAGCCGACGGAACACTAAAGCTATACGTCAACACCACTAAGGCCATTCGTTTTGGAGCTCTCCATCGAGACAGAAGTTGTTTTTTTCTAGTCCGTAGTGCTGTATGTGGCGATAAAGAATAGTGTTAATCCGCATTCAAGGTTATTTTGCCAGTTCGATTCGGTCCTCAGTCTTTTGTTCGCGTGTGAGGATTAAACAATAGCCAGCTGTATAAGCTGGATCGGTACGTCGTTGGACACCAGTTTAAAGCTAAGTGGTTTTTGTATTTTGTAACACATTTATTGCTTTCTTCCGTCTGCGCGGGCGCTGACCCCGTGCGTTGACGTTTTCTATGATTCCCTCTCCGGATGGTCAAATGGAAGTTGAATCGGGTTCAACTTCTAAGGCTCCCCCCCCCCCCCCCCCCCCGGCCCAAATGCTATCCAGAATTCTCAACTGGTCCATTTGTGGTCCTCTTTCGGCCCAAGACTAAATCACTGAATCTTCTTCAGATTTCTAAAGACCTGACGGAACGGTTCTCGGCTGTGACCGAAATTTCAAAGGTCCGCTCGGACAAGATAAGGGTGTTGCTAGCCAACTCAAAGCAGGCAAACGATATTGCTTGCTGTGATCACTTTACATGGGATTATAACGTGTATATTCCAGCTGTAAAGGTACAATCCGAAGGCGTCGTCACCGATGAGAGTTTGACGTGCGAGGATCTGCTGAAGTACGTGGTTGGCCGTTTTAGAGACCGCTTACTTCAGCCAGTGAAAATACTCGAGTGCAAGCGTTTGCACTCAGTAGTAGTTGCGGGGGATGGTTCAAAAACGTACCCCAAATCAAACTCTTATCGGGTGACCTTCGCTGGTACCGCTTTGCCAAATTTCGTCCTCTGGCACAAGATTCGTCTGCCTGTGCGTCTGTTTGTGCCGCGAGTCATGAATTGCACAAAGTGTAAACAACTGGGTCACACAGCCACCCATTGTAGCATAAGGCCCGCTGTGGAAAATGCGGGGAGAATCATCTAGATGATTCGTGCAGTAGGCAAGCCGAAAAGTGTCCCTACTGTGCGGAGAGTCTGCATGATATCTCGGCATGTCCCGCGTATAAACTACGCGGGGATAAACTGAAGCGTTCCCTTGCGGGACGATCCAAACATTCTTTCGCAGAAATGTTAAAGAACGCTACGCCACCATCCTCACTTGCCTCCTGACGAGGGCGAGGCCGGTAACCCACAAGAGGGAACATCTACTAGGGTGCCTAGAAGTTATAGGAAGAAGAGGAACATTTCCTCTCCTAAAGTTCCTTGTAAAGGTCAGAAGGTGTCCCTTGACGGGGCTCCGAAAGTGACATCTATGGGAAGTGTTACAACCAAACCGAAGCAATTAGCTCCTGGTCTCGGAGGATTAAGCACAGAGAAGGAGTTCCCAGCACTTCCAGGAACATCAAAAATCCCAAGTGTTCCTTTGTTTCAGTTCGAGAATAATCACAGCACTGGAATTATAAAACTCTCGGACATAGTGGACTGGATAATAAAAACTTTCAATATTACTTATCCTATTAAAAGTCTTATGTTAGCTTTTCTCCCTACAGTGAGAACATTTTTGAAGCAGTTGACTGCTAAATGGCCCCTCCTCTCAGCGATTGCATCCTTCGATGGCTAACTCATCGAACGAGGTCACGGATTTGATGACTGTTTCACAGTGGAATTGCAGAAGTATCATCCCGAAAATCGATTCCTTCGAAATTTTAATAAATAATTTGAGTTGCGATGCATTTGCATTATGTGAAACTTGGTCAACTTCCGACATAGATCTCAACTTCCACGACTTTAATATTATTCGCCTGGATCGAGACACCCCCTATGGAGGAGTGCTTTTGGGGATTCCTTCTACAGAATTAACCTTCCCTCGATAATTAACCTTCCCTCGATAACAGGTATTGAAGTTGTCGCATGTCAAGTAACAACCAAAGGCAAAAGCCTTTGCATAGCTTCCATATATATTCCCTCCAACACCGCGGTTGGGCACCGACGGCTACAAGACATCTTAGAATCCCCGCCAGCACCGCGACTAGTTTTAGGAGACTTTAACTCTCACGGTATAGCATGGGGTTGCCTCTATGATGATAACCGGTCTTCCTTAATTCACGATCTTTGCGATAACTTCAATTTGACAATTTTAAACACTGGTGAAATGACACGGATTCCTGCTTCTCCAGCGCGCCCGAGCGCCTTAGACTTGTCGCTTTGCTCAACATAACTGCGGTTAAATTGCACGTGGAAGGTAATTCCTGATCCCCACGGCAGCGACCATCTGCCGATCGCAGTCTCAATCAATAACGGCTCAAGGCCATTGGAAACAATCAATATTTCGTATGACCTCACACGAAATATCGATTGGAAGAGCTATGCTGCCGCGATATCCGACAACATCGAATCTACCCAAGAACTTCCTCCGGAGGAAGAGTACAGCTTTTTGGCTGGCTTGATTCTCGACAGCGCGAATCAAGCTCAGACTAAGCCAGTACCCGGCGCGAACATACAAAAACGCTCTCCTAATCCGTGGTGGCGACGTTAGAAACGCGAATGAAAAGTTTGATGAAAGCCAAGAAACATAGTTACTGGTGCCGGTTCGTTGACGGACTAACGAGAGAAACATCGATGAGCACTCTTTGGGGCACGGCCCGGCGTTTGCGAAACCGAAACAGTACTAACGAGAGTGCAGAATATTCAAACCGTTAGATATTCGATTTCGTCAAGAAGGTTTGTCCGGATTCCGCCCCGGCACAGAAGATTTACCGCGTCCCGTCATGATAACGCGAACGAAACACCTTTTTCGATGGTGGAGTTCTCACTTGCTCTCTTGTCGTGTAACAATAAAGCTCCAGGGCCAGACAGAATCAAATTCAACTTGTTGAAGAATCTGCCAGACTCTGCCAAGAGACGCTTGTTGAACTTATTTAATAAGTTTCTTGAGGCTAACATTGTCCCACACGATTGGAGGCAAATGAAGGTCATCACCATCCAAAAACCAGGAAAACCAGCCTCCGACCACAATTCGTATCGTCCGATCGCAATGCTATCCTGTATCCGGAAGTTGTTCGAGAAAATGATCCTATTCCGCCTCGACAATTGGGTCGAAACAAATGGCTTACTGTCAGATACACAATTTGGCTTTCGCAAGGGCAAAGGGACGAACGATTGACTTGCGTTGCTCTCAACCGAAATTCAAATGGCCTATGCTAGCAAAGAGTAGATGGCATCGGTGTTCCTAGATATTAAGAGGGCTTTTGATTCAGTTTCGATCAACATTCTTTCAGAGAAGCTGCCCCAGCATGGTCTTTCAGCGACTTTAAACAACTTTTTACTAAACTTGTTGTCGGAAAAGCACATTCATTTTTCGCGGTGACTTATAGACATCACGATTTAGTTACATGGGCCTTCCCCATGGATCATGTCTAAGCCCCCTGTTATACAATTTCTACGTCAACGACATTGATGAATGTCTTGACAATTCCTGCACGTTAAGGCAACTTGCAGACGATGGCGTGGTGTCTGTTACGGGACCCAAAGCTGTCGATCTACAAGGACCATTACAGAATAGATTGGACAATTTGTCTACTTGGGCTATTAAGCTGGGTATCGAATTCTCTACGGAGAAAACTGAGCTAGTTGTATTTTCTAGGAAGCGTGAACCAGCACAACAACAACTTCTATTAATGGGTCAAACTATCGCTCAGGTCTTCACAGTAAAATATTTAGGGGTCTGGTTCGACTCGAAAGGTACTTGGAGATGCCATATTCGGTATCTGAAACAGAAATGCCAGCAAAGGATCAACTTTCTTCATACAATAACCGGAACATGGTGGGGTGCCCACCCACTAATTAGGTTGTATCAAACAATGATACTGTCGGTAATGAAATACGGATGCTTCTGCTTTCGCTCCGCCGCGAACATACATTTCATCAAACTCGAAAGAATTCAGTATCGTTGTTTGCGTATCGCCTTAGGGTGCATGCAGTCGACCCTTACGATGAGTCTCGAAGTGCTGTCGGGCATTCTCCCGTTGAAAAATCGATTTTGGGAACCCTCATATCGATTGCTCATTCGATGCGATATCGTGAACCCGCTCGGGATTGAAAATTTCGAAAGGCTTGTTGAGCTCAATTCTCAGACCCGTTTCATGTCCCTGTACTTTGACTACATGGCGCAGAATATTAACCCTTCTTCTTACAATCCCAACCGTGTGCATTTCATAAATACTTCTGAATCTACTGTTTTCTTCGACACATCCATGAAAGACGAGATTAGTGGAATTCAGGAACACATACGCCCACAAGTGGTTCCAAACATTTTTTATAATAAATTCCGAGAAGTCGACTGTTCTAAGATGTTTTATACTGACGGATCAAACCTCGAAGGGTCCACTGGCTTCGGTATTTTCAATCAAAAGTTCACCGGTTCCTACAAACTCAGTGACCCCGCTTCAGTTTACGCCGCAGAACTAGCTGCTATTCAGTGTACCCTTGTAGTCATTGACTCATTACCCGCAGACCATTACTTCATCGTCTCGGATAGTCTGAGTTCTATTGACGCTATTCGCTCGATGAAACAAGGAAAGCATTCCTCGTATTTTTTGGGGAAAATACGGGAGCCACTGAGTGCTTTATCTGACAAATCTTTCCAGATTACCTTGGTACGGGTCCCTTCTCATTGCTCCATTCCGGGCAATGAGAAGGCGAACTCCTTAGCTAAGGTGGGTGCCTTAGAAGGTGACGTTTACGAAAGACCAATTTGCTTCAGCGAATTTTTCAGTATTACTCATCAGAGAACCCTCGAAAGTTTGCAAACTTCGTGGAGCAGTGGGGAGCTAGGAAGGTGGCTACATTCGATAATCCCTAAGGCTTCGACGAAACCTTGGTTCAAGGGGATGGATGTGGGTCGTGACTTCATTCGTGTGATGTCCTGACTCATGGTAAACCATTACACGCTGGATGCACATCTCCGGCGTATTGGGATCGTGGATAGTAGTATCTGCGCTTGTGGCGACGGCTATCACGACATCGAGCACATTGTCTGGGCGTGCATCGAGTACAGTTCCGCCAGGTCTCGGCTAATGGATACTCTGCGGGCCCGAGTAAGACCAACCAACGTTCCGGTTCGAGATGTGCTGGCAAGCCGTGATGTCCTCTATATGTCCTTTATATACACCTTTGTGAAAACCATCAATATACAAGTCTAACCGCCCCTTCTTATTTTCCTTATCATTCTCAGAACCCTGTATCAAAGCATCTGTATCGAATGAGCCAACAAACACGGGACCTACAGCACGAACATAACACGCTTAACTCGAAATGTAGCCGATCCACATCTGAGCCGTACTACGAAATCGTCTGGAAAAACCCCTGCCATCTTGAGGAGGACCACCCGGCGTCCCAGTACATGATTCCCCTGATGAAGGCCACCCGAGTTTGTAATCCATCCGTGGATCTCCCGATGTCTGACTGAAATAATTTTCTCTCCCTGCCATCTTTGTCTATCCTCCCTCCCCTGACTCTTATACCCAGAAGTAACAGCCCTACCCCCCCCCCCCCCCAAATATCTTCCCGAAGCATTTAGCTCTTCCTGTCTCTTCTAGTTTTAACTATTATATTATATAATCTCGTTGAAAAAGCCCAACTCTACTACCCACAAAAAATAACTCTAATCTTTACAAAATTTAATCATGCCCTCTAGTTATTCCTACTTTTAAGATAATCGTAAAAAATTGTCCCCCTTAGTTAAACATTATTTGATCCAATAATCTCACTGATAAAAATGTCAAACCATATTGCCAAAAAAACTATATGACCCCCCAATCTTACGAAAATCATATTATCCCCTTGTGTAGATATATAAGATAGCTATAAAATCGAATTAGTTTCATTGAAAAAAATCAATATGTAATCCCCTAGTTTTAAGTAATTTAAAATGTAAAACAAAACAAAATTGGCACCTTTAAGCTAACGCAACGTGCCTTATCAAATAAACGAATTGAATAAAAAAACACCACTAAGGAAAGTTCATTTTCTATATTCAACACCAACAAACAGTTTTCGACACACACAGCCAAATTTCAATCAAATGGCTAACCAATAGTTATCTGGTACTCGTTATTTGACGGATTCGTGTTTTACACTGCTGCCATCTATGCTTGAACACGAGCATTTTTTGGAAATCACATAAAGTATTGCAATAGGTAAAAACAGGAGTTCTAAGTGCAACAAAGTGGCGAAAATAAACGATCTCCGATGCCATTTCACTATTAGGTGTTACAGAACATACCGTTTATTGAATATATTAGACGCAAGAATATGTTGCACATATTTCCATCTGTCCTGTCCAATGAGAAAACATCTCGTGGAATTAAGATAGTTACTGTTTGGAGGCTACGTTACCTGAAATTAAGAAACAAAAAGAAAATAATATTAGTATAGTACACAGGCTTCTGTTTATTTAATTTCACAATATAAAATAAACAGAAGTTTGAGTTTCATGGGCTGAAGTTCCACACTTCACTGTCCTTGTGAAGAATTTTTGGTAGGAAATTCAGGTCTGAAATTTCGCACAATATAATTAGAAAAAGTGCTGTTTAAATGCCAAAATGACCAACATATGATCCATCCATAAATGTCGTAGCATTATATGGGGGAGGGTGGAGTTGCCGTAGGGTTGAAGAAAATGTGGAGGTTGGATTAGGTTCTGAGAATGGCTCCAATTGTGCTTTCGATGATTGGAGTCGGTCCAAGGAAGCTATTGGAGGCGCAGTTGAGCAAGTTTAAAAGTGTCGCAATAGCTATCGACTCACCCAGTAAGCTGTACGCACACGAGGCGACAGGACACTCGTCACAAAAAATATTCACTAAGGATTTTGTTCCACCTGCTCCAATGCGGTATCAGCCACAGCGTTACAAGAGGTAGAACAAAATCCTTAGTGAATATTTTTTGTGGTGTGGGTCCTGTCGTCTTGTGTGCAAGCACCTTTAGAATTAAAACAGGTTAACGAATCAGGATTTGGCTTTTGTTTCGAATTTCATTTTCAGGTGTTCATGTGAGAATCATAATTTATTTTATCTGTTCGTATTAAATGAATATGTATTCTAACGAATGACTAATGTTGATAAGAAATGTTCAATCAAAGTAAACGCAAAAAAACTAACCCAACCATAATGTAAAATAACTGCTAACGAACCGTGAGAAAGTGAATAAAATACGTAAAAAACGCCGGAATCAAACCATATAAAATGATGATCCGCAAGCCTTCTTTATTCCACAACGCAGTAGAGGTAAGCGGAGAGCTGCTACCATTGTTGCCTCTACCCACGTTTTTCTGATGATGATGGTTTTTTTTAACTTCTGCTTGTGCTCCCAATCGCTAGATTCCAGCGCAAATCATTTTCGACGATATGTAGGTCTTCCTTCGATGATATCACACCAGATGAGAGCAATGCTACCAATATGCTGAAAATGCAATCTATTTATGCGAGAAAAAGCCAAAAGAACAAATAATAATCGCACAGGAAATTAATTGGGTGTGAAAAGCGCAATATTACCTATTATTTTTTGATTGGGTGCAATTTTCACTGTGCGAAGAAGTGTTTGAAAATGATTTCAAAAGATCGAAGTCTTGATTCTTGTAAAGATGACTGTTATAACTATAAATATAACTGATGAAACTCCATGATTCACAAGTTTGTGTAAAAATGACGCATGCAAATCCAAAACCGACAATAGAACCATTTATCCCACACGTATAAAGTGGAGCCAAAGAATCGACCTTGCCCCGGTGAGCAGAGCCCGAGGTTGCTATGATGGTAGTAACATCAGCCGGAAAATTAAGCTACGAGCGGTGCCAAACCGCCACCCGCGCCGTGCCGCTCTGCCGGTGGCATTGAAGCGGCGACGGAGCAGGCACTAGAGTAGAGTGGCATCACAAAGTGAACTCGACGAAAATATTCACACGCATTAGTTTGTTATTGCGGGTGGATGAAGGTGAAAATGAAATGTGACTCAGCCACACGGGGGCTACATACGGTGTGAAGTAACCGTTTAACGAGGTGACTATTTCATAATCGCCGGCATTGTTTGGGTGCTGGAAATTGTTTGTTGCAATTTCAACGGATGGCGGCGCGGCGGAGTGCTGTATAGCCGGAGAGATCAGTGCGAAACGATTAACCCATATTGAAATAGTTGGTCAACAAACTATTTCCAATGGAAATCGTTAGTTTGAGTAATGGTCCAACTAACGACATTAGTTTGAAGTTTGCTTTGAACGCGAAAAAAGGATTTTCGCAAAAAAGTTGTCGGCGAAGGTATGTGCCATATCAAGGACTCGAACCCATTTCATCCAACATGTATATAGTTATATTTAGAAAGATGAACTCTAACGGTTTATGATATAAAAGAAGAATTTTATTCTTCATTTAATGACCCAATTGGCATACTGTCGTTTTGAAATGACGTTAGTAAGTAGCCACTTGCAACTATACGACGCTACGATCGGCCAGCAATCGTAATACGGGCCTTTCGTACAAACTTGTGTACAATGGCTTTCTACATATGCGAAATTGAATGCGATAGCCGACTTACAACATTTTGTGCTATTTTCACACAGGTTTTACGAAAAAAAATACGATCTACCATTTCGCTATACTAAATGAAACATCTCATAATCCTACCTTAGAATCCAGTGAGTTGCTTCCTTTACCATTCTCGAAATTACTAAGAATGTTCATGAAAAATGCCACCAATCCTATCCCTCAATCAGAATCGCCAACACGGTTGCGACAGAACCAAACTTGCAACCATTCACAATGACGACGATCGAGAATAAGCTTCGGTTAAGTCGTGCACCAGCTACCACGTCACGTCCAGCACCCAAAACGAAATTCTAGCTGGAAAGTTTAAAACACGTCTCCACGAACTGGTAAGCTTCACCCCGAACATCACGTACTAGTGGTTGCATAAATATTTAATCGCAGCATGCCGTTCCCGTTCACTGCTACCCGCTCTTTCGGCTCGGGTGCACCTGGCGTACTGCAAACCGCAGGGAACGCAACCGGACGGGAGAAAAACAATCGGCAAAAGTCAGGTGATCGTACTTTGTTTTTGCAAACAGTCGAAGCCATTTAGCTTCCCAACAAATAACATCGCAATCGGAGATTAGTTTTATCACTTAAATAATGCACATTAGCATAATGTTTTTCTCGAAACTTACTTTGTGGTTAGTTTCAGTTTCATCGTTGAATCTGTTGTTTCTAGGATTTCAATACATTATTATTATTATTATTATTTATTTATTGAACTTCAACCGCACAGGGTCATTCGCCAGATTTCAATACAGTTAAATCTCTCCTAGTTATACTTTGGCGACGGAAAAACTGTCATACGATATAAAACCGAAAAATATTGCTATTAGAGGAGTCAAGTTGAAATCTCTACAAAATTTTAAAATGTTTTGTTGAGACAGAACCGATTACGAAAACCGTGACCACGCTCCGGAAATTATAAGTAACAAACCTCGTATTTCTGAAACTATTATTATTTCATTAGTTCGGATGTGGGCGGTAAATGGATTGTCCGCATCACTTACCGCAACCGCACTTTATTTACAGCACCGCACCGCGCAGTAATGCGGTAAAATTTTTATATTTGTAAAAATAGTGTTGAAAAATTGTTCATTTGGGTAACCATATATAATAAAATTTTATTCTTATTCACACGAAATTTAACTTGAAGAGACTCCTCAAAATGTAATATTTATGAAAAAATCGATTTTTGCATTTTCTATTAATAAAATTCCGTGCATTTTAAGGCAAACATTATACATTCAAAAACGTTCTACTGCAGTAATAGGAAAGCTTTTATTTTAGCAATCCTTCAGTTAATTGAAAAAATGTGGAATAAAAATGTAATAAGAAATGAAGTTGCATATTTTTTTCTTTAAATTTTCATATTTACAACGTCTTTGACATATGAAAATGAAATGGATGATTTGCGCATTTACGTAGTAAAAACCACCTTTCATTCTTAAAGCAATTTCACCTAAACAAAATTTAAAGTCGAAATACCAGTACTTCTATATAGTAGTGCATATATTCCAATACAGTGAAATAAAAACATATTGTATTTCATCAATAAGAACGACGCCATATTTGACAAAGAAAATTGCTCTATACATTACATCTAATCAGGAGTCCGGTCTCAACCGGTACAGAATAATTGAACATTAGAAAAACTGCAAAAAATGCATAATTTATAGCATACAGCAAAAATGAATTTTAAAAGTAGGGGGTTTTACGGACAAAATATCCCAAAACTCTAACTTCCGCATCCTTCAAGAAACAGATGTATTCTAATTCAAAAACTAAGACTGCTCTTTTTAAAAATGTATGAAAGTACTAGCATTTAATGTATTTTCCTCTAATATTTTCCCAAAGAGCCAATGGCAAAAACTTCAATTGAAGTGAACGGGAGTCAAACTATGTGGCATTTGGCAAAAAAGATTCAAAAAAGCTACAAAATAGCCTTAACTGAAAAATATTAGGACTTAATTTGGTAGAAAATTATAGTAAATTTGAATGGAAGTACGCGAAAAAAAGTTATGTACTTTTTGAGATAGAATCCAATAAAATTATGAATGCAGAAAAATTCACATTGAATTTACACAGCAATCAAAGAAGATAGAAATACGACGTTGATGAACGAATGATAGAATAATCATCCTCATTTGGACCCCTCCTTATTTTGGACGCTTTCATACATTTGTATCCTTTACTGCCAATTACTCCAAATTCGTTTGGTTTGATGAAGATATTTATATTCATTGGGTTGTATTTAAGTCCGAGCATAATGAGTTCATCTCTAATTCCTTTAAATTAGTCAAAATTCACAGTTGAAAAATTGATATCGAAAACGATTCATAATTCCACGATTTCCAACAGAAATCGGGAGAAGTGATGCACTTTTAAATTGGATTTAGGTGTACAAATTTATTATTTTTAAATGATCTAATAATTTAGTCTCTATTTGGATCTTGCATTTTATGTATTTGAAATGGTTAGTTTGTGAAGTTTTACTTGGAAGCATAAAATAACTAGTCCAAAATATGTCGTAAAAATAATAGCGTCACAATATTTCGGACACAGCTAGATTTTCTTTCGTAATAGCAGTCTGTTTATCAACTTAGAATAATCAAAATTAACATCTTATCAATTTTTTTTTGCGGTGCGGTTGCGGTAAAACCGCGCTGTAAAAGCTCTTTCCCGCACCGCATCTGTGGGAAAAAGTGTTTCAACGCACCGCAGATTTCGCGGTGCGGGTGCGGTAAATGCCGCGCGGTTGCTGTAATTACCGCAACCGCGACGAACCCTACTCATCAGCTTTAAATGAGCTTCTTTTCTTGCGGGACATCACGCTTGACTAGGGGGCTCAGGAACACAATCGTGAAAGATTAAGGTGTAGAAGAGAAAGTGAAAAAAAATATTCTTAGGTGCAACGTATATATCTCTTTAGGAAAAATATGGCTAATACGTTCATCAAAGTTGCTCAAAATAAATTGCTCTATAAGATTCTGAGCAAAAAAAATTTTTTTTTTCGATTTTAAGAAATTCTGCAATGAATGTATAATGGTGAAAAATTTTCCAAAATGTGACCACAACTGCTTCGATTTGTAGTACTAGGTCATTAACAGCCATTCAAAGTCTCTTTGGTCACATTGGCCACCATCATCGGTTCCGGAAGCCCCGGCGGAAGTATCCAAATTCAGAGTAACAGTCACATCGGTTTCTCGGAGATGGCTAGACCGATTCGACTAAACTTGACCTCAAATGAAAGGTATTGCGTCCCCGTAAATGGCTATTAAATTTTATCCCCAACCGACTTCCGGTTCCGGAGTTACGGGTTGTGGCGTGCGATCACATAGCAAATTGTGATTCAAACCGATACCCCGATGGAAGCAAAAAAGGTAAAAATTTCGCTAAAATGTCTCTCAAACAACTTAAATTTGCTGTTCTAGGTCACCGACGGCCAACCAAACTTTCGTTGACTACATTGACCACCATAGACGGTTCCGGAAGTGCCCGGGAAAAGCGGCCATCTTTCAAAATTTACGAACTCACATCAGTTTCCCGGAAATGGTTGGGCCAATTTTCACAAACTTAGTCCCAAATGATAGCTATATTATCCCCACAGATGTCTGTAAAATTTCGCACGGACCGCTTGTATGGTTCCGGAAATATAGACTGAACGGTCCGGTCACACATGAAATTCCCATATAAGCCGGAACTCAAAATTTTTTTCAAAGGGGGGACCCCATGAAATTTCAGAAATCGAATTCGTATTTTTGATGCCAAACATCTTTAAAATGCATGAAACGTCGAGATTTTATGTTATAACGAAATTTTTTTTTTTTTTTGGAAATCGACTTTTTGGGACTTTGCCTTTTTGCCTTTCTCATATAAAGAAAGGCTATGCAATCACTGTAAAAATCGACTTTTTAACCGAGGCTCGGAGGGCCGAGTATCATACACCATTCGATTCAGTTCGTCGAGATCGGCAAATGTCTGTGTGTATGTATGTGTGTGTGTGTATGTGTGTGTGTGTGTATGTGTGTGTCATTTAAACTCACACAATTTTCTCAGAGATGGCTGAACCGATTTTCGCAAACTTTGTTTCATCTGAAAGGTATAACGCTCCCATAAGCTGCTATTGAATTTTTAGTTGATCCGACTTCCGGTTCCGGAGTTACGGGTTGAAGAGTGCGGTCACACAGCAAATTCCCATATAAACTGGTACCACCATGATGTTCAAATGATGTAAAACATATTAAAATTGATGTAACATTACTCTATTTTGCGGGTCTGGATCACTAATGATCAATCAAAGCAGCTTTGACCACATTGGCCACCTATGACGGTTCATGACGCCCTCGGGGAACCCGCCAAGTTCCTAAGCTAATATCACACCCATTCCACAACGAATTCTCTACCGATTTTTACGAACTTAATTTCAAATGAAAGATACAGTAATGCCATTGACTGCTGCTGAATTTCATTCGGTTCTGACTCTTGCTTCCGGAGTTACAGGGGTGTTAGTAAGGATACACTGGAATTTCCCATATAAATCGGTACAATCGTAATACCTCAGAGGCTAAAAACTATTGAAATGGTCACCAAATTACTTCTAATCGTAGATCTAGATCACTGATTGCCAATCAAACATTCTTTGAATATATTGTCCACTATCGACGATTCCGGAAGTCCGGAATTCCGGGCATATTCCACAATTAAAGTCACATCGGTTCATCGGTGATGACTGAACCGATTTTCTCAAACCAAGTCTCAAATGGAAGGCAAAATATGCAGTTGAGTATTGCGTAGCTGCCCCTTCCCCCCCTTCCCCACCTTGCCCTTACACCTCCCTCCTTCATCACTCCCCTCTTCTTGGATCACCCTCACGCCCAGATTTCCTTCATCCACCCCGTATACCGAAATAAGATGAAGGATTTCTGACGCATCCTCCACACCCACTCTACTAAACCCCCATTCCCTACACGTTCAAACGCATTCCACCAATCTTTGCAAATTATAATCACATGAAGATAACATTGAACTCATGCTTATTAAGCTAATTAAATATTATTCTTTTGCCTTTCTTATATAGAAAGGTTATGCAATTGATCCAAAAACCGACTTTCTATCCGAGGCCCGGAGGGCCGAGTCTCATATAACATTCGACTCAGTTCGCCGAGATCGCAAAATATCTGTGTGTATGTATGTGTGTATGTATGTATGTGTGTATGTGTGTATGTATGTGTGTGTATGTGCGGATTTGTTAACAAAATGTCCACATCGGTTACTCGGAGATGGCTGAACCGATTTTTACAAACTAAGATTCAAATGAAAGGTATAATATTCCCATAGGTTGCTATTGAATTTCATTTTCAACTGACATCTTGTTCCGAATTACGAGTTGAAGAGTATGGTTACAAAACAAAATTTGTTGATTTTTCCAAATCGGTTTCTCGGAATTTTCTGAACCGATTTTGACAAACTTAATTTTAAATGAAAGGTCCATCAGCTGCTGTTGAATTTTGTGTGGATCCGAGTTCTGGTTCCTGAATTACAGGGTGATACGTACGATCACGCAGCAAATCCCGATTCTAACGAATTCTGCGATGAATGTAAAAAGGTGATTTTTTTTCCAAAATGTAAACACAACTGTTGAATTTGTAGATCTAGATCCCCAACAGTCATTCAAAGTCTCTTTGGCCACACTGGCCACCATCGACGGATCCGGAAGCATCCAAAGTCAGAATAACGGTTATATTGGTTTCTCGAAAATGGCTAGATTTGCTCAACTTAGTCTCAAATGAAAGGTGTTGCGTCCCCAGAAACTGATATTAAATTCCATCTCCATCCGACTTCCAGCACCGGAGTTACGGGTTGTCGAGGTCGATCACATAGAAAACTCCGATTCAAACCGATACCGCGATGAATGCAAAAAGGTGCTCTTATATATACTTACCAAGTGTAATAAGAATGAAAGATATTTCCATAAAGTTATATTGTACGAACCAGCTATTAAATCATAGTTTGGAGAAATGAGAAAGGCACAATTGCACCTCTAGGTGGATTAAAACAGGTTTTTCAGTTCAATATTACCGAGGCTGTTTTTTCTTTTTCAAAATTTTAGAACTCGAATAATGATTTATTTTCCTGTATATAGTTGTCATGTGATGTATAATAATAAAATGTAATATATGCATTTAAAAGCTTTTAATGAATATAAATAACGCACACATTCTCGTGATTCATGATTGAGAAAGGCACAATTGCACCGCTAGGTGGATTAAAATAGGTTTTTCAGTTTCGCACCACTGTGCGGTCGGAGAAATTTCAATCGATTAAAAAATAATAATATTTGTACAACACTTTGGGATTTTTCGTTATCATTTAGTTGCAAAGACATTTATCAATGCCAATCCACTATGTATTTTTCAGAAATCGTGTTTTAGACAAGATACACTCATTTTTGTACACTGATATACCTCAAGTGCAACAATACTATCTGAAATTGTTTGATGAAACCAGACCAATAGAACGCGCGATGTGGGAAGTTCGACCAAACAATATTCTGTTCAACATATCCTTCGGCAAACTTGTTCAGAAGATCAAGAGCTATTCAGTGGAAAATAAAATAGTTTGATATAAAAGTCTGCCGCTAGGTGACGCCAGTGAGCATGTTATTTTTTCAGCTTGCTATATCTCAAGATCTAGATTTTTTAGAAAGTCAATATCTTAGACGAAGTTGCTAAGCTCATCAAAATCTATGAGGTGGTATAACGGCTGCTTCAGAAAACTACCGTTAGGCGGCGCTAGTGAGCTTGTCAGTTGTTCAAACTAATGTATCTCAATTTCCTGATTTTTTAGCGAATAAGTGCATTCGGCAAAGTTGCTCACGAGATTAAAACCTTCGAGGTGGTACATCGAATAATATGGGATTCTTCCACTAGGAGGCGCTAGTGAACTTGAGCATGTAATTTTTTCGACCCACTGTATTTCAGTTTCCTGTCTCTTTGGAAGGTCATTGTTCTATTTTTTCTTCGAACTAAAACCAAAAATGGTGAATATCACCAAGGGAAAGAATAAATCGATGATATTCCGAAAATAGGTTCACTACATTGTCAGATGACGTTCCTCTAACTCAATGAAATTAAGATTTGGAGGTCATAAAACTCATGTGTACCATTTCTGTAACACCAATCAACCACTCACGATGGTAATCTGTAAAAGGGGCTGCTTATAACATGCACAGAAATAATGACACAACCTTCCCTAGTACAGAAAAATGCTAAACAAGCACAATTGTTCTTCAATTTCTTCAACGTACTGATTTGATTGTAAAATTGTATAGCTCACTTATGACATGAATTATACTATCATACTTCCAAATAGTCGCAATCTTGTGATTCAGAAATCATGAATATGCATGCTCACTAGCGCTACCTAGTGGCAGAATCCCAAACTATTTAGTGTTTCGCTTCGCTGCTAACAAATCGGGAATTCGAGATACAGTAGGCCAAAAATGGTATGGCCACTAGCGCCACGTAGTAGCAGAATATCAAACTATTTCGCATACCACCTCGTAGGCTTTGATCACCAGTACAACATTGCCGAAGACACATATCTGCTGAAAAATCACACTTTAGATACAGTAGATCGAAAAAAATAATGCTCACAAGCGCCGCCTGGCGGTAGAATTCCATCATGTTTGTTCGCCCATCCGAAAGGCCATTATCTACTGCCCAAGTTTGCAGAAGAAAGTAGTGCTCCAAATGATACGGATCACGAAGTATTCTAAAGACTATCTGTGTTGTACAAAGTACAACGCGCGAGTGCTCGTGTTACAGAATTTGGCGCGAGTGCCGGAGGGTTAAAAGGCGGAAAGCCGACATCTCCAAGCCAATTTTGGGTAAAGCCATCAATATGGAGCACTAATACTAAATTCACTGCAAACTTTGTAAAGACAGTCGACGCTAGATGTTTGAAGGCGACGGACGGAGTATTTTCCCGGGAAACAGTAAGTTCAGATCGGTTTACTCTGCAGACGATTTATTGCAGAATACAACCCGCATCTTCCCGGATGGCAAACAAGATTTGTTATCGTAGGCTTTGATTTCTCGATCAAAATCATACATATTGAACTCTATCGGACCATAGCGGACGTCCTTTCGGATCAAAGATTTTCCGCTAAGTATCTCGAAAATTCACCCATATATTCTCAGATTGGTTATGGCTTGTCTAAAGAATGCAATTGACATTACTGGAGACAAATGTTTTATGAAGGACTGCCTTGTCTACATGCCTGTCCACGAAGTTTAGATTGACGGAGTGGTTACCGATTCGAGTTTTTCATATGTGAATCTACTAAAGCACTGGATTGGCTGTTCGATAGACCTCTTGCTCGTCCAGTGAGTGAAGATTTTGAATGGTGACTACACAGAACGACCTTTAGTGGAGCTGCTTTGCCTATTTACGTCTTGTTCGACAAGACTGTGTCTACTGTGGGGAGAGACTACATCATCTTTTACCTGACCCCGCGCACAAAAATCACCTGGATAATCTGCAGCTTTCCCTTCAAAGACGCTTTAAGCACGCTTTTTCAAAAATAAAAAAAAGAGAGTTACAACATTCTCCAAGATAAATCATTATGCTCTCCTGGCTCAGGAATAGTTCAACTCTGTCGATCCGCTTGGAGACAACTTAATAATTCTGAAAGGGCCTAACAGGGCCGTACCGTGTTCTACTGCCGTCTTTGGTGGAGTCTCAGTTTGTAACCCGTCAGGGTAACAATTTAGCACTGGGTGGAAATATACACTTTCGTGCGTACTCTCGCCGTAGAGTGTATTGTTTACGAAAATTTATGCTCACCGCTGTTTCGATACCGTTCACTTTTTCTGGTAAATTTTTATATAGTTTCGCGTTTGTGAACGGCTTTGTGCGTTCAGATAGGTGTAGTAATTTTTGTTTGACAGCAGCAGTGAATCTACAATCGACCAGCAGTGAATGGAGAGTTGGTGGAAATAAACACGGTAAAATTAAATTTATTTATTTGTGTTCTATTAGTTTGTAGTGTTACGAAAATCCGAAATTCCGGTAGAGGCACCTAAGCCGCCCTGATAAGAAGGGTCTGCCGGGGAAACAAGAACCCGAGTAGTGGGCAAACCCCTACTTACAAGTTTAGCGCCCTTGTGATGTTTTCTTTTTCAATTTGTCTTCCAGACAGTAATTTAGTATTTACCTGGAAATGGCACACTTATTTCGACTTATTTTATATTATTCCACTTGTTCCAATTATTCTAAAAAGTAGATCAAGATTTCAGTGCCCCCTAAGGCTGGCACCTCTGGCGGGGACCAACCACACGCTACGGGCCTGCTCTTTTCCCAAGTTACATAGCGTGCTCCTCACTTCGTCTTTCGTTATGATCTCGTCTAGATTTCTGCACTCAACCACCGCTTCTTGAACTCACGCTCGCTTCTCCTCCCACCGCTTCAGCCATGAATTCCCGATAAGTCGAGCTCTTGATCAATAGATCCTTCTTCAGCTCAGCAGTCCACCATTCTGAGTGGGCCTGGTTTTTACTACGTTCTCCCCTAGCTCTTTTAGCTTGTGATTCTCTCTCATCCATTTGAGAATCGCAGCGTACATCACGCCGTAGTTTGCTTTGACGATTAGATCGTATCCCCTATACCACTCCTGGCGCGGCCCTTTCAATTCTGTTTTTCCTCCACAATTCTACGTTTTCTACGATTTTCCATCCGTTTTTCATTTGTCGCCTGATGCGCTGCCCTTCACCGACCTTCTTGGGTTCCTTCGGTTCCTTCTTCACTTTTCACAGAACGGGTATACCGATCACCTTTCGGTGTCTCATTGGCTTCTGCTTTCACTATCTCTGTTGGCTTCAGTGGTTTTTCGACGTTTTCAGCTCTCTCCAGTGACACCATCTGTTCGCATTCGGCTGCTGCTACGGCGGATTTGATGCTAATCACTAGATTCTTGATCTGTCCGTGCCCGCTGCCCTTGCTTTTCACGAATTCATAGAGCTATTCTATTTTTTGCCTTAGCTTCGTCACTTTAGGTAACCCAAACTGCTGGTCTTCTTGGGTGATGCTTGATTTTGGCAGACGCACCTTAAATCCTAGCATTGCCTGGCGCCCTAATGGTTTGTCGCCGCTCGTACTCGGTATGACCTCCTTGGGTTGCTCTTTCTGCTGCTACAGTTGTGACTGCATTTGCTGTCGCACGTGGTTGTTTTGCTGAGTCGGCGACCTTGCTAGCCCTCCTTTGGTGCACGGGTTTACCACACTGGCTTCGTCAGTTTTATTTTCGTTGTTTTTGTGTCCATGCTTTGTGGGTCCCAACTTCAAGCGGTTATCTACGCCCGTAATAAGCAGTCGCCTCTATTTTACCCCATGGTTACTTTTGCAAGCGGTGAGGTCGCCTGCAAGTATTGATGCAAGGGGGGTACCGTGTTCAGAGCCGGATCAGCGCTAGTCAGGAACGTTGAACTGAGCCTACTTTCATCGGTTAAGGTGCCGGGTTTCGAACGTACTTGTAGAGCTTTCAAAGTTTGACGAAGGCTAATCTGATGGAACCCTGCTCCAAGTTCTGGCTTTTTATAAAATCTTGTTAAATATTTTGATGATAAACATGTTAAGGATTCTGAAGAGAT
Organism: Topomyia yanbarensis; assembly: GCF_030247195.1. NCBI lineage: Eukaryota > Metazoa > Arthropoda > Insecta > Diptera > Culicidae > Topomyia > Topomyia yanbarensis. Next base: position 347,815,092 of record NC_080671.1, read on the forward strand.
TCTGCTCAGTAAGATTCCAGAACCTGGTTCTTCATGGATTACACCAGAGTCGTGGAGTAAAATTCCATCACAATCCTGAGAATGCGACGTAGAAACACAGCGAATGTTGAGATGCATTCTATCGAAATATTACCAAGAATTCCATAAGTATCCTGAGAAAGTTTAAGCGGAATTGTGAAAAAGACTTCTTATCTCCTAAAAGCTTTAGAACAAATAATTGATCAGGAACGTTAGCTTAGTTGAATACCTACTGCACGAAATACAACATGTATATCAGTATGCGAAATACACGATCACTCTGCTTTAATATGTTGTTTACAACATTGAAACTACCTTCTAGCTCAAGCAACGTAGTTTGGGTGTTTTCCTAGATATTGAAGGTGCTTTTGGCAATATGTCCTTCGAGTATATCTGGAAGTGATACGCGGTCATTGAGTATCTTCGTGCATCTCGGGTTGGATAACCGCAATGCTTAGTAATAGCATTCTTTGCTAGTCACTGAAATAGGCAGTTAATCCAAACAAGACTTGATTAATTCGTTTTAGGAACATGCTAGTAACAACCGGGGTTCGTCCCTTGCAGTTTTTTGATTCTGAGCTACAATGTGCAGATCAAGTCAAATACATTGGAGCTCCAAACTGAACTGATCTGCTCACATTGAGTTCAGAATTAAGAAAGCTTGCGTGGCCTTCGGGCAGTGCGCAGACGAACTTTTTGGAAAAGCCTGGGGTCTCAAACCCTGATTCATCTATTAGATTTACACGACAATTGTACATCCAATACTGTCATTCGGATGCCTTGTATGGTGACAGAGGGGAGAGGTTCTGACAGTTCAATCAAAGTAAAACCAACCGCAGAGAATGACGCTTTTGCCGTTGACTGGTGCTTTCACCACAACTCCGACTGCTGTTTTTGAGGCCCTTTTACATATCAATTCATACACATACACCTCAAACAAGTAGCATTATCATGTGCATAAAGACTGCAGTTTACTGGGCTTTGGAACAGTGACCATGTTGATCTACCAGTCATATACGATTGTGGTCACAAATGGTTACAAGGAGTGAAGAAATTCTTGCTCCCAGCGTTACTATACTCACATGTAGTTCGCCATAACGGATATTCCATGTGAGGATTCCCTCTCGAGAGGAGTGGTTGTCTGCAAAGACTACATATCAAGAAGACTGACAATCTCTATCCTGCTCCCATATAAATTAGAAGCTACAGAGTTTACAGCGGCTCTCAAAGCTAGACGTAGAACGCCGTGAAGTGTTTAGAGCTGCGAAATCGGCCCTTAATAAGACCATGAAGAGCAGCAAAAGAGCGTGTTTCGATAACCTATGTGAGGGTGCCAATGCGAATCCGTGGGGTTACGCCTACAGGATCGTGATGGCTAAGACCAAAGGGGGCTCCTCACCCCGCGAAAGGTTACCAGACCGGTTGGCGAGGATTATCGAAGTACTCTTCCCGTCCCGAGCCACAAGTCCCTGGACCCCTGTGCCGCAAGGCACTGTGGGTGCGGCCGAAATGATGGCCCCGGTGACGAATGAAGAGCTACCCGAAGTGGCTAATTCCCTAGCAACGAACAAAGCTCCAGGGCCGGATGGAGTTCCAAACTGCGCTCTCAAGGCAGCGATCATAGCGAACCCGAACATGTTCAGGCTAGCTATGCAGAGATGCCTTGACGATTGAAAAGGCAGAAGTTGATACTGTTGCCGATGGCCGGGAAGCCGCCGGGCGACCCATCGGCGTACAGACCAATCTATCAGATCGACACGACGGGCTAATTGCTTGAGAGGATCAACCTCTACAGGCTAACCCCGTACGCAAAAGATACGGATGGCCTGTCAAGTAATCAGTTTGGTTTTCGATAGGGTAAGTCCACGGTGAACGCTATCACCTCAGTGGTAAGGACGGCCGAGATAGCGATCCAACGAAAAAGGCGAGGCATTCGATACTGTGCGTTAGTGACACTTGACGTGAAGAACGCATTCAACAGCGCAAGCTGGGATGCCATCGCGCTCCCGTTACACCGGCTTAGCCTACCGGTGGGTCTGTACCGGATCCTGGAAAGCTACTTCCAGAACCTCGTACTGCTATAGGAGACCGATGCCACTCAGAAAAACGTTCCGATTACCGCCGAAGTCCCGCAGGGCTCGGTCCTAGACCCGGTGCTATGGAACCTCATGTATGACGGGGTTCTGAGACTGAAGTTCCCTCCTGGGGTCAAAATCGTCGGCTTTGCCGACGACGTAACCTTAGAGGTCTACGGGGAGTCAATCCCTGAAGTAGAACTAACCGCAGAACACGCGATCAGCACGGTGGAGGAATGGATGAGCGCGAGAGGCCTGGAGCTCGCTCAGCATAAGACGGAGGTAGTTATCGTCAACAACCGCAAGTCGGCACAACATGCAGTTAGCCATGTGGGAGAAGTCGTGATCACCTCACAGCGGAGTCTGAAGATTTTTGGGTCCATCATAGATGACAAACTAACCTTCGGCAGCCATGTCGACTATGCGTGCAAGAAGGCTTCGACAGCTGTTGCGGCATTATCGAGGATGATGTCCAACAGCTCTAAGGTGTGAGCCAGTAGACGTAGGTTACTGGCAGGTGTTGCCGTATCTATCCTTAGGTACGGTGGCCCGTCCTGGGCGAGAGCACTGGAAGTAACCAGTTACTTTCGGAAACTGGAGAGCACCTACCGCTTGATGTGTCTCAGAGTGATATCTGCCTACTGCACGGTATCACACGATGCATCCTGCGTAATAGCGAGCACGATGTCAGTCGGACTGGTCATCCGGGAGGATGAAGAGTGTTTTGAGTGGCGTGGCAATAGAGGAGTCCTCGATCGCACCAGGGTGGCCTCGGTCGCCAGATGGCAGCGCGAGTGGGATAACTCCTCGCAAGGTAGGTGGACCCACGGGCTGATACCTAACATATCGGGCTGGGTGGGTAGACCCCATGGGGAAGTTCATTTCCACCTGACACAATTCCTGTCAGGCCATGGCTTTTTCCGACAGTACCTCCACAGGTTTGGGAACGCGAAAGCCCCAGTCTGCCCTGACTGCCCAGGTGTCAACGAAACTGCGGAACACGTATTGTTCGTATGCCCTCGTTTCGACGGCGAAAGAAGACGTCTGCGGCTGGGGCACAACCTCTGATAATATCTCACAGTCAAGTCGCCTAGTGACTAGAATAAAATTTCCTTGTAGTCACTAGATGGCGTGACTGTGACAATAGGGCACATTATATCCTATGCCATCAAGCGTAAAAAATCGAGTTCAATTTCTGAATATTCTAAGTGTCCGTTTATGTTTTTTCACGGGTGAAAATATGTTGCATTTTGACCGTTTTGCGCAACCCCTTAATCGTGCACGATCGAGCTAAAATTTTGCAAATAGGCTTTTTTCGAGGTGCGAATGCTGTTGAGGTTATTAAATTCGATGGTTACCATTGACACCTAATATGCAGTCTTCTGAATAGATGTTCCCTCCGTCGCCTTCAAACACCTAGCGTCAACTGATTTCCTAAATGTACAGTAGACGATTTGTGGCTGGAATTTACGTGAAATGAGCGACAGTCAAACGTGAATTAAGTATGGAGTAGGGGAACATGGGGAGATTTGACCAAGCGCAAAATTCTATTTTCGGCTATGGCGTCTTCTATTCGATTCTTAATTTTTTTTCAAAAATATTTTTATACTTGTTTCGATCCCTTAAGGTAATTTTGAAAGTTTGGAGTAAAAAATCCTTTCCTTGCAGAAAATATTACGTGATTAATAAATTTGCATTAAATGATGTAATTTTTTATCAAACTTTGCATGGACATTGTAAGTAGGGGTTTGCCCACTACTCGGGTTCTTGTTTGCCCGGCGAACCCTTCTTTTCAGGGCGGCCTAGGTGCTTCTACAGAATTTCGGATTTTCGTCACAACAAAAAAAAGGTAAACCAAACAAATAAATTAACAAATTTACCGACTTTTATTTCCTCCTAATACTCTCCACTGCTGCTGTTGCCGTTGAGCTGCTACTGCTGGGCGGAAAGGTGGGCGGTCTCGTCCGACCGGCCGGGACAGCAACGGCCGAGTTCTCCTTGATTACGTTGGCTGCTCCGGCAGCGGTCCTTGTCTTTTAGCTAGGGAGGTGAGCTTGGCTCCTTTGTTGGAACCTCCCTAGCGACGGTGGTGATGAATCACCGGATTCTTTGCTCGCCGCAAAGAATCCCGGAAGACACCGCAGTGTTCTTCCCAGGGGGAGCCTTTGTCCACCCTGCTTCACCCTCCTTGGCTATTAGCTGGGAAGGAGAGCAAAGCTCGTTCGGCTTATCCTTCCCAGCGAGGGCGGATTGGTGCGTCTGGATCCTTTGCGGTTAGCCGGGGAAGCGAAAATTCCTTGATGATTAGCTTCCCCCGACGGCGATCCAGCACCACAAAATAAACAAGCGCACAAACCACGGGCCGGCACTTTACGACGGATAACTTTCCGTCACACACGCGCACTTCGCACTACGGCTATTGTGGCTGGAAACTGTCCCGAACTGGTGTAACGGGGACGTCTGAATTTCACCGTGGTCTGTCACTTTCTGAAAAAAAACTCGATCGCCGCCTTCCTCATTCGACCCAAAACAAACACCAAAACCAGCACCAAAAAAACGTACCGCCGCATAGCTGTCATCACCTATGCGCAGCATAGCCAGTACCCTTATTTCAGCAGCAGGAGAGCGGTGGCCTATCTAAGCCCTATGTTATTTATACATAAATATGAAACAAAATTTTCTACACCTATCTGATTACACAAAACCGTTCACAAACGCGAAACTATATAAAAATTTACAAACTAAATGTGAACGGTATCGAACAGCGGTGAGCATAACTTTAACGTAAACAATACACTCTACGGAGTGTATACGCAAAAAAAGGGTATATTTCCACCCAGTGCTAAATTGTTACCCTGACGGGTTACAATCTCGCCCACACCGGGTGGAAAAAAATTGGCAACAATTTTTTTTCTAACCTAACACCTAACACCGATACAATAATAATGAACGAAATGAATAAATAAATAAATAAACAAAGAAAAACTAACTACACCTAATCATTTCTTCCGCAATTTATCAATAATTCATGTCAAAAAAAACTAATCGACCGGCGGTCCTCATTGGTGAAAAGTTTGCCTGTGTTGGGTCTGATAATACTGACAGCATACGCGAAGCGAGAGGTTGTCAGCCATCGTCATTACTCGGCTATGGGTTGAACCCTAAATCTAATCCGAAAACAAGATCGGTAACAACTCGAAATTCCCAAAATTCTGCAAGTGGCATTGACAATTTTCAATGTTTCAACGTGCAGGGGAACGGTTGTCGGCATTATATTGTTCTTTTCATCGACTGTCCAGAAATGTCTTTCGTGTCCTCACGGTACCAGTACTATACGCTTGTGCTGGGGTTTCTATCCAAATACATTCATACAATTATCCCATTCATTCATCCTCAATCACTGGCCTACTCGATCATTCACATTCCGATATGCACTTTGAATTGACCCCAAAACAATTTTATCTTATCATTCACACATGCACTCATTCACTCTGTTCGACTCCACACTCATATATTCACTCATACAATACCGCTTAACACGTCATCATTTCTCCCACTCACAGACATTCCGGACAAAAAGTTTGTATATTCGTCCCTTTTCGCCTCAAAACGCTTCGTACATAGCAAAAGAAACGTTTGAGAGGGACCAAAGAATGTCTTTCGCATAATTTAAAAATATCAAAATGATTCCCGCTGGAATCAAACGAACCACCCCAGGTTTAACCACAAAACCCAAAATTATGCGAAATAAAATTTTATTATTCGATTCGAAATCGAAGACGCGAGGCGCTGTTTAACCCATATCCCTCTAACACCCATACCATCCTGATCCGAATCGGGCTACACCTGCATGATGCAGAGCATTGATGCGAACATCGGGGAAACTGTCAAAATTGATGATGATATTTTCACCCATCTGAATGGATGAATGAATCATCCTCAAAATATAAATAAAAACAAAACAGTTCGCGAAATCGGTTCGCAAACTGTTTTCTATTATTCCGTTTACGGTCGGTCCCGGAGTAGTGGAACCACTCACGCGAACGAAGTGTCCCCGGCGAAGAGGGGAAAGGTGTTTTTTTTATATAGTGACCCAAACAAGGAGAAATTTTATATAATTTAGTTCACCCGTAGGTGCGAGTCTTCCCCACAGAAAGGGGTTTTTGAAAAATTTTATGTTGCCGAACACGGCAGAAGAATGATGTATTTGATGCGGCCGGGGACCACGGTGTGTTTATTGAAGTGGATAATTCTATCCTTCCGTGGCCAAGACGGGTCCCCGACCATACATTAAGTGAGATAATTTGATTACCTCACTGCGTGAGTGGGGCGCTAAAGAATTTTGTTTCTGTTTGCCGAACACGGCAGGTAGTGTATTTAGATGCGTTCGGTGCCCGGGAGAACGGCACGGTATAAGATTAATGTTTTTTTTAGTGGAGTATTCCACCCTACCGTAGTCGTCACCGGGGCCGGAGCATATATTTCGTGCGAGTGTTTGTTTACCACACTGCGTGAGTGTGGCTCTGAAAAATTGCAAGAAGGTGTTGAAGAACCTTCTCGCGGCAGAGTTGGTCTTCCGCAATAAAAATAGAGAAGACGGAGAAATTGTTGTTTTTTTTATTCGGACCAAAGTCCGTATTGTTGTTGCCGTCGGGAACTGACGGCTGCTTTCGGAAAACTCCCAAGTGAGTAATCCATATAAAAGCATACCGTCAGTCCACAGACGGCACGGAAAAGTTTTTATGCTGGTTTAAGGAGATTTGCTGGCCAAACTCCGAGATTTTTACCTGCTAAATCCTCCAGCTCGTAGGAGGATACACCTTTTTTTGAGACAATTTTTGCCGGTAAGTATTGTGGTCCAAGTTTAGCATTGTAAGACTCGAGTGCATTCGACAACTTCATGTTTCGACGGTATACCATTTGTCCCGTTTCAAAAGGTTTGGAGAACTTTCGATGACGCAAGTTGTACTGATGTCGAATGCCCTCGCTTGCCTTTGCCAAACTTTTGACCACAATCTCCCGGATTTTGTCTATCTGTTGGTGTCTTGTTTCTAGGTCACCCTCACCGGAAATCCTGCTGAAGTCATCGGCAGATGCCATTTCACACCCGTGTATAATGAAATGTGGACTAAACCCAGTGGAGGAATGAACGGTAGTATTTAGGATGCGCTCCACATCGGTGATGTGGACATCCCAGTTGCGCTGCTCGGTTCGAGCATATGCCCGGATTGCGGTGTTTATCGAGCGATTTGTTCGCTCCACTGGGTTAGCCTGCGAATGATAGCGGGAGTTCAGCCAATGTTTGACGTTGGTTTCTTTTATGAATTGACTGAACTCCTTCGAGGTGAAAGTGGAGGCATTTTCGCTTAGCAGAATTTCCGGGCTACCATGGCGATTGAACCACTGTTCGCGCAGTATCGTACAGAGTGACGGACCCCATGAAATTTCAGAAATCGAATTCGTATTTTTGATGCCAAACATCTTTAAAATGCATGAAACGTCGAGATTTTATGTTATAACGAAATTTTTTTTTTTTTTTGGAAATCGACTTTTTGGGACTTTGCCTTTTTGCCTTTCTCATATAAAGAAAGGCTATGCAATCACTGTAAAAATCGACTTTTTAACCGAGGCTCGGAGGGCCGAGTATCATACACCATTCGATTCAGTTCGTCGAGATCGGCAAATGTCTGTGTGTATGTATGTGTGTGTGTGTATGTGTGTGTGTGTGTATGTGTGTGTCATTTAAACTCACACAATTTTCTCAGAGATGGCTGAACCGATTTTCGCAAACTTTGTTTCATCTGAAAGGTATAACGCTCCCATAAGCTGCTATTGAATTTTTAGTTGATCCGACTTCCGGTTCCGGAGTTACGGGTTGAAGAGTGCGGTCACACAGCAAATTCCCATATAAACTGGTACCACCATGATGTTCAAATGATGTAAAACATATTAAAATTGATGTAACATTACTCTATTTTGCGGGTCTGGATCACTAATGATCAATCAAAGCAGCTTTGACCACATTGGCCACCTATGACGGTTCATGACGCCCTCGGGGAACCCGCCAAGTTCCTAAGCTAATATCACACCCATTCCACAACGAATTCTCTACCGATTTTTACGAACTTAATTTCAAATGAAAGATACAGTAATGCCATTGACTGCTGCTGAATTTCATTCGGTTCTGACTCTTGCTTCCGGAGTTACAGGGGTGTTAGTAAGGATACACTGGAATTTCCCATATAAATCGGTACAATCGTAATACCTCAGAGGCTAAAAACTATTGAAATGGTCACCAAATTACTTCTAATCGTAGATCTAGATCACTGATTGCCAATCAAACATTCTTTGAATATATTGTCCACTATCGACGATTCCGGAAGTCCGGAATTCCGGGCATATTCCACAATTAAAGTCACATCGGTTCATCGGTGATGACTGAACCGATTTTCTCAAACCAAGTCTCAAATGGAAGGCAAAATATGCAGTTGAGTATTGCGTAGCTGCCCCTTCCCCCCCTTCCCCACCTTGCCCTTACACCTCCCTCCTTCATCACTCCCCTCTTCTTGGATCACCCTCACGCCCAGATTTCCTTCATCCACCCCGTATACCGAAATAAGATGAAGGATTTCTGACGCATCCTCCACACCCACTCTACTAAACCCCCATTCCCTACACGTTCAAACGCATTCCACCAATCTTTGCAAATTATAATCACATGAAGATAACATTGAACTCATGCTTATTAAGCTAATTAAATATTATTCTTTTGCCTTTCTTATATAGAAAGGTTATGCAATTGATCCAAAAACCGACTTTCTATCCGAGGCCCGGAGGGCCGAGTCTCATATAACATTCGACTCAGTTCGCCGAGATCGCAAAATATCTGTGTGTATGTATGTGTGTATGTATGTATGTGTGTATGTGTGTATGTATGTGTGTGTATGTGCGGATTTGTTAACAAAATGTCCACATCGGTTACTCGGAGATGGCTGAACCGATTTTTACAAACTAAGATTCAAATGAAAGGTATAATATTCCCATAGGTTGCTATTGAATTTCATTTTCAACTGACATCTTGTTCCGAATTACGAGTTGAAGAGTATGGTTACAAAACAAAATTTGTTGATTTTTCCAAATCGGTTTCTCGGAATTTTCTGAACCGATTTTGACAAACTTAATTTTAAATGAAAGGTCCATCAGCTGCTGTTGAATTTTGTGTGGATCCGAGTTCTGGTTCCTGAATTACAGGGTGATACGTACGATCACGCAGCAAATCCCGATTCTAACGAATTCTGCGATGAATGTAAAAAGGTGATTTTTTTTCCAAAATGTAAACACAACTGTTGAATTTGTAGATCTAGATCCCCAACAGTCATTCAAAGTCTCTTTGGCCACACTGGCCACCATCGACGGATCCGGAAGCATCCAAAGTCAGAATAACGGTTATATTGGTTTCTCGAAAATGGCTAGATTTGCTCAACTTAGTCTCAAATGAAAGGTGTTGCGTCCCCAGAAACTGATATTAAATTCCATCTCCATCCGACTTCCAGCACCGGAGTTACGGGTTGTCGAGGTCGATCACATAGAAAACTCCGATTCAAACCGATACCGCGATGAATGCAAAAAGGTGCTCTTATATATACTTACCAAGTGTAATAAGAATGAAAGATATTTCCATAAAGTTATATTGTACGAACCAGCTATTAAATCATAGTTTGGAGAAATGAGAAAGGCACAATTGCACCTCTAGGTGGATTAAAACAGGTTTTTCAGTTCAATATTACCGAGGCTGTTTTTTCTTTTTCAAAATTTTAGAACTCGAATAATGATTTATTTTCCTGTATATAGTTGTCATGTGATGTATAATAATAAAATGTAATATATGCATTTAAAAGCTTTTAATGAATATAAATAACGCACACATTCTCGTGATTCATGATTGAGAAAGGCACAATTGCACCGCTAGGTGGATTAAAATAGGTTTTTCAGTTTCGCACCACTGTGCGGTCGGAGAAATTTCAATCGATTAAAAAATAATAATATTTGTACAACACTTTGGGATTTTTCGTTATCATTTAGTTGCAAAGACATTTATCAATGCCAATCCACTATGTATTTTTCAGAAATCGTGTTTTAGACAAGATACACTCATTTTTGTACACTGATATACCTCAAGTGCAACAATACTATCTGAAATTGTTTGATGAAACCAGACCAATAGAACGCGCGATGTGGGAAGTTCGACCAAACAATATTCTGTTCAACATATCCTTCGGCAAACTTGTTCAGAAGATCAAGAGCTATTCAGTGGAAAATAAAATAGTTTGATATAAAAGTCTGCCGCTAGGTGACGCCAGTGAGCATGTTATTTTTTCAGCTTGCTATATCTCAAGATCTAGATTTTTTAGAAAGTCAATATCTTAGACGAAGTTGCTAAGCTCATCAAAATCTATGAGGTGGTATAACGGCTGCTTCAGAAAACTACCGTTAGGCGGCGCTAGTGAGCTTGTCAGTTGTTCAAACTAATGTATCTCAATTTCCTGATTTTTTAGCGAATAAGTGCATTCGGCAAAGTTGCTCACGAGATTAAAACCTTCGAGGTGGTACATCGAATAATATGGGATTCTTCCACTAGGAGGCGCTAGTGAACTTGAGCATGTAATTTTTTCGACCCACTGTATTTCAGTTTCCTGTCTCTTTGGAAGGTCATTGTTCTATTTTTTCTTCGAACTAAAACCAAAAATGGTGAATATCACCAAGGGAAAGAATAAATCGATGATATTCCGAAAATAGGTTCACTACATTGTCAGATGACGTTCCTCTAACTCAATGAAATTAAGATTTGGAGGTCATAAAACTCATGTGTACCATTTCTGTAACACCAATCAACCACTCACGATGGTAATCTGTAAAAGGGGCTGCTTATAACATGCACAGAAATAATGACACAACCTTCCCTAGTACAGAAAAATGCTAAACAAGCACAATTGTTCTTCAATTTCTTCAACGTACTGATTTGATTGTAAAATTGTATAGCTCACTTATGACATGAATTATACTATCATACTTCCAAATAGTCGCAATCTTGTGATTCAGAAATCATGAATATGCATGCTCACTAGCGCTACCTAGTGGCAGAATCCCAAACTATTTAGTGTTTCGCTTCGCTGCTAACAAATCGGGAATTCGAGATACAGTAGGCCAAAAATGGTATGGCCACTAGCGCCACGTAGTAGCAGAATATCAAACTATTTCGCATACCACCTCGTAGGCTTTGATCACCAGTACAACATTGCCGAAGACACATATCTGCTGAAAAATCACACTTTAGATACAGTAGATCGAAAAAAATAATGCTCACAAGCGCCGCCTGGCGGTAGAATTCCATCATGTTTGTTCGCCCATCCGAAAGGCCATTATCTACTGCCCAAGTTTGCAGAAGAAAGTAGTGCTCCAAATGATACGGATCACGAAGTATTCTAAAGACTATCTGTGTTGTACAAAGTACAACGCGCGAGTGCTCGTGTTACAGAATTTGGCGCGAGTGCCGGAGGGTTAAAAGGCGGAAAGCCGACATCTCCAAGCCAATTTTGGGTAAAGCCATCAATATGGAGCACTAATACTAAATTCACTGCAAACTTTGTAAAGACAGTCGACGCTAGATGTTTGAAGGCGACGGACGGAGTATTTTCCCGGGAAACAGTAAGTTCAGATCGGTTTACTCTGCAGACGATTTATTGCAGAATACAACCCGCATCTTCCCGGATGGCAAACAAGATTTGTTATCGTAGGCTTTGATTTCTCGATCAAAATCATACATATTGAACTCTATCGGACCATAGCGGACGTCCTTTCGGATCAAAGATTTTCCGCTAAGTATCTCGAAAATTCACCCATATATTCTCAGATTGGTTATGGCTTGTCTAAAGAATGCAATTGACATTACTGGAGACAAATGTTTTATGAAGGACTGCCTTGTCTACATGCCTGTCCACGAAGTTTAGATTGACGGAGTGGTTACCGATTCGAGTTTTTCATATGTGAATCTACTAAAGCACTGGATTGGCTGTTCGATAGACCTCTTGCTCGTCCAGTGAGTGAAGATTTTGAATGGTGACTACACAGAACGACCTTTAGTGGAGCTGCTTTGCCTATTTACGTCTTGTTCGACAAGACTGTGTCTACTGTGGGGAGAGACTACATCATCTTTTACCTGACCCCGCGCACAAAAATCACCTGGATAATCTGCAGCTTTCCCTTCAAAGACGCTTTAAGCACGCTTTTTCAAAAATAAAAAAAAGAGAGTTACAACATTCTCCAAGATAAATCATTATGCTCTCCTGGCTCAGGAATAGTTCAACTCTGTCGATCCGCTTGGAGACAACTTAATAATTCTGAAAGGGCCTAACAGGGCCGTACCGTGTTCTACTGCCGTCTTTGGTGGAGTCTCAGTTTGTAACCCGTCAGGGTAACAATTTAGAACTGGGTGGAAATATACACTTTCGTGCGTACTCTCGCCGTAGAGTGTATTGTTTACGAAAATTTATGCTCACCGCTGTTTCGATACCGTTCACTTTTTCTGGTAAATTTTTATATAGTTTCGCGTTTGTGAACGGCTTTGTGCGTTCAGATAGGTGTAGTAATTTTTGTTTGACAGCAGCAGTGAATCTACAATCGACCAGCAGTGAATGGAGAGTTGGTGGAAATAAACACGGTAAAATTAAATTTATTTATTTGTGTTCTATTAGTTTGTAGTGTTACGAAAATCCGAAATTCCGGTAGAGGCACCTAAGCCGCCCTGATAAGAAGGGTCTGCCGGGGAAACAAGAACCCGAGTAGTGGGCAAACCCCTACTTACAAGTTTAGCGCCCTTGTGATGTTTTCTTTTTCAATTTGTCTTCCAGACAGTAATTTAGTATTTACCTGGAAATGGCACACTTATTTCGACTTATTTTATATTATTCCACTTGTTCCAATTATTCTAAAAAGTAGATCAAGATTTCAGTGCCCCCTAAGGCTGGCACCTCTGGCGGGGACCAACCACACGCTACGGGCCTGCTCTTTTCCCAAGTTACATAGCGTGCTCCTCACTTCGTCTTTCGTTATGATCTCGTCTAGATTTCTGCACTCAACCACCGCTTCTTGAACTCACGCTCGCTTCTCCTCCCACCGCTTCAGCCATGAATTCCCGATAAGTCGAGCTCTTGATCAATAGATCCTTCTTCAGCTCAGCAGTCCACCATTCTGAGTGGGCCTGGTTTTTACTACGTTCTCCCCTAGCTCTTTTAGCTTGTGATTCTCTCTCATCCATTTGAGAATCGCAGCGTACATCACGCCGTAGTTTGCTTTGACGATTAGATCGTATCCCCTATACCACTCCTGGCGCGGCCCTTTCAATTCTGTTTTTCCTCCACAATTCTACGTTTTCTACGATTTTCCATCCGTTTTTCATTTGTCGCCTGATGCGCTGCCCTTCACCGACCTTCTTGGGTTCCTTCGGTTCCTTCTTCACTTTTCACAGAACGGGTATACCGATCACCTTTCGGTGTCTCATTGGCTTCTGCTTTCACTATCTCTGTTGGCTTCAGTGGTTTTTCGACGTTTTCAGCTCTCTCCAGTGACACCATCTGTTCGCATTCGGCTGCTGCTACGGCGGATTTGATGCTAATCACTAGATTCTTGATCTGTCCGTGCCCGCTGCCCTTGCTTTTCACGAATTCATAGAGCTATTCTATTTTTTGCCTTAGCTTCGTCACTTTAGGTAACCCAAACTGCTGGTCTTCTTGGGTGATGCTTGATTTTGGCAGACGCACCTTAAATCCTAGCATTGCCTGGCGCCCTAATGGTTTGTCGCCGCTCGTACTCGGTATGACCTCCTTGGGTTGCTCTTTCTGCTGCTACAGTTGTGACTGCATTTGCTGTCGCACGTGGTTGTTTTGCTGAGTCGGCGACCTTGCTAGCCCTCCTTTGGTGCACGGGTTTACCACACTGGCTTCGTCAGTTTTATTTTCGTTGTTTTTGTGTCCATGCTTTGTGGGTCCCAACTTCAAGCGGTTATCTACGCCCGTAATAAGCAGTCGCCTCTATTTTACCCCATGGTTACTTTTGCAAGCGGTGAGGTCGCCTGCAAGTATTGATGCAAGGGGGGTACCGTGTTCAGAGCCGGATCAGCGCTAGTCAGGAACGTTGAACTGAGCCTACTTTCATCGGTTAAGGTGCCGGGTTTCGAACGTACTTGTAGAGCTTTCAAAGTTTGACGAAGGCTAATCTGATGGAACCCTGCTCCAAGTTCTGGCTTTTTATAAAATCTTGTTAAATATTTTGATGATAAACATGTTAAGGATTCTGAAGAGATTCTGCTCAGTAAGATTCCAGAACCTGGTTCTTCATGGATTACACCAGAGTCGTGGAGTAAAATTCCATCACAATCCTGAGAATGCGACGTAGAAACACAGCGAATGTTGAGATGCATTCTATCGAAATATTACCAAGAATTCCATAAGTATCCTGAGAAAGTTTAAGCGGAATTGTGAAAAAGACTTCTTATCTCCTAAAAGCTTTAGAACAAATAATTGATCAGGAACGTTAGCTTAGTTGAATACCTACTGCACGAAATACAACATGTATATCAGTATGCGAAATACACGATCACTCTGCTTTAATATGTTGTTTACAACATTGAAACTACCTTCTAGCTCAAGCAACGTAGTTTGGGTGTTTTCCTAGATATTGAAGGTGCTTTTGGCAATATGTCCTTCGAGTATATCTGGAAGTGATACGCGGTCATTGAGTATCTTCGTGCATCTCGGGTTGGATAACCGCAATGCTTAGTAATAGCATTCTTTGCTAGTCACTGAAATAGGCAGTTAATCCAAACAAGACTTGATTAATTCGTTTTAGGAACATGCTAGTAACAACCGGGGTTCGTCCCTTGCAGTTTTTTGATTCTGAGCTACAATGTGCAGATCAAGTCAAATACATTGGAGCTCCAAACTGAACTGATCTGCTCACATTGAGTTCAGAATTAAGAAAGCTTGCGTGGCCTTCGGGCAGTGCGCAGACGAACTTTTTGGAAAAGCCTGGGGTCTCAAACCCTGATTCATCTATTAGATTTACACGACAATTGTACATCCAATACTGTCATTCGGATGCCTTGTATGGTGACAGAGGGGAGAGGTTCTGACAGTTCAATCAAAGTAAAACCAACCGCAGAGAATGACGCTTTTGCCGTTGACTGGTGCTTTCACCACAACTCCGACTGCTGTTTTTGAGGCCCTTTTACATATCAATTCATACACATACACCTCAAACAAGTAGCATTATCATGTGCATAAAGACTGCAGTTTACTGGGCTTTGGAACAGTGACCATGTTGATCTACCAGTCATATACGATTGTGGTCACAAATGGTTACAAGGAGTGAAGAAATTCTTGCTCCCAGCGTTACTATACTCACATGTAGTTCGCCATAACGGATATTCCATGTGAGGATTCCCTCTCGAGAGGAGTGGTTGTCTGCAAAGACTACATATCAAGAAGACTGACAATCTCTATCCTGCTCCCATATAAATTAGAAGCTACAGAGTTTACAGCGGCTCTCAAAGCTAGACGTAGAACGCCGTGAAGTGTTTAGAGCTGCGAAATCGGCCCTTAATAAGACCATGAAGAGCAGCAAAAGAGCGTGTTTCGATAACCTATGTGAGGGTGCCAATGCGAATCCGTGGGGTTACGCCTACAGGATCGTGATGGCTAAGACCAAAGGGGGCTCCTCACCCCGCGAAAGGTTACCAGACCGGTTGGCGAGGATTATCGAAGTACTCTTCCCGTCCCGAGCCACAAGTCCCTGGACCCCTGTGCCGCAAGGCACTGTGGGTGCGGCCGAAATGATGGCCCCGGTGACGAATGAAGAGCTACCCGAAGTGGCTAATTCCCTAGCAACGAACAAAGCTCCAGGGCCGGATGGAGTTCCAAACTGCGCTCTCAAGGCAGCGATCATAGCGAACCCGAACATGTTCAGGCTAGCTATGCAGAGATGCCTTGACGATTGAAAAGGCAGAAGTTGATACTGTTGCCGATGGCCGGGAAGCCGCCGGGCGACCCATCGGCGTACAGACCAATCTATCAGATCGACACGACGGGCTAATTGCTTGAGAGGATCAACCTCTACAGGCTAACCCCGTACGCAAAAGATACGGATGGCCTGTCAAGTAATCAGTTTGGTTTTCGATAGGGTAAGTCCACGGTGAACGCTATCACCTCAGTGGTAAGGACGGCCGAGATAGCGATCCAACGAAAAAGGCGAGGCATTCGATACTGTGCGTTAGTGACACTTGACGTGAAGAACGCATTCAACAGCGCAAGCTGGGATGCCATCGCGCTCCCGTTACACCGGCTTAGCCTACCGGTGGGTCTGTACCGGATCCTGGAAAGCTACTTCCAGAACCTCGTACTGCTATAGGAGACCGATGCCACTCAGAAAAACGTTCCGATTACCGCCGAAGTCCCGCAGGGCTCGGTCCTAGACCCGGTGCTATGGAACCTCATGTATGACGGGGTTCTGAGACTGAAGTTCCCTCCTGGGGTCAAAATCGTCGGCTTTGCCGACGACGTAACCTTAGAGGTCTACGGGGAGTCAATCCCTGAAGTAGAACTAACCGCAGAACACGCGATCAGCACGGTGGAGGAATGGATGAGCGCGAGAGGCCTGGAGCTCGCTCAGCATAAGACGGAGGTAGTTATCGTCAACAACCGCAAGTCGGCACAACATGCAGTTAGCCATGTGGGAGAAGTCGTGATCACCTCACAGCGGAGTCTGAAGATTTTTGGGTCCATCATAGATGACAAACTAACCTTCGGCAGCCATGTCGACTATGCGTGCAAGAAGGCTTCGACAGCTGTTGCGGCATTATCGAGGATGATGTCCAACAGCTCTAAGGTGTGAGCCAGTAGACGTAGGTTACTGGCAGGTGTTGCCGTATCTATCCTTAGGTACGGTGGCCCGTCCTGGGCGAGAGCACTGGAAGTAACCAGTTACTTTCGGAAACTGGAGAGCACCTACCGCTTGATGTGTCTCAGAGTGATATCTGCCTACTGCACGGTATCACACGATGCATCCTGCGTAATAGCGAGCACGATGTCAGTCGGACTGGTCATCCGGGAGGATGAAGAGTGTTTTGAGTGGCGTGGCAATAGAGGAGTCCTCGATCGCACCAGGGTGGCCTCGGTCGCCAGATGGCAGCGCGAGTGGGATAACTCCTCGCAAGGTAGGTGGACCCACGGGCTGATACCTAACATATCGGGCTGGGTGGGTAGACCCCATGGGGAAGTTCATTTCCACCTGACACAATTCCTGTCAGGCCATGGCTTTTTCCGACAGTACCTCCACAGGTTTGGGAACGCGAAAGCCCCAGTCTGCCTGCCCAGGTGTCAACGAAACTGCGGAACACGTATTGTTCGTATGCCCTCGTTTCGACGGCGAAAGAAGACGTCTGCGGCTGGGGCACAACCTCTGATAATATCTCACAGTCAAGTCGCCTAGTGACTAGAATAAAATTTCCTTGTAGTCACTAGATGGCGTGACTGTGACAATAGGGCACATTATATCCTATGCCATCAAGCGTAAAAAATCGAGTTCAATTTCTGAATATTCTAAGTGTCCGTTTATGTTTTTTCACGGGTGAAAATATGTTGCATTTTGACCGTTTTGCGCAACCCCTTAATCGTGCACGATCGAGCTAAAATTTTGCAAATAGGCTTTTTTCGAGGTGCGAATGCTGTTGAGGTTATTAAATTCGATGGTTACCATTGACACCTAATATGCAGTCTTCTGAATAGATGTTCCCTCCGTCGCCTTCAAACACCTAGCGTCAACTGATTTCCTAAATGTACAGTAGACGATTTGTGGCTGGAATTTACGTGAAATGAGCGACAGTCAAACGTGAATTAAGTATGGAGTAGGGGAACATGGGGAGATTTGACCAAGCGCAAAATTCTATTTTCGGCTATGGCGTCTTCTATTCGATTCTTAATTTTTTTTCAAAAATATTTTTATACTTGTTTCGATCCCTTAAGGTAATTTTGAAAGTTTGGAGTAAAAAATCCTTTCCTTGCAGAAAATATTACGTGATTAATAAATTTGCATTAAATGATGTAATTTTTTATCAAACTTTGCATGGACATTGTAAGTAGGGGTTTGCCCACTACTCGGGTTCTTGTTTGCCCGGCGAACCCTTCTTTTCAGGGCGGCCTAGGTGCTTCTACAGAATTTCGGATTTTCGTCACAACAAAAAAAAGGTAAACCAAACAAATAAATTAACAAATTTACCGACTTTTATTTCCTCCTAATACTCTCCACTGCTGCTGTTGCCGTTGAGCTGCTACTGCTGGGCGGAAAGGTGGGCGGTCTCGTCCGACCGGCCGGGACAGCAACGGCCGAGTTCTCCTTGATTACGTTGGCTGCTCCGGCAGCGGTCCTTGTCTTTTAGCTAGGGAGGTGAGCTTGGCTCCTTTGTTGGAACCTCCCTAGCGACGGTGGTGATGAATCACCGGATTCTTTGCTCGCCGCAAAGAATCCCGGAAGACACCGCAGTGTTCTTCCCAGGGGGAGCCTTTGTCCACCCTGCTTCACCCTCCTTGGCTATTAGCTGGGAAGGAGAGCAAAGCTCGTTCGGCTTATCCTTCCCAGCGAGGGCGGATTGGTGCGTCTGGATCCTTTGCGGTTAGCCGGGGAAGCGAAAATTCCTTGATGATTAGCTTCCCCCGACGGCGATCCAGCACCACAAAATAAACAAGCGCACAAACCACGGGCCGGCACTTTACGACGGATAACTTTCCGTCACACACGCGCACTTCGCACTACGGCTATTGTGGCTGGAAACTGTCCCGAACTGGTGTAACGGGGACGTCTGAATTTCACCGTGGTCTGTCACTTTCTGAAAAAAACTCGATCGCCGCCTTCCTCATTCGACCCAAAACAAACACCAAAACCAGCACCAAAAAAACGTACCGCCGCATAGCTGTCATCACCTATGCGCAGCATAGCCAGTACCCTTATTTCAGCAGCAGGAGAGCGGTGGCCTATCTAAGCCCTATGTTATTTATACATAAATATGAAACAAAATTTTCTACACCTATCTGATTACACAAAACCGTTCACAAACGCGAAACTATATAAAAATTTACAAACTAAATGTGAACGGTATCGAACAGCGGTGAGCATAACTTTAACGTAAACAATACACTCTACGGAGTGTATACGCAAAAAAAAGGGTATATTTCCACCCAGTGCTAAATTGTTACCCTGACGGGTTACAATCTCGCCCACACCGGGTGGAAAAAAATTGGCAACAATTTTTTTTCTAACCTAACACCTAACACCGATACAATAATAATGAACGAAATGAATAAATAAATAAATAAACAAAGAAAAACTAACTACACCTAATCATTTCTTCCGCAATTTATCAATAATTCATGTCAAAAAAAACTAATCGACCGGCGGTCCTCATTGGTGAAAAGTTTGCCTGTGTTGGGTCTGATAATACTGACAGCATACGCGAAGCGAGAGGTTGTCAGCCATCGTCATTACTCGGCTATGGGTTGAACCCTAAATCTAATCCGAAAACAAGATCGGTAACAACTCGAAATTCCCAAAATTCTGCAAGTGGCATTGACAATTTTCAATGTTTCAACGTGCAGGGGAACGGTTGTCGGCATTATATTGTTCTTTTCATCGACTGTCCAGAAATGTCTTTCGTGTCCTCACGGTACCAGTACTATACGCTTGTGCTGGGGTTTCTATCCAAATACATTCATACAATTATCCCATTCATTCATCCTCAATCACTGGCCTACTCGATCATTCACATTCCGATATGCACTTTGAATTGACCCCAAAACAATTTTATCTTATCATTCACACATGCACTCATTCACTCTGTTCGACTCCACACTCATATATTCACTCATACAATACCGCTTAACACGTCATCATTTCTCCCACTCACAGACATTCCGGACAAAAAGTTTGTATATTCGTCCCTTTTCGCCTCAAAACGCTTCGTACATAGCAAAAGAAACGTTTGAGAGGGACCAAAGAATGTCTTTCGCATAATTTAAAAATATCAAAATGATTCCCGCTGGAATCAAACGAACCACCCCAGGTTTAACCACAAAACCCAAAATTATGCGAAATAAAATTTTATTATTCGATTCGAAATCGAAGACGCGAGGCGCTGTTTAACCCATATCCCTCTAACACCCATACCATCCTGATCCGAATCGGGCTACACCTGCATGATGCAGAGCATTGATGCGAACATCGGGGAAACTGTCAAAATTGATGATGATATTTTCACCCATCTGAATGGATGAATGAATCATCCTCAAAATATAAATAAAAACAAAACAGTTCGCGAAATCGGTTCGCAAACTGTTTTCTATTATTCCGTTTACGGTCGGTCCCGGAGTAGTGGAACCACTCACGCGAACGAAGTGTCCCCGGCGAAGAGGGGAAAGGTGTTTTTTTTATATAGTGACCCAAACAAGGAGAAATTTTATATAATTTAGTTCACCCGTAGGTGCGAGTCTTCCCCACAGAAAGGGGTTTTTGAAAAATTTTATGTTGCCGAACACGGCAGAAGAATGATGTATTTGATGCGGCCGGGGACCACGGTGTGTTTATTGAAGTGGATAATTCTATCCTTCCGTGGCCAAGACGGGTCCCCGACCATACATTAAGTGAGATAATTTGATTACCTCACTGCGTGAGTGGGGCGCTAAAGAATTTTGTTTCTGTTTGCCGAACACGGCAGGTAGTGTATTTAGATGCGTTCGGTGCCCGGGAGAACGGCACGGTATAAGATTAATGTTTTTTTTAGTGGAGTATTCCACCCTACCGTAGTCGTCACCGGGGCCGGAGCATATATTTCGTGCGAGTGTTTGTTTACCACACTGCGTGAGTGTGGCTCTGAAAAATTGCAAGAAGGTGTTGAAGAACCTTCTCGCGGCAGAGTTGGTCTTCCGCAATAAAAATAGAGAAGACGGAGAAATTGTTGTTTTTTTTATTCGGACCAAAGTCCGTATTGTTGTTGCCGTCGGGAACTGACGGCTGCTTTCGGAAAACTCCCAAGTGAGTAATCCATATAAAAGCATACCGTCAGTCCACAGACGGCACGGAAAAGTTTTTATGCTGGTTTAAGGAGATTTGCTGGCCAAACTCCGAGATTTTTACCTGCTAAATCCTCCAGCTCGTAGGAGGATACACCTTTTTTTGAGACAATTTTTGCCGGTAAGTATTGTGGTCCAAGTTTAGCATTGTAAGACTCGAGTGCATTCGACAACTTCATGTTTCGACGGTATACCATTTGTCCCGTTTCAAAAGGTTTGGAGAACTTTCGATGACGCAAGTTGTACTGATGTCGAATGCCCTCGCTTGCCTTTGCCAAACTTTTGACCACAATCTCCCGGATTTTGTCTATCTGTTGGTGTCTTGTTTCTAGGTCACCCTCACCGGAAATCCTGCTGAAGTCATCGGCAGATGCCATTTCACACCCGTGTATAATGAAATGTGGACTAAACCCAGTGGAGGAATGAACGGTAGTATTTAGGATGCGCTCCACATCGGTGATGTGGACATCCCAGTTGCGCTGCTCGGTTCGAGCATATGCCCGGATTGCGGTGTTTATCGAGCGATTTGTTCGCTCCACTGGGTTAGCCTGCGAATGATAGCGGGAGTTCAGCCAATGTTTGACGTTGGTTTCTTTTATGAATTGACTGAACTCCTTCGAGGTGAAAGTGGAGGCATTTTCGCTTAGCAGAATTTCCGGGCTACCATGGCGATTGAACCACTGTTCGCGCAGTATCGTACAGAGTGACGTACTAGCGATTTTGCGAACGGGGGTTAACATGACGTACTTGCTGAAGACGTCGAGGACGACAAGCAAGTGTTGATTGCAACGTTTGCTTTTTGGAAGAGGACCAATATAGTCCACAGAAACCATTCGCCATGGTGCATTAGTCGCACGCGACTTACCCATTTCGGGCTGGACTGGGACGAAAGGAGCTTTGATTTCCTTGCACGTCCCACATTCTCGAATAAACTTTCGTACTTCAGATCCCATACGAGGCCAGTAATATCGTAACTGTACTTCGTGGATCGTTTTATCGTATCCCACGTGAAGCAAATTTTCGTGGGTACGTTGAATCAAATCTTGACGGAACTCGGGTGCTGGGACGAGTTTCCAACTGAACCGCGAGTCGCACGGAACAACTTTCGAGTTTACATACTTGAAAAGTTGATCATTTTCTACTTTGAAGTCGGCATAGTCGTCAGGATTTTGGATAACTTTGGACTTCATGGAACAGTACCAGTCTGAGGTGGACAAAGCGGAAACGGCTGCTACGGCCCGGGATAACGCATCTGGAACGACATTGTCCTTGCCTTTCCGGTGCTCAATAGACATGTCGTAGAGTTGCAATTCTAAACTCCAACGACTCAAACGTGAACTGGTTTTCCATTTAGTCTTCAATATCCATGTAATCGCTGACGAATCAGTGACCAGTCGAAAATGATAACCTTCCAAGTAACCTCGGAAGTGTTCAACCGCCATTATCACCGCCAGACCTTCCTTCTCAGTTGCATGATAGTTCCTTTGGGGAGTGGTCAGTTTATGCGAAAAGTAAGCAACTACTTTCTCGCCCTCGGGATACTCCTGCACCAGAACAGCAGCGACTGCTACGTCACTAGCGTCTGTCTGAAGGATGAACTCTTTGGAGAAGTCTGGTGGGACTAAAACTGGAGGAGTGACTAGAAGTTCCTTAATTTTAAGGAACGCGAGTTCTGCCTCGGAGTTCCAAACTAAGCTCTTGGTTTTCGTTTTGAGCAGATCGGTCAAGGGAGCAGTGACCTCACTGAACCGATCAATGAAGCGGCGGTAATAACCGCACATACCGAGGAAACGACGTAGTTTCGTCACGGTAACCGGTCTCTCGTAGTCGAGAATGGGTTGAATTTTGTCAGGATTGACCTTGAGTCCGTCCCGATTCAACAAATAACCAAGAAACTTTAGTTCGGGGACTCCAAAACGGGATTTTTCCAAATTGATGGTTAGGTTGGCTCTTGCTAGACAATCGGCCACTGCTTTGAGCAACTGTATGTGATGCTCGAACGTTTCGCTTACCACGATGATGTCATCTAGGTAGACGAAAACGTAAGGTTCCCATTTACCTCGTCCTAGAACCTGGTCCATCAGTCGCGCCAGAGTAGCGGGGCTGTTGACGAGACCAAATGGTAGACGAGTAAATTGGAACATACCCCTGCCGGGAACACTGAAAGCAGTATATTTGCGACTATCCTTGGCCAGGGGTACCTGGAGAAAGGCCTCCTTCAAGTCTATAGTAGACAGGTACTTCGCCTTGGGTAAGCCGCCCAATATTCGCCCAGGGTGGGGCAGAGGGTATGCATCTCGTACAGTACGCTCATTGAGAGGCCTAGCGTCTAGACAAAGGCGAATTGAGTCGTCTGGTTTCGTGACCGCCACAATATTAAGCGACCAATCCGAATCAGACTCCTCGATAATTCCCATAGACCGCCATCGGTCAACCTCTTCCCAGACCTTAGACAGTTTCTTTGGGCTCATGTGATAAGGATATCGGCAAACGGGTGCCGCACCTTGGAATTCATCTTTGATGACAATCCTGTGCTCTGTGAATGAGGTTGGGCTTAGCTTTCCGGGCTCTACTGCCTGGAAGCACTTCTTTACTTCTTCTACGCGCGCTAACTGTTCCGAAGTGAGTATCGACTCACGCGGTACTTCATCTTCTTCGTCGTCTTCCGATTCCTGACCTGAGTTCAACAGAGCACAGTTTTGTATCTCAGGAGAAATCCCAAAGGCGCGCCAAAAGTCCATACCTAGAATGGAGTTGACGGTCAGATGCTCTACTACAAGAGTGCATAGGACCTTTGTCAAATTTTGAAAAGTATACGGGAGATACGCTTGTCCAATGATTGGTAAGGATTGACCATTTGCAGAACGTAGTTTGAGTGGCCGTTCCAACCTTTTCAAGGGACTTTTCGAAAACTTTCGGTATAGCTTTTTAGTTATAATTGTGGCGTTACTACCACTGTCGAGTAAGGCTTTGAAGGATGTGCCGTACACTGCGACAATTGCAAATGGACGGTTATCGAACGGGTCGTCAAGGACGATGGTTTCGACGGACAATGAATTATCATAGTCCTCATCACGAGCCGGTCGAAAACTGTCGTAAATCTGGGGGTTAATAATGAGTTGTTGTTTGGAGCGCTGCTTTACTGCCAACTGCGACTTCAGTTGGTTCTGATCCCGTTTTTTAGGCAGTAAGGGCAACGAGAAACATCAAATCCTTTAAAACCACACACGATGCAGAAGACCCGATTTGGTTTCCGGCATTCCTCAAATTCATGTCCTTTGTCTCCACAATTGTAGCAGACGCCGAGCACGGGAGGACGATGCTTTTCCACCAAATACTCCAGACACATTATAGGTTTCTGCGGTGGTTCGATCGGTTTTTGATTGTTTCCTTCGAGATTCTTGCCGTCCTGATTCCCTTGCTGTTTCTTTTTCTGGTTATCAGGAGGCTTGCTTGAATCAAGACCTGCCGGTTTGGCATTCTTGTTCCAAAACGTTTTGGATTTTGCGTTGCCGTTATTCTGTCCACCTCCCTTTTGGTTTTGATTATTTTGTTTTTGTTTGTTTTGTGGTGGATTATCAGAATAAGCAGCAACTTCCCGAGAAGAACCGAAAACTTTCTGATAAATCGGCGTCTTGGAGGCGTCGATCGATTTACCAAGACTCATCAATTCCGAAAGCGTGTTCACTGGCCTGAGGATTAGCATTTGTTTATAGTCGGCTTTCAGGTTCCGCTTGAGCACGTCGAGTTTTTCGCTCGGTGCCATTGGAACCGTCATCGCACGAAATATTTTCTCCATTTCCAGGAAATATTCCTGGAAAGATTCGTTACGCATCTGCCGGCGCTGGAGAGCCTTCATCTTGAGCGTAGCATCAAGTTCAGGATGTACAAAATTTACCTTGAGCTCGCAAACAAGATGGTTCCAGTTAAACAACCGGTTTTGCGCACGCATAGCCTGATACCAGGTCAAAGCATTGCCAGTGAACAAATGCATCGCAGAATTGAAAAGTTCATCTTCGCACATTTGTTCACACGCAGCGTAATTTGCTACGGTGTCCAAAAACTCATTAAGTCCAGTTCCTTCATCAGTTCCAGCATACTTCCGAATTTTCCAATCAGCGACGCGTTGCGGGTTTCGCGAGTAATTCCTGGGGGCCACCATCGATCTGTTTCCCGCATTGGTGGATATCGAAAAGTTCGGATATGATGGTCCCGCCAGCTGTTCGGTCAATTCAGGAACGTAAGGCTGGTTCTGAGTTTGGTACGGGGCTGTGAATCCAGTATTCTGTTTCGGTTTCTCGATTGGTAGTGATGGACATAGATTTTGTTGACCCGAGAATCCTCGCTTCAACACAAATTGATCGGGACTGGGCGCCAGTGTTGGGCGAGGAATCTCTGGTGCATCAAATGAATCGGGTACGTCCATCAAACGCAAATCTTCCAGATCGGTCTGCAGATCCATCTCGGGAGCACTTTCCTTCTGATGTACTAGTGCCCGAAGTTCACTGACGGATTCACGAAGTGAGACAACTTCTTGAACCGTCTTTCTTAAAACTGACGAAATGGTTGTCAGTGAAGCAATCCCACCCATTAGCGTTTCAGTAGCTTTTGAAAAAGCATCAGATCCCTGAGACGCTAGGGCTCCATTATCGTCGGATTGCTGTCGTAATTGTCGAATCTCGTCCCTCATCTCGCACAAGACACGCAACAGGTCGTCTCCTACGAGCTGTTTAGAAAGAGATCCTTCGTTATCGGAAGGATTGGATCCCTGTGGAATTGCAGGTACGTCTGTACTCAGCAAATCTCCCAAAATCTCTCCATCCTCCCCTTCTTGGTTGTCGGGAGGAAGCGCTGCCTGTTCGTCGTTAAAATGACTGGCATAAACTGCTAGAACTTCCTCCAGCAACCCCGAAATTTCCTGGTTGACCTCCCCTGCCGCATAATTTCGGATAACCTGGAGCCTAGACCCCAAATGAAGCAACCGTGTTCGGTAAATCTCCTTGTTTGGGCACCGGTACTGGAGATCTTCCTTGATTGTTAGTAATTTACCAAGGCAGATCTCCTTTTCTTCACCCACGTCACCCCGGAAATTGCGTACTAATTCCCTCCGAGACGACCGCTCATGCGACAAAATTCCCCGAAGACGCCGCTGCCGCTGGACACCCGAAAGATCCGACTCAGGAGAGATAAAAATGCTTCGAGATAGCAACTCAAAATCCAGCTCATCGAAATGTAAATGATCGACGCGCATGAACACACACGCTTGGTTGAATTTCTCCAACGCCATCATAACTTGCGCTATATTGGAAGAAATCACCAAGACACAAAGCATATAAGTACTGACACGGTATTATTTTCAATTTTTCGCCCACTAACGATTCCCTTAAAATTTCAGGAAATCAAGCTGCTCCAAAAATGTCTCAAATCGGATTGAGAATTCAAGGCAATTGGCCACCGCAACCGAATAAATGACAACAACCTTCAAACTACTCGTCCGGCAGACCAAACACAAACAACGCAATCCACAAATTCGGACAAAAAAAGGAAAAAACAAAAAATCGAAAAAATACGCCAAAAAATGTAAATAAATTAATAAATATACGACCGCGGAACAATATTGCGGAAGAAACCTCACCGACTGTTCTACGAAAATCCTCTATTTAGTAGAAGCACCCCACACTCCGGAAGAAAAAAATATTTTCCAAAATAGGAAAATATTTTTTTCAGTGTGTTTTGCGCTGTGCGCCAAATGTAAGTAGGGGTTTGCCCACTACTCGGGTTCTTGTTTGCCCGGCGAACCCTTCTTTTCAGGGCGGCCTAGGTGCTTCTACAGAATTTCGGATTTTCGTCACAACAAAAAAAAGGTAAACCAAACAAATAAATTAACAAATTTACCGACTTTTATTTCCTCCTAATACTCTCCACTGCTGCTGTTGCCGTTGAGCTGCTACTGCTGGGCGGAAAGGTGGGCGGTCTCGTCCGACCGGCCGGGACAGCAACGGCCGAGTTCTCCTTGATTACGTTGGCTGCTCCGGCAGCGGTCCTTGTCTTTTAGCTAGGGAGGTGAGCTTGGCTCCTTTGTTGGAACCTCCCTAGCGACGGTGGTGATGAATCACCGGATTCTTTGCTCGCCGCAAAGAATCCCGGAAGACACCGCAGTGTTCTTCCCAGGGGGAGCCTTTGTCCACCCTGCTTCACCCTCCTTGGCTATTAGCTGGGAAGGAGAGCAAAGCTCGTTCGGCTTATCCTTCCCAGCGAGGGCGGATTGGTGCGTCTGGATCCTTTGCGGTTAGCCGGGGAAGCGAAAATTCCTTGATGATTAGCTTCCCCCGACGGCGATCCAGCACCACAAAATAAACAAGCGCACAAACCACGGGCCGGCACTTTACGACGGATAACTTTCCGTCACACACGCGCACTTCGCACTACGGCTATTGTGGCTGGAAACTGTCCCGAACTGGTGTAACGGGGACGTCTGAATTTCACCGTGGTCTGTCACTTTCTGAAAAAAACTCGATCGCCGCCTTCCTCATTCGACCCAAAACAAACACCAAAACCAGCACCAAAAAAACGTACCGCCGCATAGCTGTCATCACCTATGCGCAGCATAGCCAGTACCCTTATTTCAGCAGCAGGAGAGCGGTGGCCTATCTAAGCCCTATGTTATTTATACATAAATATGAAACAAAATTTTCTACACCTATCTGATTACACAAAACCGTTCACAAACGCGAAACTATATAAAAATTTACAAACTAAATGTGAACGGTATCGAACAGCGGTGAGCATAACTTTAACGTAAACAATACACTCTACGGAGTGTATACGCAAAAAAAAGGGTATATTTCCACCCAGTGCTAAATTGTTACCCTGACGGGTTACAACATATCTACTCGACTACTAATTACTATTAAAGGACTAAAATACCATCTTAATCCTTGTGAAGCAGTGAAATGACTTTACATAAACTGGAACATTGGAATAGTTATTACTAGAATTCGCATGAAATTGAACGCAATAACTAATGTTGGGGAGACTTGACCAAGATTTTATGGGGAGACTTGACCAAGTGGCGATCGGCTGAAGAAAGATACAAAATTCCTAATATTTATTATGCTTTGGTATCTACTGTTAATGTTAATCAGGCCATAAAAAAATCCCACCCCAAACATAAGTCTTTATATTTTAAAATTTGTAAGCAAAGTTAGCAATAGTTGGACTGATTTCGTGACGTGTGAACATGCAATGCAAGCAGTACAGTTAATCCTTAAAAAGAAATGCATTTAAGAAATCAAAATCAAATCAAATGCAACTCTTTTATATTTTTTACTGCTACCTAAGGATCTCGACAATAGGGAAAAAATAATTACGGTATGTTTTATGTCATTATTTTTTGTTATTATTTTTCAAAATTCTCTTGGTCAAGTCTCCCCACACCTTGGTCAAGTCTCCCCTCAATGGGGAGACTTGACCAGAAAAAACGATCACAGAAAAACTTTTGTAACTTTTCAAAAATTAAATTAAAAATTCTACAAAAAATCATGAAGACGCGCACTAACTTTGCGCTTTATATCTGAATGATTTTTGGGGGATTGAAGGCTTTTTTTAGAGATTTATGCAGTTTTAGCTGAAAACCTGGTCAAGTCTCCCCATGTTCCCCTAAATGTGCCATTTCCATATACACAAATTATTTTTTGAAGTGCGAACAGAAAAAGAAAGCCAAAGTAAACACCAAAACAATTTCGTACGTCGTACTCAAACTATTTTTTCGAAGTTAGTGCGCACAAAAATCGTTATTTAGAATCAACTGTATTAAAAACATATGCGAATTTAATAAATTAGACTGATATAATTTGTGATAAATTGTCCATTTTACATCAAAAAAACATATTTTTACAATGATTAGCAATCGTATTTTTGCAATTCCCAAGAGCGCAAATATTTATATCAATGCGCTTTTCCGTGTGATACCTTGACGTATGGTTCTTTTTTTTTATCTAAATGCGACTTCCAAAAACACAAAAGCCTAGTAAATAGAAGTAAACAAAGGCTTGGGAGAGAAAAATTATACCCACGTTACTAAATTACTTCTCAATCCTAACGGCGACAATGCTTACCAGATTTGGTAGGGTGATGAGCCCATTATCGCTATGTTTCTATTATCACGCTACCCATTTGAAGCCGTTGGTTAGAGCAGTGTCTGCCATCTTTGTTCAACGCATTGAGTCAAATGGTAGCGCAACAATAGGGGCAGTCGATTCGAGTTTTCGTTGCGCTCAAACACAAGAATTTCACTGTTTTCAGCGCATTTGTGTTATTATGTTGGTTCTTAACAGCAAAGCAAAGCTGTTGATCTAATCTTTTACGGATTACATTGATTGTAGGCCGAGAAATTAATGAATTAGTGAGGCACCCTGCTTAGTATGGTGAAAATAGGCACGTTACCCTATTTATTTTCACACCATGCTGCCACAAAATTTCGTAACCGATCTGCTCCAGATTTTTTGCCCCGTCCCAAAATTTCCCTTTCACTTGCTCTACTCGACTTTCCGCCTTTTGCGGTTTTTTCGGACCCAGCTGGCAGCACGATTTTGCCCCGTCTCACGTTCGTTTCTTTTTATTATTTATCCGCAAATGAGATTGCGAAACTCAATTGTTTGAATAACATTTTTTTCCGGCCGCCACTTTTTTTCCCTTACTCTTTTCCTTTCTTTAGGTTTTCTTTTGCTTAACCTTTGCGGGTGGAACGGAGAGGAAGACGTACTCGGCTGCTGGGTGCTTTACTGTAACAAAAAGAGCGTCCTTCCGGTCGAAACAGTGTGGAGAAAAGCGAATTAGACTTTAATAACTTTATTTTATGCAATTCATGTAGATACAAATGGGATAAGTTTTTTTCTTTTAGTTCGACCGAAAAACGAGACAACAGTAAGTCCACCTGCACCACAAACTGCTGCTATGTAGTAGGTTGATCTCCGGTACAGATAGGTCGGTACACGTGTTATGTTGAGTGGCTTATCGCGTTTCGTGCCTTTACAAATAAACCGTGGGTCGACCGGTTTGGAAGGCAGTAAGTGCAGCTATAGGGAAGGAGAGAAAAAAAAAGAGCGGAAGTGGTTCGGAAGAGATTAACAAAGGCTTGAAAATTTAACAACGAACTTTAGCCACTTGAGCAATGCGTGAAGAGGGGAACAGGGTATTATTGTTTTTTATCGTGGAGGGGTGTGTGTTTGCATTAGCGCAATAATGAAAATGAGGAGAAGATAACATCATTACCATTATTATAGCGGCCATGATGATGGGAAAATTTGCTAGTATCTTTTACGTGCAGAACGATTTGATGCATTCAATTATTGCCAAAGATTTGAACAATCAATTAACTACTGTAGAAGAGTTTTTGTTTTTGTTTCAAACTTGAGCTTGGGGCAATGCTATTTTTCGATACAGGCTTTGAATTTCAGATTCCGAAACAAACTAAAGTTAAAACAAAATGGCAAACGGTTCCATTTGAGTATCCTAAACAACTAACATAATTAGTTGTCGAGATCCCATTCAATTAGTAACCATTTGATCTGACGAACTTTACGCCTCCATGCTCACCGTTTATGAACCACAAAATAATCAAACCTATTTGAATTCGACACAGCGCGGCATCGGCTTATAACCACCGCACCCGAATCCCACTTTAGCAAACAGCCAAATCACGGCCATTATGAAATAGGCTCTACCAGGCCTCCGCAGCTCGAGCACCGGACTACAGCAAACATGATTTTGATTCAAAATTATGTAATTTGGTAAATTGAATCAGATTAAAAATTAATTACGAAATTGTGTTTTGTTTTCCAAGAACTTTTCCTACCGCAGCTCTCTAGCAGCAGTTTCTCATCGGCTCAACCTAATTTTAGATTACTGTTCAGCTCGGCAAGCGCACTTCATGAATCTTCATCAAAATCATCGCCACTCGTGATGAAAGCGAAAGCCTCGGAACAAGCCATCACCCAATGATTGGTGGTTTCTTGGGAGCCGATAGGGTGACCCTAGAAACTGTAGAGAAGCAGATCAGAAACAGTGGACATATAACATTGTTATTGAAATGTAAAAATATATTTGGGATAATTTCTTCCCTATCCGAATGAGGAAGTCCGTGAACTTTTACGATTCGACATGTGCCACCCTCATGTACGCATTTCCGAGAATCGATTCAAATTTGCGGGTGGCGCTGGAGGCAGCGGTGTGTTTAAAAACCGCTTAATAGGGCTGCTTAATATTCGGGTGCCGTTGGCGAATCCAATGGTGCTTCAATCTCTACTGTCCATGAAAGTAACGGTGCTTGAAAACTGCCCAGGAATGTAGTTAGTTTCAGCAATGAAAGAGTTGGTCGGAGTATAATTTATGACAAGATATTATTTTGAGCGCGTGATAGAATTGTCTGCCAGTAGGCCTGTTTATCTAATTTGCATGTTTATGTTTAGAAAAAGAGTACATTTACTATATTATTTACTACTTAGGACTATACGATTATTTTGAAACGATCAAATCTAAAATATAAATGTACAAAAGCAGCAATACATTCCAAAGATCCAACAGATTCTAAATATGAAGAAAATGTTCAACTGTGTTCATAAATTCAATGAAAAAAGTTCAACATTTCGCAAAGTGAACCGTTAACAAATGCTGTGATCTAGCTCCCGAAATCACAATGATGATTTTATACATTAATCGATTTGTTTTTCTACAAAACTAGCCATAAAGATGCACGGCATCAAATTCGAAAGTTTGGTATGGATCAAGGCTATCAATGTTTCTGCTGTATTTCTAACTTAGTTATTCTTCAAGAAGTGAGTTTATGATTTAAGAAGGTTTCATGTTGTGAAGCTCAATAACACTTTCCTGAACATGTTTCGTTTTCTCATATCTTATTATTGTCCATAGCTTGGAAATATTAAATTAAATAAATCGATGATTTCATTCAGATAATCACGATTTTCGTAATTTCTCTACGCATTTTGTGATATTTCATGGGATATTTCGGCTTTTTTCTGGCGGAGTAATGTGACAGGCCCGTAGCCAAGATTTTGTTTCGGGAGGGGCTTAAAAATAATTGCAAAATTGTATTAATTCTGATGACTTGAGATAGTCACTGGAAACTGAATGTAATTATGAAAAGTTCTTATTAAAAACAGACATTAAAAACCCTAAAAATATGTTATCTGCTACAATAGTGCATCGACGAATTAAATTTGATTATTATTATTAATTTAGCAGTTACAAATTTCTCCAGTTACAACAATGAATATGAGTTCAAAGTATTTTGGGGTGCTTTAAAATGCAACGTATTCTAGACTACACATTTACAAGGTGTAAAAGACGCTAAATTGGAATGAACAGAAAATAGTTAAAAATCCGTCTAGCGAAACTTTACACGCATTTGCTAATCAGAAGAACGAAACCAACGTTAAGGTTATCTCCATGGATAAAAATGTATCGATGTGAAATCCCAGTTTATCATTGCAGAAATGTTCGAGCGAATGTCGAAATTTGCTTTACATCTTCTAATCAAGCAGGCGATTTGTAGATACAGAAAATAGGTTCAACTCCTATTATCATGATCAGGCGACCCGCTACCATTACTAGTTCTGTGACTTCACCCGAAGTTTGCGTTAACTCGACTTTAGGAAATTTTAAATAAATTTATGGAATCAAAAAAAATCCTGAGAAAAACACCTGTTTTTGCCTTTCTCATATAGAAAGGATATGCAATCACTCTGAAAATCGTTAACCTAATCCCGACCCGGAGGGCCGAGTGGTATATCACAATCGACTCAGTTCGTAGAGATCAGAAAATGTCTGTATGTTTGTGTGTATGTGTGTGTATGTGTTTTCTAAACTCACTTACTTTTCTCTGAGATGGCTGAACCAAATTGCTCAAACTTATTTTCAAATGAACGGTATGATGCTCCCATTAGCTGCTTTTGAATGTTTAGTTGATCCGACTTTCGGTTCCGGAGTTAAGGGTTTAAGAGTTGGACCACACAGAAATTTTTGCCTTTCTCACATAGAAAAGGTATGTCTGAAAATCGACAACCTTATCTCGGCAAAACAAATTTTCGACCTTTCCGGATTTCAACAAGGACGTACCTAGGGATGTACGAAGAGGGGCTACACCCCCCCACTCCTCACTGGTCGCCACCCTTTCACTTCCTTTTCGGGAACCCCTCATTGCTCCCCCCTCCATCCCATCCATCACTTATACACCCCCTCCCTCCCTCTCAACCCAATCATTTTTATACCACCGCTACATCACAAGGCATCCCAAATTAAGCTAGGGAGTGGTTTTTTTCGTAGCTTTTTCACCCTCCTCATTGAACTAATGCTGATTAGGCTAATTAAGTATATTTTTTTGTTTCAAGTGTTTCATCGTCGACACCTAGCTCATCAGTTTATTCGTTTAATTCTCGTGGGAAATTGGTTAAAGGCTATCTCCAACAATACTATTAGATAACTGAGAATAACTATTTATATACCTATTTAAGTAGATTCTTTCACAGCTCCTATTTTTTCTGAAATAGATACCTTTTATGTCATTGGACCTACCAATAAATATCGAATTATCGCAGGCTGATTTTTCCAGTTTAGAAGAATTCCTAGATCCCTGAAATTATGGTAAAAGCCAAAATGTAAAGGGTGTGAAAAAAAACCATTGATTTCACTGCAAAGCAAGTATAAGAACCTTAGCTCTGTTAACTTTTAGCAATCTTGCAAAACCGTTGGGATTTGATGAGATTACATAGATTAAGCAAATATATGTGAATATTATACAGGGTGTTTGATTCATGATTAAGAATCTCTCGAGGAGTGATTGACTGTCATATTTAAAGAAAAAAAATCGTTCTACACATACCATCAAATCTCAACCGTTACAGAATTATTGAACTTTTTGTGTAAAAAACTTATTTATCTTAAAATACCTCTAACTCGAAAAGTGTACCTCGTATTTTAATTTTTTTAGTTTCATTGGAGGGGTGAAAATTTTTTCTATTGAATGGTGCTCTCATATCTTTCAGTTAATTAGATTTATTTACCTTTTAGTTGTAAAGTAGTTCAAAGTTGGTGTTTTGATGAAGTTTTTGTAAATTTTCTCAAAATAATGAATTATGATTATAGCAATATCTATCATCCAAAAGATGGATTCGAGGACGATTTATAATTTGTTCTTCAACGTGATATTCCTATCTCTTCTCGTTTCCTGGTAATTTCACTTCTAATTTTTTCCTGTAATCGACCTGCAAGTGCTTAAAAGACTTTAATCTAAAAAATATGCTTTATATCGTTATTACCAGGACTTCATTGGAAAGTTGAGAAAATTTCCTTTCGATGTATGTACAGATATCTTTTAGTTAAGTGTACTAAATGAATTTTTACTAGTAAAATATATCAAAATTAGCGTTTGTTGGAGAGTTTTGTAATTATTCTAATTATTATTCAACTAAATTTATCATCACTATTGTTCATTTGGTGCCCCTTAATATTCTCTACAACTTGTTATTTGACACTTTATCCCTATCACTTTTCATTTCGCTTCAATTTAATAGTTAACACAGCATGACCTCATCACAAATGTAGTGTACTCGAATTCGTTTATTTACATATGAAACGAAGTGATAAAAATGATTTTGCTTCGAAACTAAAAGAGACAATTGAATGGATCCAAATAAAGAATTGTAGAACTTGCTGAGATGCATTAATTCCATGATAATAACGGTGCTGTTTCTTATTTACTATTTTAAGAAAATAACGAAAATGCTAATAATAACACTAACTTGAAACTAATTAACTTCTAAACGAATACTAAATTCACTAAACTGAAGGGTATTTATACCTTTTTCTATGCAAAATTTTCCTGGCTTTCGAATAAAAATAAGAAAAGGTACAATAAGTGCCATACTTTTTCAATAAGAGCTAGTATACGTGAATATTAGATAAAAATATCCAAGTTCAACAATCCAAACACATGAAAACAAGGAAAGATAAGTGTATCATGTCAAGGAACAAACTCTTCAAGACTAAAAATTTGACTTTTTTCAATTCGTTAAACAAATATGTTGACACTAATCTGCTCAGTAATTGGTTTTGCTTTTCTCATATAGAAAGGTTATGCAATCGGTCGGAATTTCGACTTTTTAACCGAGGAACGCAGAACCGAATCTCTTATACCCCATTCGACTCAGTTCGTCGAGATCGGAAAAAGTCTGTATGTGTGTGCGTGTTAGGGTATGTGTGTATATGTGTGTGTGTGTGTTTCTCAGAGATGGCTGGACCGATTTGCACAAACATAGTCTTAAATGAAACGTACAACCTTCCCATCGGTCGCTATTGATTTTTTATTGATCCGACTTCCGGTTCCGGAGTTACGGGTTGAAGACTACGATCACACAGAATATTTCCATATAAACTGGTACCACCATTATGTCCAAATGATGCAATACATATTAAAATGTGTAAAACATTACTTAGATTTGCGTGTCTAGATCACTAATGACGCATCGAAGTCGCTTTGGCCACATTGGTCACCTATGATGGTTTTTGAGGCCCCCCGGGAACTTGCCAAGTCCCTAAGTTAATGTAATACCTCTTTCTCATCGAATTCTTCCAAACTTGGTCTCAAATTAAAGGTACAGCGTTTTCATTGGTTGCTGTTCAATTTCTAATAGATCCAACTTCCGGTTCCGGATGTTTTTTATTCAGTTCGTTTATTTAATAGGCACAAATGCGTTAGCTAGGCGGTGCATAATTATGTTTTTAAAAATATTTTAGATATCTTAAAACTAGGAGGTTACAATGTTAAAGCATGTTTTTTATATAAAGAGGAAAAATTTTACAGCTATCTTAAAACTAGAAATACAATTCAATACACAAGAGTGCGAACAATAGTATTTTTTTAAGAAAATTTTCAACAATCTTAAAACTCCAACTCAAGAGCGGGAGCATAAGTTTTTTCTTGAAAAATTTTACAGCTATCTTAGAACTAAGAATAGAATTTGATATACAAGAAGGGGAACATGTCTGTATGAGAAATTTTACAGCTATCTTAAAACTAGGAATATAGAATAAAAATTTGATTTATTTCCAACATCGGTGTAGCAGCAGTTGTGTCAGGGACAGGACATGATGACAGAGAAAGAAGACCAATCTTGCAACTTTCAGGCAAACGGGAGATCAGCGACATGACTTAGAACCTCAGGCTACCATGGTGTCAAGAACCGGGTTGATGGGTGAAATTCTGATTAAATTTTTCAGATAACGTATACAAGGACTCCCGTATCTTTCCTAGAAAATACGGGAGTTGTTTTTTGGGCTTTATCACACGAAGATCCTCGATAGAGCTGAGGCTGTCCTAGATGATGAAGTAGTGATCTGTGGGCAGAGTGCCAAGGGTGTACTGAATAGCAGCTAATTCTGCGACGTAAACTGAAGCGAGATCGTTGAGCTTGAATGAAGCGGTAATAGTATTATTGAAGTTACCGAAACCAGTGGACCCATAGAGATTTGATCCGTCAGTGTAGAACATTTTGCTACAGTCGACTTCTCGGAATTTATCATAAAATATATTGCGGATCACTTGCGGGTGTATATGATCCGGGATTCCACGGATCTTTTCCTTCATGTATGTGTCGAGGAATACAGTAGAATCATAAATATCAAGGAAACGGACACGGTTGGGATTATACGAAGAAGGATTGATGCTCTGTGCCATGCAGTCGAAGTACAAGGACATAAATCGGGTCTGAGAATTAAGCTCAAACAGCAATCGATATGAGAGTTCCCAAAGTCTATTGTTTAGCGGGAGAACGCCTGCCAGCACTTCGAGACTCATCGTATGGGTCGAGTGCATGCAACCCAAGGCAATTCGCAAGCAACGATACTGGATTCCTTCCAGTTTGATGAAGTGTATGTTCGTAGCGGAGCGGAAACAGAAACACCCGTACTCCACCACAGATTTCGGATACCTAATGTGACATCCCCAGGTGCCTTTAGAGTCGAACCAGACCGCGACATATTTGAATGATAAGACCTGATTGATCGTTTCACCCATTAATAGAAGCTTGAGTTGCACCGGCTCACGCTTCCTAGAAAAGACAACCAATTCAGTTTTCTCCGTGGAGAACTCGATACCCAGTTGGAGAGCCCAAGCAGAAAGATCATACTGGTGCAGCTTGTCTGAGAGAATATTGATAGAAACTGAGTCAAAAGCCCCCTTAATATCGAAGAAGACTGATGCCATCTGCTCTTTGTTAGCATAAGCCATTTGGATTTCTGTAGAAAGCTGGCAATCGTTCGTCCCTTTGCCATTGCGGAAGCCAAATTTAGTTTAATTTAGCCATTGCAATCGGTCGATACGAGTTGTGGTCGGAAGCTGGTTTTCCTGGTTTTTGAATGGCGATGACCATCACAGTCATGAGGGACAAACCCTCAAGAAACTTGTTAAATAGGCTCAACAAGCGCATTTTTGCAGTGTCAGGCAGATTCTTCAACAATTTGAATTTGATTCTGTCTAACCCTGGAGCATTATTGTTGCATAATAAGAGAGCAAGTGAGAATTCCACCATCGAAAACGGTGTTTCGTTCGCGGTATCGTGAGGAGACGCGGCGCGATAAGTTTTTTGTACCGGGACAGAGTCCGGACGGATCTTCTTGGCGAAGGCGAATATCCAGCGGTTTGAATATTCCACGTTCTCGTTGGTACTATTACGGTTACGCATACGTCGAGCCGTACCCCAAGGAGTGCTCATCGCTGTTTCTCTCGTTAACCCGTCGACGCCAATAACTTTCTAACGACGCGTACTGTTGATAGCTAGCGGGTGACCCGTTTTCCCGAAAGCCCTTATATGCAGTGGACTTTTCCGCGTACATCTCTGAGCACTCTTAATCCCACCACAGGGTGAGAGACGGTCCATGGGTATTCGCGCTGGGTACTGCTTTAGTCTAAGCTTGATTCGCACTGTCGAGAATCAAGCCAGCCAAAAACCTGTATTCTTCCTCCGGAGGAAGCTCTTGAGTGGATTCGATTTTAACGGATATCGCGGTAACTCTTTCAATCAATGTTCCGTGTGAGGTCGTACGAGACATTGACTGTTTCCGACCCCATCAATTTCTACGGCCATAGCAGGCACGTACGCCTTATCTGATATCCATATCAACGCGGTATATCAAGTGATATCTGTGCTAATGTGAACATAGTATTAAATTCCCGCGTAAAGGGCTCACAGCAAGCAATTTCGTTTGCCTGGCCGAGATCATTCACTATAACACGTATCTTGTTTGCCCGAACCTGTGTTATCTGAGTTACGGCCGGGTAGTTAGCAGGCAGATCCGGTCCGAAAATATACCACCCATGGCCCAGAGGAACCTTATGGGTACTGCTTTATACGGGGACCAATGCGAGTATTAGGGGGATCAGGGAGTTCCATGATGTCATCAGATGGTATTTCGCCCTCTGCCATTTAAGCACCAGTGCAGAGCGTTATATAAACGGGGATGTATAGATGTATTTTTTATAAGATTACAGTAGAAGAGGAAGGGAAAGAAAAAAATCACACCAAGGGAATGAAAAAACTAACAAAACCTATCTGTAGTAACGTCGATTGTTCTGCTCCAGCAAGAACGATCTAGTGGATTTGCTATCGGTACCACATGAACGGCTGCAAACAACGCACAAAGGTTGATCTTCACTCACTGAATAAAAACACCGAACGCCACTATGAAGTACATCGGTCTACTCCGTTCAAAGGCTCGAAAAGAACTGACGCTTATAGGGTTGTTGTATCTGCTATTTGAAAAGTTATGAACAAATGTTGGTTAAAAAATAAAACTCTTTTTAAAAAATAATAATATAATTTACAGAAAACTTATAAATCGTCGAGCTTTCAAATGGAATTGAACCCATTTTTGCTGCAAAAATTACTTGTAGCTGTCCAAAAAAAGATGTTGGAACTTCATTGCTTCGGAGGGATTCCATGAGAAACCGGTCGACCACAAAATATGACCATCGTTGATTGGAACGAAACTTTAAAGTTGTGTTCGGTTTATGAATCTCCATTATTTTCTTTGACAATTGCAATATTTTGATACAAGAGCATCGTTTCAAAAGGGCATAAAGATTTCTACGTGCATTAATTTCAAAAAAAATTTGTTCGATTATTGTATTTTATACAGCAAAACTTTCTGAAAACGAGTTTCAGAGAATGAATATTTATGTACAAAAAAAAATATGCACCGAAAAAAATGTTATATCATTTTTCACAAAAACAAAAATTTATGTTAAAAATTTAAATTGTAAAAAACATTTTTCTATTTTTTTTATATTTTTTCAACAAAAACCTCACGAGAAAAGAAACATTTTGAATGTGATTGTATGATGGAGAACTTATCGATAAAGGAGTTTTCTAACAATAACTTTATACATGTTTTTAAATTTCATACTAATTGACACACAAAACTGTAATTTTATTACAGAAGATAATTTTAAGTCTCATTTTAAATCACAATGTATGTAACAAACAAATTTCTAAAAAGCGATAGTTTTCGAGATATTTGGAATTTTGTTCCAGCAAAAACAGTTAATTCGTGTGTTTATGCTTTTTTTAAAGTTATTCACGTTACCCCATCATAAAATGTCAAAATATAATGTTTATCGTTTAAAAGACGCAAAAGAAACTTTTTCAGTGTATTTGGATCTTGGAGAAGCTTTCAACAAAAAAAGTTTTCCTCACAACAAATTTTGACATATTTTTATAATTCATACTATTTGCAGTCAAAAATACAATTTTATTTTTGAAAGTTTTTGGTTGTTTTCATATAACTTTCAAATGGTTTACAATATCACCTTGATGTCGTCAAAGAGAAAGTTACAGGAAATGTTATGGGCCTTTTGAAAAACTTATTGTTGTTGATGGAGAAACGCGAATAACTTCTAAAGAGGTCGTAATAAAACAAAAGAATTATGTTGGTAAAACAAAATTTCAAATATCTCGAGAACTACCGCATTTCAGAATTTTTTTGTTATTAGCACTTTGATTTAAAATAGCGTTTAGTATTATATTCAAAAAGAAAATGTTATTTTTAAGTGCAAATAGTATGAATCATAAAAATATGTCAAATGTTGTTAGGAAAACCTTTTTATTGAAAGCTTCTCCATGATCCAAATACACTGAAAAAGTTTCTTTCACGTCTTTAAAACGATGAACATAAGATTTTTGACATTTTATGATGGGGTAACGCGAATAACTTCTAAAAAGGACATAATCACACAAATTAACTGTTTTTGTTGGAACAAAATTCCCAATATCTCGGAAACTATCGCATTTTGGAAGATTTTTGTTATATACATTTTGATTTAAAATGCGGTTTAGAATTATATTCTGTAATAAAATTACAGTTTTGTGTGTCAATTAGTATGAAATTTAAAAACATGTATAAAGTTATTGTTATAAAAACTTTTTTACCGATAAGTTCTCCATAATACAATAACATTCAACATGTTTCTTTTCTCTTGAGATTTTTGTTGACAAAATATAAAAAATAGAAAAAATGGGTTTTTTACAATTTAAATTTTTAGCAAAAATTTTTGTTTTTGTAAAAAATGACAAAACATTTATTTCAGTGTATATTTTTTTCGTACATAAATATTCATTCTGTGAAACTCGTTTTCAGAAAGTTTTGCTGTATAAAGTACAGTAATCGAACAAAAAAATTAAAATTAATTCACGTAGAAATCTTTACGCCCTTTTGAAAAGTTGCTCTTGAGTCAAAATAATCTTACTGATTGTGAAAAATGTTTATTCTTCCATGCCGATGGAGTGTAAAGTTTCATAGGAATCTAAGATGGTCGGTCAGGATTTTAATTATTTTGGAATTCCTCTTCGGCAAAAAAGTGTGCTGAAAAAGATCCAAAAATCTCTAGAACAGTGGATTTGCGAGAAATTTACACATAAAAAGATAATATAAGAAAAACGATTATTCAGAAGCCTTGAATCTTCAAGAAATCATAGCAAATAAACCATTATAGATAGCCTTGTTTATTCAGCAAAGTGACTTCAATTTAATTGTTCCATAACATTGTAGAACACTGTGCAGGAAATATCACACAACCTAACATCCTTTGAACACCCTAACCACAAGGCCCACTCTAGTTCCATTTATTAGAAAAAATCGCCAAGAAAATGCTAACAAAGTTTTCCAAAAACATAAATACGGCTATGGGCTCCCCTATATGCCGCAACATGTCACGATTTATCTAAAAGCGTTACGTAATTTATGAATGGTCTCTTATTACAACAAAATGTGTACTGCACATTTTTTTAAATAATTACTATATACAACAATAATGGTGCCAAAAAGCGGAACACATTTGTTGCCAAAATCGGAGTGCGCCAAAAAAGGAATCCTACTGTAACAAGAAACTATTAGCTTCCATTGATTCTTGTTTTAATTTTCTGATGAACCTAATTTAGACCATAATTTGTCACGAACATTGCATTCTGTTATAATCTTGTGATTTCATTCTGATCGAAAAAGATCCTCGAATTTTACTGTACGGAATTCCAAATCCAAAAACCAAATAATGTTTCAAATGGAAACTTTTCTTCAAGATCTTATACAACAACACTGGCGATTGCTGACTACCTTCTATGAGACCACACCACTTTAGGTCTTACGCGTTACAAAATACTGTATGAACCAGCCCCATTCAGAGATAATCGATTTCCAGCGCCCGACACAAATCCACCCGGAAGGAAGCTAAAACAGCCGGATTCGAAATGGCAAACCACATTTGAGTCGAACTGCTTCAACAACAATAACAACAACAAACGGAAAGTGTAACTATTCCTGAGTTCCTGTGCAGGAGTTGCGCAAACTCATTCAGCAGCATAGAAAATTTGCATCTGCTGCGCTCCGATGAGTTGATTTCTGGCTGACGTTGATGAGTTGCTGAGTGAGTAGTGTTTGGTGGACCCATAATGTTTTCACCCGTGTTTTCCTCGGCCTCGGCTCCGACCTCGACCCGGTCCGGGTATCCGCCAAACCTACTGCCACCACGACGAAGCGACGCCGCCGCCGCCTGGCTGCTGATAATGTTGGAGCTTCCGCTGATGGATGGTTAGAATGACGGATGGAAACACATCGCTCTTGTGCTGTACCTGTTTTTTTTGCGGAGTGCTTGTAAATGTTGTACCGAGACATATGTTTCAAGTGGAGCGGCTTACGCTTTAATTCGCCAGCATTAGCATAATGTGCTTGTTTACAAGGTACTCGCGCGGGATGTGTACTTTTTTTGCGCGAGTTACGAGTATATTGTTCTGAAAGAGTGAGTGTGCGATTTTTTTCTCCTCCGGTGAGAGATTGCTTCTGACAGTCGGTGATGGCGCAATTTGTCATACTCTGCTGTGTGGTGTGTGTGTGTGAATGGGTTGAAGCTGCTGGGGTGTGCCGTCGCATTATCAGCTTGCAAAACAAGTTTTTTTTAACATTTTTTTTTGGGGATGAAAAAAGTTGAAATACCGGATATCGAAAAAGCCAGGAGTGCGTTCGTTGGCTTGGTTGTTTCCAAGCCGCGAAATATGGGCCGATAAAAGAACTGAAAGTTTCATGGTGCATTGGAATTTTAATTATGCATCGTCAAGTGTAGCCTTGAGCAGGTTCCCGATATGGTCCCAAAACCGCGCCAACAACTCTCACTCTCGCTTTCGACGCAACCATAATAAACGAAACATTATAAATTATGATAACGATTAGTAGCTCAGTTTGCTAAGCAGATAAAAGAGGCAGCTCGCCGGACGCGGATCGTTTGAACTAGACAAATGGTATTGATGCTCTGTTGAGTATTTATTTATGGACCGTGGTAGCGGCGCTGCGGTTGTAGGTGGTACATAGCTACAAAATGACTGATGTTGAGTTTGTTTTTCCGCTGGTTTACCGCAGAGCTGTGTTTAATCTTAATTAAAAATCATCAATATATGAAGTGGCGTTCCATCGATCGGTGGTTCATCGTCAGCCCATCAATTGGTTGTTACTGGCTAAAATGTTTAACGGTCCGGAAAGGGTAGGGAAAGGAGATTGTGATTGGACCCGCAGTACCAACACGGGAATTAACAATTTATATGTTTACAGATGTTGAAGGGTTCAATATACGGGTTTACGTATTTAATACGTCTCTTGACGCAGAGAAGCGTGAATAAATATCGTTATAAATTCCGCATTTGCACACAGAAAAAGATAAATCTCGTTATAGGCTATCCATATTTTCAACTAATCAATAATTTGGAATTATTAAAAAAAAATATCTTGGAAACATACACTACACGCCCCAAAAACCATTTTTGCATATGAAGAACACGAAAGTTACAAGTAAGTTAGTCATGAATTGCGTTATGACTAGTCAAAACCAACCCAAAAGCCAAAGATCTAAATTTTACCCCAGCTCTCTATAGAAAATAAAAGTTATCGGAACAATCCAAATTAATTGAAGAATGTTCACTTCTATGAACAAAGAAATTCAGACGGCGCTCTTCTCCGCATTCCATTTCAAGGTGCCAGAAATGCAGTAGGCGAAAACTAACCGAGCGAATGACAGATATTCTAGCTTAAGAAAACCCCAGCTTCCTTTCAGATTCACTTTGTGACGATGGCGCCTGCAGCAATGTGGAAGTTTACTCAACTCAACGCCGCGAATGCCACAAGTTGCAACCGAAGAGCAATGCAATTTTCTATTTAATTTTCCTCTTAACCGACAATGTAAACAGCAATTCTCAGGCACACAAACACACCCACACACACGCGCGAACACAAATCTCACTAGCCAGGGCGAACGAATGAAGAAAAAAAAAATGAAACGATTGCATTTTCGCAGATCTCAGCATCCAAGTAGGGGCAAAAATGCGAATTATTCATGGAACCATGTGCTGCAATGAAATGTGCTTGCATGCGAGTTGTAAAAAAT
Organism: Topomyia yanbarensis; assembly: GCF_030247195.1. Lineage (NCBI taxonomy): Eukaryota > Metazoa > Arthropoda > Insecta > Diptera > Culicidae > Topomyia > Topomyia yanbarensis. The sequence goes on from NC_080671.1 coordinate 347,859,347, forward strand.
GGGCTTCAGCGGCGCTTGCTTGCCGGGTGCTTCTTCACGCCGGGTACGGACGGCTCTTCTCATCGGACTGGGTTGCTGCGAGGCCGAAAATGTTGTAGCACGATGCTGACTGGGTCGGGCCTCGAGTGGTGCACAGTGGAGTAGGCCGGAATCAAAATTGGCCAGAAAATGGGATGGAATCGAGTGTTTTGTTGTCCAAACATCAAATGTAGTTAAATATACGCATCATCGGTAAAAAGGCATCATTTACAATTAAACAAATGCAATAAAAATTATATTCGATCATTCAAAAGTTTTACAGTTAGTTGTAGCAAGCTCATCAAACTCGCTGACCCAAACTCGCTAAATTATTTATTATTTCTGCATTGAAGAATCTGACCATACTAAAATGAGTGAAGCTCAAGTGATTCACTTGTTGCGAATGAACACAGTAGTGGTTGAGTTCAAACTTTCTAAGGTCAGGCCTTCTGTTATCACAGTGCAGCTGCTGAGAGAATAATATGTCTGCATGCCGGAAGTGCACCATATACAGGCAATTCAAGCCACCCTCTGTCATAATAAAAGTACATAATACCATTGGTATATCGAACTATTACAACACTGATAGAATATATTCGTAAAGTGCTAGGAATTAGATTCGTACAGAAAATTTTCATAAAATATACGAATTTTTCGTACATATAATGAATCGTTCGTAGTTCTATTGAAACACTTTTATTTTTCATTACGATTTTTTAGTGAAAACCACGAAACGACTTTCGTTGGCTTATTACGAAATGGCTTCATTAAGGGACCATTCATAAATTACGTAACGCTTTTAGGGGGGGGGTACAACAAGTTGTGACATGTTGTGACATAGGGGGGAGGGGGAGTCAGCTAGATCGTTACGTAACATGTTTTCACCGAAGAAAAAAATATTTTTTCTTGGAATTTGTTACGTAATAGGAGAGGAGGGGATGGAGAAATTTGTGACAATTTGTCACATGGGGGAGGGGGGAGTCAATTTTGGGCAATTTTTGCGTTACGTAATTTATGAATGGTCCCTAAGCAAATGAATTGTTCGCTGCTATATACGAAAGTCTTTATGATATTTACGAGCACCATTCGTCAAACCGTCAACGTCAAAGGAATTTCAATAGAATATGGAGTCATTGTTGCTATTCGTCAGATAATTGTTGATCACCGCGACGGCCTTGGTCTGACTATTTAGTAACCGTATCCGTGTCCGCCGGTTTCAGGAGGATTTTCTAAACTTCTTTCGCTTCCATTTGATCCAGAATGCGGAGCAGTACGAATTCAGTTGAGCCATCGTTGGTTTTGAATGAATAAGTTAGTTTTTCGCTGCGGGAGAAATGTCAAAATAATATGCTATTAAATACGAAAAATTCTCTTAGATGAACGAAAATAATTCGTGCGACCAACGAGATTGTTCGTAATATATACTAATATTTATTAAAATAAACAAAACATTTCGTTTCATTCACGAAAAATAATGTCGTTTTCAAGGACGACATTCGTGCAATGTACACTAAATTAGTAAAATTTACGATAGCTTTCGTTCATCAAGCTGCCATTTCTTCATACCACTATAAAATCGATCTGCGTCATTTATTAAAAAAAATCGGTGTTGACAAACATCGATCCCAAACGATCGAATGAAAAAATAAGAGGATAATAAATACGAAAACTTTTCTAAGATGAACGAAAAGAGTTCGTGTGACCAACCACATCGTTCGTAATATACATAAACGTTTATTAAAATAAACGAAACATTTCGTTTCATTCACGAAAAATGATGTTGTTATCAACGATAACATTCGTGCACTGTACACCAAATAAGTAAAAGTTACGAAAACTTTCGTTCATCAAGCGGCCATTTTTACACAGCACAATCTTTCTAGTCCTCAACAATGATGAGCAGATTTAAATAGAATCGAATTTGCCAGATCGATCCCTTTAATTAAAAAAAATCACTGATATCAAATATCGGTCCTAAAAGATCGAATGCGACCAACGAAATCGTTTGTAGTATACATAAACGTTTATTAAAATAAACGAAACATTTTGTTTCATTCACTAAAAATAATGTCGTTATCAACGATTACATTCGTGCAATATAAACTAAATAAGTAAAATTTACGAAAACTTTCGTTCATCAAGCAGCCATTTCTTCGTACCACAAGAAAATCGATTTTTATAAATTAAAAAAAAAATCGATGTTATCAAACGATCCTAAAAGATCGACTGCAAGCAATAAGAGGCTAATAAATACGAAAACTTTTTAAGATAAGCGAAATAAAATCGCGCGACCAACAAAATTGTTCATCATATACATAAACATTTATGGAAATAAACGAATCATTTCGTTTCATTCACGAAAAATAACGTCGTTTTCAACGATAATATTACTGCAATGTACGCTGAATATGTAAAATTTACGACAGCTTTTGTTCATCAAGCGGCCATTACTTCACACCACAATCTTTCTAGTCCCCAATAGAGGTGAACAGGTTGAAATAAAATCGATTTTGCCAGAACGATCTTTTTAGTTAGTTAACAAAATCGTTGATGTTAAACATCGATCTTCGATTAAAAAAATAATATGCTAATGAATACGAAAACTTTCTTAAGATGAACGAAATAAATTCGTGTGAGCAATGAAATCGTTCGTAATATACATAAACGTTTATTAAAATAAACGAAACATTTCGTTTCATTCATGAAGAATAATGTCGTTATTAACAAGAACATTCGTGCAATGTAAACTAAATGTGTAAAATTTACGAAAACTTTCGTTCATCAAGCAGCCATTTCTTCGTACCACAATAAAATCGATTTGGCCACATCGATTTTTTTAAATTAAAAAGTATCGATGTTGTCAATCATCGATCCCAAAATATCGACTGAAAACAGCAACAGACTAATAAATACGCAAACTTTTCTAAAATAAACGAAAAAAATTCGTGCTACCAACGAAATCTTTCATAATAAACACAAACGTTTATTAAAATAAACAAAACATTTCGCTTCATTCATGAAAAATAATGTCGTTACCAACGATAACATTCGTGCAGTGTACATTAAATGTGTAAAATTTACGAAAGCTTTCGTTCAGCAAGCGGCTATTCTTGTTGATGAAATGAACGAAACCTATTATTTACAATGCAAAAAAATACTTCGTTGCAGAAAATAACGAATGAATTCGTGCATTGCATGATCGATTTCATTATTTTTACGAATTTATATTATCAGTGAAGATAGTCAAAAAATTGTCTTAGTTTTTGTTGAAAATGTATTTTGATTTTACACACTTGCAAACGAAACTCCTAATTTTAGCAAATTTGAAATAAAAAGTGGGATATTAAAAGCACACGAGGCGACAGGTCGCAAGCCACAAAAATAAATCACTATGGAGTTCTACCTATTCCAACGCTGTTGCTGTTGCCGCGTTGGAATATCTACAACAAAATCCATAGTGAATATTTTTTGTGGCGTGTGTCCTGTCGCCTCGTGTGCGTACAGCTAAAGATAACGCCTAATGCCGTGACAAATTATGGATAGACGGAACTAGAATATGTTTACGAACTCCAAAACCAAAATCTAGCACCACCAACGTAGAGACAAACATCAAAGTGAATGGATTTACAATCTCAACAATTTCAAGGCAGAAAAAGCTGGTGGTCTGCGGGGTGATTTAAGAGGATTTTAAAGGGAGGAGAGTGAACAGTAGAGGGGGAGGGGGTAACCCCTCTACGTATACCCTCAACTACGCCCCTGTTTAAATCCAGAAACCTTATGCCAGTCAAAAAAAATCAGGAATAGGTTGACGGTTTTCAGAGTGATTGCATAACCTTTCTATATGAGAAAGGCAAAAGTTGAATGTAATTTCAAAGTGATCTGTTAACCCCTTCATGCCCATGTTGTTTATGGCCAACAACGATTTGGTCACAAAAACAAGTAAGGCTAAAAAATGTGGCTATTGCCTTTCATTTGAGTATCAATAGTTACAAGGATCAGCTCTAGAGCTGAAGTTATTGCAATTAGGTTTTACACCAACCGACATAACCCCACAAAGTGCCCCGGATGAACTTCGTTTAACATTTCTCGGTGGTTTACATGCGAGTGGAGTGAGTTCGAATGTGACAAATATGAGCACTAGAGTTGGACACGCAGGGCCGTCGAGACGGAGGTGGGGACGGGGTGTTTCTCCCGGGCCCAGAGTTTTCAAGGTGGCCCGGATTTTTAACAGAAACTAAAATTTTGGCCAATACTTTCAACAAAAAATTCAATATCTTGTGTATGATGTTACTAGAATAGCGAAAATTATAAACTACTGCATATTTGATATCAAATATATGTATTTCTACCCAATTAGAAGATCAGACCACCCAAGTAGCACGCTTTGTTACTGTATAGTATTTGTAACTAACTTGGTAACAACTATGTTATGGAAAAAGTGCACTTAATTTGTATATTGTGCAACATGTTCCTAATTGCAGCAAAATAATGAAAACAATAGCTGTGCCATTTGTCGAGCACTGGGTAGTTGGACAGTTTTGTTTTAGGGTGGAATGGCAAACAATGAGGCATTTGCAACTTGTTAGACTGTTTGTGCAAGTTAGCAAAGTTTCTGATTAGTTTCACAACTGTTATTGATGTTTGCATACTTAACACTATTGGCCAGCTCTATAGTTACATAGTTGCACAATCAGTTTAAAAACCCGTGGAAATTCTTTTCAAATATATCCAACAATAAAAAATATTGTTTAGCAGTTGTGCAACATTTAAAACTTTCAACAAGTTGCAATTGCTACTTGGGCAGGGAGGGCATAGCGTAGTTGGTATATTGACTGCCATGTACGCAGCTCACCTGGGTTCGATTCCTAACCCCGCACATAGGAATGGAGAATTTTTTAAAGAAAATTTTCTAACCTGAATGAAGAAGCGAATGACCCTAAGGTTAAAATTTCTATCATCGAAAAAAATAAGATCAGACTTGCTAGGGGTAAAAAATTAATGATTTGATTAGAAGTCATGGGGTTATCTTCAAATTTCGTCAACATAATATCATTTTTTTTATTTATTGAACTTCCTGTCTTCGCAACTGTTGACTTATTATCAAAAGTAATTAGAAAGAAAAAGAAAACTTCTCAGCCTTCTATTTAGGGTTGCCACACCAGTTTTTGGAGGCAAATTCCGGGTCTTTGTTCAGGTAATTCGGATGAAATCCGGAAGAATCCAGTAGATTATTTTGCAATTTTTTCTTCATCAGGAACCCTCAGCATCATTTTATAAATCGTCTAGCACACAGTCATCATAAACATCATCATCGGGTTGCAGACCCTAATCGATAAGTAGGGCAGGGCCCCTCTCAGCCAATATATTAAAAAAGTACTCACCACCACCTCACCACCAGATTTACTTTACCCTACAAGACCTTCACTTCAATGGATCAACGGATTATATGCTCCTCACAAAGATTCTCGAAAGACACTGAACTGTGATTTTACGCCCCGTGTTTGTTTACTGTAGAGCAGAGCAAAGTTCGCTTGAGTTATCCTTCACAGCGAGAATGGCTGGTGCTTTTTGATTTTTTGTGGATATTCAAGGACTAAATCAACAAAACTGTTCACAAATGCGAAAAATACACATAAATGCTCTACCACAACACTAACACAACATACTCTGCGGTGAATGTGAAGAATAAATGATATATTTTGTGCTACAAACTACATAAGAAATAAAGCAGAGCCTATTTAGCTTTTATGAATGTTTTCGAAACTAGCATACCGTAAAATCCAACCACAACCCTTATTTGTAATTTGATCCATGTTTCGCTATTTTTCCCATTTTTTATTTTTACATGGATTTTTTAAAAGTTTGTTAAAATTTCGTTGATCAATTTTTTCAACACTTCAAAAAACAAAGCACTGTTTTTGGGCGACTTAGTGGAATGTTATATTAAACACTTTTCTTTTTTGATGTCTTTCGCATCTTGATACAAACACTGATGAAGGCTGCAAGTCGTGGCCGAAATACGTATCTGTGATATAGAAGTGTTTTTTTGCAGTTTTCATAAAATAGTGGAATTAAAACGAAAGACATCTTAAAAAAATGTTTAAATTTTTTTCAAGCTGTAGATTTTTTTGTATATCTGCAATTTCAACATTCTGTCTTTTTATTTATTTTCATTGTTACCATACTTTTATTTTATCTATCTTTTCACGCTGTTCATTTTTGCATTTTTATCACTGCCATCTCCCTGTTTTTTTATTTGTTTCTTTTGTCATTCCATCAAACTTTTAAAATTTGTCTATTTGCTCCATTCTCTCATATCATTCCCTTCTTCTATATTCTTTTTTCTCTATATATTTTTCCTTTTTTTTAAATTCATTCCAAAATGTCTTATTGTCCCTTTATTTACCTTTCTCGTGTTTTGGTATATGTTTTCTAGTCTTTAGCTTTCCGTTTTCCGTAGTTTTATTTTTTCTCATTGCTAATTTAATATAATTTTATTTATTTTTTACACATGTTCCTTAATCTTTCATTTTGTTCATTTTTGTTATTTTTCATTTTTCCATATAACCTATTTTGAATGTGCTTTTTCTGTTGGGCATTTTCAATTTCAACTTCTTTTTTAATTTTTATTTTTCTCGAAAACATTAGATTTATCCTTTTTTGTCATTAAGCGCATTTTTGCTTCGTTTTTTCATTTAAGCTGTTGTTTGAATTTCTATCAAGTTTCATTTCTAATGCTTTTTTCCATTCTTTAAATAATCTAATCTATTTTTTCAATTTCTTCTTGTTATTTTTTTCAATTTTGTGTGTTTTTCTATTTCTAAGGTATACCATTTTGTTTCTTACTATTTTTTGTTTTCCATTTTGTCCGTTTTTGTTCAATCCATATTTTTAATTTCTTCATGCTTATTTTATTTTTGTCTTTTATATCTTTTATATTTATTTCTCTGCTTTTATGCTTTCTTAACGCTTTATTCACTCTTTCTATTGCTTTAAATATTTCTTGTTTTTAATGTTAAATAGATTTTATTATTTTCGAGTTTTTCAGTTTTATGCATTTTTATTTTATATCAATGTTCGTATTTTTTTAGCTGTTTTTTTGCATTTTCATTGATTCTCAAAATTTTTCAACATCTGCTGATTTTTTTTATTATTTTCAGCATTTGTTCAACAATGTTCGACTTCTTTAATCTTTGCAATTTGTTGGTCTAGTTTCCAGTTTTCTTTCATCGATTTTTTTGTTTCGATTATAGAGGTTTTAACCTTAAGGTCATTCGCCTCTTCGGGTTAGAAAAATCTCCTTTGAAAAAATTCTAACCCTATGTGCGGGGTCGGGACTCGAACCCAGGTGCGCTGCATACAAGGCAATCGATTTACCAACTACGCTACGCCCGTCCCCGGCTTTTATCGATTTTTATGTTTTGTTTTGGTTTTTGTTTTTGATTATACATTTTTTGAAAATTGATTTTAATTTTTTTATGTGGTTGATTTTGCGATTTTTAGTTTTTCTGTACACACTTTCAGTATTAAGTTTTCCTTTGTTTTTTTTGTACAATTGAGCAAAGGTATTTTTTATTTTTTTGTTTAGATAATGTTTTTAATTTTTGCAATTACTACATTTTTAATCTTTCCATGTCTTTACTTCACTATTGACGAAAATTGCTCTTTTCAAAGTCACCAAAACTGACGAAGAGATATTCAAATTGCTATACAATATTGACAGCTCTATGTTTTTACCGTCATTGGCACTATAAACAACTGGAGCAAAAAACTGGTACATAGCAATATAATTTCAGTGGAATATACATAATATCAGTGAGTACAATGGATTTCAAACTTTAACTTTGTGGTGCACGGGCAATATACAGTGGTGGGGGCCCGTACGTTGGACCTTCCGGGCCCGTATTTTCTCTCTACGGCCCTGGGGACACGGGTATATGAAAAAATAAAATTTTGCTCCGAGTAACTTTTTGGGTCCATTTTGGTCCCAGAACAACTCTGCTAATTTTAAGCTCGATAGTTGAAACTATATTTTTGCGCCAACGGTTTAAAGTTTACATGAGGTTTCATATGGGGAAAAAGACTTTTGTAAAATAAGAGTCACCCGTTACCTCCCAAAAATAAATAGATATTTGATTTTATTAAAAGTTTGTTAAGGAAACCAAGTCTCAAAATCCACGAAACGATCTGATGCTTGTGGAAAAAGTTATTAAGCAAAAACCGATTGATGAATGATTGATGAAAATTTCAATATTCATAGCATCACTGCTGCTAACGGTCCAATTATATGCAAAATTTTTGACTTTCCTCTTATTATGTACAAAATAAGCCTCAGTTTATCCCTCAAAACTCTTGTGAAGTGGCAAAACAGTTCAGATAATATATTTAGATACATTAAGAGAGGATTTAAACAAATTTGTATATAATTGGACAACCAACAGCAGTGGTGCTAGAAAAAAGTAATATTTTATCAATCGGTTTCTGCTCAATAACTTTTTTCTTAAGCATCAAATCGTTTCATAGTCTTCGAGACTTTGCTTCTTTGTTAAATTTGCTTCTTTGTTTGACTTTGTTAAATGTTAAAATATAAAAGCCACATAACGAATTATTTTTAGGAGGACATGGCCGACTCCCGTAGAAATTATTTTGTGAAAGTTAATTTTTCCATACAAAATCCCATGTAAACTTTAAACCGAGGGCGCAAATATATATTTTCAGGGATCGAACTCAGAATTTGCACAGTTGCTCTAAGCCCCAAATGGTACCTAAAAAGTTGCTCGGAGCAGGAATCTAATTTTTGTCCTACCCTTATGAGCACCCGTTTCACTCAAACTCACGCAACTGACAAAGTAATCCAACCACCGAGAATTGTCAAACATGAACTTCATTCATCATGAGTTCATTCGTGTCGTCATCTTGTAGAACTCAATTAGTCTGATTGGATTCCGATGGAGCAGTGCTGCCAGGGACAGTTTACCAACGGAAAATGATTGTTTTCCATGTATCTTCGCTATGTTGCAATATTATTGAAAGCTGATAAAACTTGTCAATTTAGACTGTCTTTGGCTACATTTTTTTGAACTATTGTAAATATTCTAGGATAATTGTATTGACCTTTAGAAGCTAAAAATTATGCAACTTCTAGCACTGCAAGGGAAGCACCTATCAGTTTGAAAAAATTCTTCGTGTTTCTTAACCCAGCCGTTTTCAAGGAGAAATAAGTTTGATACCCTACATGCGCTAGGAAAAAGTTGAGTATGAAAGGGTTAAGATAGATTGAGAATCAAGAGAATCATGCCATGATCCAAAGAGTCCAGAATCAAGTAGTTTCAAACCTAGTATTCAAGAAAGTTTTGAACTATGGGATCTAGATAATCCAAAATCAAGAGAAAGCAGAATCAAGAGCGTCCAGGAAAAAAAAGAAATAAAAATCATTTAAGTTCAGAATCAGGAAAGTTCAGAATCAGTACAGAAACAAGACAACCAAGAATTAATAAAGTCGTTAATTTGGAGAACCCAAAATCAATAAGATAAGAGTGTCTAGATCCAACAGCGTACTGAAACAAATGAGCACAGAATCAAGAGAGCCTAGAACCAATAAAATGTAGAACAAATTAGAATCCAGACAGATCACAATCGATGAAGTACAAAAATGAGAGAGTCTATGATGGAGAAAATCAAACGAGTCCAGAACCAAGAGAGCTCAGTATCGAAACTACCTATAATTTGAACAGTTCACAGTTTTTGTTGAACTCTCTAGATTATCTATTATCGCAATAAAAAAAACTCCCTAAATTGTGAGCTTGGCCTGGATCTGGGTATTCTATATTATGAGCGCTTGGGCTTCAGGACACTCAAGATCTTGAACTCTCCCGGTTAGGGGAACACTTATCGGGTATCGAGTTGCATGAGTAGAGTGGAAGTGGAGGATGCGTCAGATATCCTTCATCTTATTTTAGTATACGTGGTGGATGAAGGAAATGCAGGTGTAAGGGTGGTCCAAGGGACGGGCAGTGATGAAGAATGAAGTCAGAACCGAATGAAATTCAGCAGCAGTCAATGGTATTACTGTATCTTTCATTTGAAATCAAGTTTGTAAAAATCGGTAGAGAATTCGCTGGGAAATATGTGTGATATAAGCTTAGGAACTTGGCGAGTTTCCCGTTGACATCATGAACCGTCATAGGTGGCCAATGTGGTCAAAACAGCTTTGATTGAGCATTAGTGATCTATACTCGCAAACTAAAGTAATATTTACCCATTTTAATATTTTTACATCATTTGGGCATCATGGTTGTACCAGTTTATATGGAAATTTGCTGTGTGACCGCACTCTTCAACCCGTAACTCCGGAACCGATAGTCGGGTTAGCTAAAAATTCAATAGCAGCTTATGGGAGCGGTTCAGCTATCTCTCAGAAAATTGTGTGCGTTTAAATGACACACATACACACATACACACAGGCGCCAAAAGAAGATGCGAACGATACGACGTCCTACGCCGCTCTTCCCAAGAAAGTGAGAGAGCACCAGAGCTAAAGGAGTAGGGAGAGAACGTTGTTAGAACGAGGCGCACTCAGAAGGGCGAGATGATCTTCGAACTGAAGAAGGATCCTTCCGTTAAGAGCTCGACCAACCGCGAGCTCGTTGCTAAATCATTGGGGTGTGAAGCGAACGTGAGAACCCTGTCGCAGGAAACCGTAGTCGAGTGCAAGGGCCTAGATGAGATAACGACCGTTGAAGAACTGAAGGGTGCACTGATCGAGCAGTGCAAACTGGATGTACCGGCGACAGATTTGGAAATCGTATGGAGGAACTCAAACGGCGGCGATTGGACTACCGGTGGCCGCTGCCAACAAGCTGGCGGAGACCGATAAGATAAAAGTCGGACGCTTTGATGCTTTGACCTCGGACACCTAACGAGGAACTGCAAGGGCCCGGACAGGTCTACACTGTGTAGAAAAGGGGCACGTTGCTAGAGACTGCACGAAGCAACCAAGGTGCATGATTTGCAAACCGGAGGACGGAAACGACCACATGACGGGAGGCTTCAAATGCCCTGCGTACAAAAAGGCGACGCCAGGCCAATGATGATGGAGATAACCCAGCTTAATCTCAATCATTGCAACATTGCACAGCAACTGTTGTGACAGTCGACAACAGAAACGAAGTGCGACGTTGCAATTATTGCAGAGCCATATGTGTTCCCCACGATAACGGTAACTGGGTGGTGTATAGTCTAGGGATGGCTGAAATACAAGTAATGCGGGGTTTCCCTGTCCAAGAGGTGGTGGATAACACACATGAAGGCTTCGTGATCGCCAGGATCAACAGCGTATTCGTCTGTAGCTGCTATGCTACCCCGAGATGGACACCAGAGCAGTACATTCGGATACTAGACGCACTAACCGACTCGTTAGTCGGACGAACGCCGGTTGTTATAGGAAGAGACTTTAACGCTTGGGCTGTGGAGTGTGGTAGCAGGCTGACCAACGCAAGAGGTTACAGCTTGTTGAAAGCCTTGGTGAAGTTGGATGTGACACTGTGCAACGAAAGTTCCACTACCACATTCCGTTAAGACGGTCGAGAATCCATCATCGACATAAAATTCTGCAGCCCTTCGCTGATGGATAACATGAATTAGCGAGTTAGTGAGCAGTACACACATGGTGACCACCAAGAGATCCACTACACTATTGGTCGTCGAAATGGTATGGTAACACCGAGAGTGTGGACTGGCGAGCGGAAGTGGAAAATAAAGGATTTCGACAAGGAACTTTCTGTGGAAGTACTTCCTGCTGACAGCGTCCGGCGTACTGGTGGAGCAATAGGCTCAGCATCCTCCGGGCTGCCTGCGTAAAAACAGAAGACGCGTTCAGAGAGCAAGATTTGAGGCAGTCAGAGAAGAGTGTAAGGTAACATTCCGGGGGCCAGAGCCGCTTTTAAACGCGAGATAGTGCTAAGCAAGTCCATCTGCTACAAGGATCTGTGCAGAGTAGTAGACGTCAATCCCTGGGGCAATGCTTACCGTGTCGTTATGGTCAGGATGAAGGAAAATCAAGTTTCCAATGACGAGCGCCTTATTGTGGCAAAAGCTCTCGAAAAGCGACGAAAGCTCTCGTACCGGATGGTATCCCCAACGTGGCACTGAAGACTGCGATCCTAGCGTTTCCGGACATGTTCAAGACAGTCCTACAGAAATGGCTGGACGATGGCTATTTTCCGGATAGATGTAAGATCCAGAAGCTGGTGTTGCTGCCAAAACCAGGGAAACCACCAGGAGATCCTTCATCGTGTTAACCTGTATACCTGCTGGATACTCCTGGTAAGCTCCTGGAAAGGGTCATTCTCAACAGGCTGATGACCTGCGCTGCGAGTGAGAACGGAATATCGCAGAGGCAGTTCGGGTTCCGTAAAGGGATATCGACGGTGGACGCCAGCCGCACAGTCATCGCGAGCGCGGAGAAAGCATTGAAGCAAAAGAGAAGAGGTAATTGCTACTGCGCCGTGGTAACGATAGACAACAGCCATGTCGACTATTTATGTGAGAAGGCTGCGAGGACAACAAACGCATTGTCAAGGATCATGCCGAATCACGGAGGAGCAAAAGGTAGCACGAGACGTCTCCTGGCGGGAGTCTCTCCCTCAATACTGAGGTATGGCATACCGGCCTGGGCTGCTGCACTGAACTCAAAGCGGAACCGGACGAAGTTGACAAGCACGTTTCGCCTGATGGCTGTTCGAGTCGCGAGTGCGTACAGAACGATATCGTCGCAGGCGGTATGCGTAATTGCCGGGATGATTCCCATCTGCTCCACTCTGGCTAAAGACGTGGAATGCTACCAGCGGAGAAATGCACGTAATGCAAGGCGACTGGCCCGAGCGAACTCGTTGGATAAGTGGCAGCAAGAGTGCGACAACGCTGAGAAGGGAAGGTGGACCCACCGACTCATCCCAAATGTATCTGCTTGGATACATAGGAAACATGGAGAGCTGAATTTCAATTTGACGCAGTTTTTTTCCGAGCATGCATGCCTCCGGAAGTACCTGCATCGGTTTGGACATGCTTCGTCACCTCTTTGCCAGGAGTGTGTGTGGACGTATAAGAGACACCGGAACCCGTGGTATTTGACTGCCCTAGGTTCGAAGAAGTTCGTAGGGATATGCCTGGTGTGACAGTGGACAATATCGTCGAAGAGATGTGCCACGACGAGCATATCTGGGACGCTGTCAACAAAGTGGTTACGAGTATACTCTCCGAGCTGCAGAGGAAGTGGTGATGGGATCAACAACGTAGCGCCATTGGCTAGAACGCCACCGGGAAACCACAAATCGGGTTTCGGGAGAAATTCCCGCGCCGGGGAGCTCTCCAACGGTGTAGACTAGGTCCATCGTCGGGGACCAGTTGAAAAGTACGCGACATAGCACCGGACCTGGGTCGTCGGGCGCCAGTGAACCAGTCGTCAGGCTTTACCAGAATCGCCGGAACGACCTCGACACCCTACCGGGTAGCTCGTGAGTAGGCTAGATCCACCGCCGAAGATTAGACTGAGTAGACCGTGTCGAAAAGCTAGCAGTGGGTCGTTGGGGCACCAGGGAACCGGAAGCTACGCTCCACCCGGAATCGCTGGATGGACCTCAGCACCTACTGGCTGGCCCGTTAAGTAGGCTAGCTCCTCCGCCGGGGACTAGACCGAGTCGACGAAGCGGGGAGCTAAATGGCTCATTGAAAGGTACATTGGATCGGGAGCCTACCTACCGCCGGGGAATTCACGGTAGGGTAGATTCGCCGCCGTGGACTACCCGACAGCATCGTGACGAAAATGGGAGCTAATTGGCTCACGAGATAAACACCGGTACAGAGAGAAATTCCGTTGCCGGGGAACTCTCAGTCGGTGTAGGATAATATCCGAGTTCATCTCGATAAAGCTGGGAGCTAAATGACTCAAGGAAGCGGATATCGGTATCGGGAGAAATTCCTCCATCGGGGAACTATCGGTCGGAGGAGTGTGAGTTCATCGTTGGGGACTATCCAAGAAGATCGTGATAAGGCCGGAGCTGAATGACTCACGGAAACACGAGCTCAATGGCTCAATGAATCAGCACCTAAACCTCTCACGGGGACGAGAGCTAAACGGCGACGTAGATAGATGGAGACAGTTAAATCAAAGCTCATAGGTCGAGCCACTCCATGAACCAAGCGAGGCTCTGAGATAGAGCAGAAGAAAGAGGTGCGACGAAAGCACAACGGTCACCCCACGAAGTAATACGATAACGTAGTTCCGTGGGGAAGAAGGATATAAAAAGCAAGGATTGTTTTTAGTGGTTAGGCACGAACGTGAGTCCCACACAGTGCCAATACACTACAGGCCAACTTTTACAAGAAATATAAAAATTGGGACCCAAGATAATGCCTAATCGAATAAAACTTATTTGAATAAATAACCAAGTAATAATAGTCAGGGTATTTTCGAACTATATAAGATGCTCATGCTCCATTTGTTTAAAGAAAATACCAAATTATGCTAGACTAGCAGTCCTGAATGTCTTTGTGGCATCAAACATCCACATTCAACATCTCCATATCATGTCGGTATGCATCACCCAACAAACATTAGGAGCTGAACTATAAGACTACGTGTTGATTTAAAGCAGATTAAAGGTTATGTAAGCTGAATAAAACTTTCGCTGAACTATTTAAACATTAACAGATTATTCAGCCTATCTAAAATCCAGTATTCGCCAGTTCCAACTAGGCTGAACTATACTGCTAATAAATGTAATAGCGACAATATTAAAGCTTTTATTCAACCATCTTAATTAGACTGAATTGCGAGTTGAATAAACGATGCTGTTACCAATAGTATTACCTTTAATCATTAAGCTGCACTACATGTCTTCAAAAGGTTGTTTCTACCTTTACATTTGCCGTTATACCACCTTTGACTTTTAGCTGAATTATGTGTTTAACAAAGGTAACTGTAACTACTACAAAAATTGGCGCGATTAGCAAATCATGAGGAATGGCAACCGACCTGGGTTCGAGTCACAATACACACACAATATTTTTTTACTATTAAGTGAAGGATTTTTTTTTATTATTTCGGTATATTCCAATTGAGATGGTATATATTACAGTTAAGGAGCAATAGATCAATAAATGAATAAAGAAATAAAGTTTATTTAGTTTTTTTATATCTACTGAGTTCTCACCACGGGAAATACACGATTTACAGTTTTTCAATGTACAAGCTTAACAAATCACACGCGCCCTCGTTTATGTAAATTTACCTTTTAATTCGAAACGGCCCGTTTACTTGTGAAACATGAATATTCTCATATTGAACACAAGAGAAACTTTTTGTTCCAACGTCGCTATAAATTTTTGACACCAGCATTGTTACCATGATTTTTTTCTATCCATCGACTTGCAAACAAAGGTACAATGAAATGATTATTCACGCTGGCGAACTTAGTTGATAAAAATAAATAAACTATTGAATTCGAACAGCGACTTCCGCTTACCAAAAAAAATCACAATGCAAAGAAAATCATTTGGCAGGGAGTGGTAAATAAATTGAGGAGATTGCCACCTTAGAATTATAAATGACTTCAATCCATCATTCAGTTACCACCACTTTCATATAACACCCATTTTTACTTATCTAAATGTTTTGTGACAACCATAAATCCTCACCTTGGAAACAAAAACGACTATAATCAACATTTTTGAAATAAATAATATAATTTAAAATTCCCGAATGTTCTAAAAATTATTAATTTAAAAAAAAAAAACTGAAATAAAAAATATCGTAGGTTGGGATTCGAACCCAAGCCAACTAGGTTCACTCAAATCTATAGAAGGCTACTGTAGCCTTTGTACAGACTCTATTCAGCAGCCTAGACTTGTCGGTACATCGGTGAAATCTTAAGCATTCGATGTATGCAAGATTGGTGCAGACAGTAAGGTAAGTGCTTAGTATTCAACAGGTTGCTGGTTCGGATCCAGGTACGTGATATGATATCCAACAAGGTAATACAATTTTTCTCTAACTGTAACGTAACACTAATAAAAGAATATGGCTTCCAAAGAGATTGATGGCGTGTGTAACTTGAAATAAATGTCTTTTTTAACAATTTTCCTATGATAATTCTCTCAGCTGAATAGCGGTAACGAAAAGGTTTATTGATAAAGCTGAACTGTGGTTTTCTTCAGGCTGTATAACGTGCTGGAGAATTGTTCTTTCATGTGTCTTAATCAGACAAGCTGAATAAATTCTCCAAATCCCGGATGTTTACGGGTGGAATAAACGATATATGATTACACGTATACTTCCAATGTTCAGCTAGAGCTGAATAAAGCAACCGTTAAAACGTTTATAAAACCACGAAATGTTTGTTGGGCATACAAAATAGTAATGATTACGTTGGTTATTGATTGTTTTGTATCCATTATATTGTTATGTATGACGATATCGAACGTACCTTTTCTTGTTTCGATTATAAATGTTTTGATCTTAGGGTCATTCGCCTCTTTTAGAATTGGAGAAATCTCTTTGGAAAGATCTCTAATTCTATGTGCGGGTTGGGAATCGAACCCAGGTGAGCTGCGTACATGGCAATCGATTTACCAACTACGCTATGCCCGCCCTTATCAAATATACCTTATATCAAAACATTCTCGACTTCAATTTACACAGTTCGAACCAAAACACATGCAACAGAGCGGTGTAATTGTGACTGGTGCGGTTCAGGACCCAAAACAAAGAGCAACGAAATATGGTAAATTAGACGAAGTCTCTGTTGTTCGTTTTATATTTTTTGAAACAGCCTCCCAGCGTTATTTGTGTGATTGTGTCAAGTCGTGAGGCATCAAGTCGAACTCAGAATTTGACATTTTATGTGGGTTTCTTCACCACTGTGCACATCCCGATGGCCATTACGGGCAGCAAGCGGACCGGCGGGAAATGTCGAAAAAGTTTTTCGCAGTCAGCAAAACGGCAGCTTAGGCTTCATCCAGTCGCTACAAGCGGCAATGTAAGCAGAGTGGCACAAACCCTTCTTTCCGTACTAGTTGGCTGGCTTCACTAATCGACCTTCCACCATGCGAGGAACCCAAACATCAGCCACCATGTGAAGAAAGAATTTATCAGTAGTTGAAATTTAGCTTCACTCGAAATTTGGAAAATTAGTACTTCGCGCAAGTGGTTTGAAATTGTTTCCTGGATTTGTTGAAACCACAGAAGAAGCCTCTCGGACGCTTTCGTAACGGCATCAGCCGACTCAATTACGGCTCGCATTCCAAACGCGGTGGAGGTTGTATAAATGAAGCAACATGCTGCCACGACTCACATTAGATATTCTAAAACCTATGCCCGTCCAAATATCACGCCCCGTGCTCGTGAAAACCTCCGGCCTTTTGCAGTTCCAACTCGCCTCTCAAATCGCAACGCCCCGGTAGTAGCAGAAGATCATCTAAAGGTTGAACCGTACCTCATGCATCCAGACAAACAGTCCTTCCCATTCAACATTAGTTCCACACACATATACACACACAGAGCCTTTGATCTGGCGCTCTGTTCCTAAAAGGGCATATTCACTGTACCCACCCTTTCGTCGGATGGCGCAGATTCTGCTGTTGCATCACCACAACCGACCACCGCCGCCGCCGCTGTTGGTTTGCAAAGTGTTAAGCTGCCGCTGCTGCTACTACGGAATCCAACGGTAGTGAGCACACAAAGGCCCCACCACGCCACTCCGTACTCTTATCCTCGGCCGGTCTGCTCCCGCAAAGGCTTTAACTTTTTCGTGATTTGGATTAATGCTCGCGATATTGACTTGCCATGTACGGTTCGTGTTTTTCCCGTCCGTTCCGACCCGAGCTCGAGCGCCGTAAATGCCAGCCCAAGAGCGCTGATTTCCAAACGGGGTTTCGGTTCGTTAGCTGGCATAAAGTAAGAGCCTTACTGGGTTCTGATCCGGAGTGCCATCGAGCCCCAAATGTAGTCTAGTAGAGTTGATAGTTGTTGACAGCAGCAACCGGGGGGGGGGGAGGAGAAATGTGCAATTTTCAATTAAAGCGATTTATATTCCTCGTTTTGCTTGTCGGTCATCAGGGCTGCAGACAGGCAAACCCAGCAAGCAGCAGGACAAGCTATTTTCACTTGTGGGAATGGATTTGTGGCACGTTCACAGGTTGTCTGGGGTCAGTTTGGATTGGCAGTTCTCTGTGCAGAACTGAACTGCAGGGTAGGCGAAAAATTTGGACGGGCCGATTCGAGCGTGCTTCTTTATCGGTGCACGAACCAAACGCTATCAAATCTAGACAAACTGATTTCCAGCGAAGACAGATGGTATCCTCTGCAGGGGTAACTTTACGTCGATCATGTTCATTATTGATTGCATCAACTTAGTTCAGTTGAACTAACCTGTTAGCGTTGGCAGCCTCTGTCCGTGGTAGAATCTGAAACTAAAATAAAAGTTGATCTTTGGTTAGGATAGGAGTACTTGTTCGTTTACTGGAGTATTTCCCGATTCTCTTCCCGATAGAGAGAAGAAGTTGGTAGCAGGGATGCAACGTTGAAATCTGTGTTACGGCCAAAAAAAATCTTTTTACCCTCTGCGATGCCTAAAACAGAAGAAAAATGCGACTTCACTGAGAAACAGCGGGTCTGGTATCAAATTGAGATGTTACACAATCTTCAATTTCTATGATCATTTCACATTCCGAAGATGGCGGAGAAGTCGGTTAATGAGATGATTTCCATTTACAGCGACAAGCGATTAGAACTCCAACAGCACTGTTTTTAGAGGCTATTTTGTCAGACGATAGAAGCATGATAGGGTTGCATACTTCCCGTATTTACTATGTTCTACTTGTATTTACCGATGCGTATTCGTTAAATTTTATTTTTTCGAAAACTACTGAGTGTATATAGAAAAAGATTGAATATTACGATTGTCATAGGAAAACGAGTTATGCTGCTCGTTTTCGTAAAATCGGGAGAGGAGTGGACTTTGTCTCTATTGTCTTGTTTTGTACGTATAATATAACGAAGGAATCAGTGAGAAGACGAAGATAAATCTATTGAATTTCGTCGTTAGTTAAATAGGAGGAATTCTACGATGATCCGTCCAAAAATCTCTAAAATTGTGACCATCTTAGATTCCGATGAAACTTTACAGGTTTCACCGACATGGAAGACTAAATATTTTCTACAGGCAATAAGATTATTTTGACTTTTCTACGTGCATTAATTTTAATTCTTTGTTCAATTACTCTATTTTGTACAGCAGAACTATCTGAGAACGATTTACAGGAAACGAATACTTCTTCACAAAAAAATATACGCTGAAAATACGAATTTCGCGCCAAATCAAACAAATGTCGGCAGCACCCTCTCAGATTTTAATGAAAGCTTCTGTACACGTTTTTTCCAAAAATGATCTAGACGGGTGGTGGGCGTAACGTAGTTGGTAAATCGATTGCCTTGTACGCAGCGCACCTGGGTTCAAGTCGCGACCCCGCACATAGTGTTAGAAATTTTTCATAAGAGATTTTTCTAACCCGAAGAGGTGAATGACCTTAAGGTTAAAACCTCTATAATCAAAATAAAAAAAAGATCTAGGCTGTCTTTTAAAAAGGATCAAACTGTTTTTACCATTTTTTCCAAATGGCTATAGTCTAAAAATGAAAAATCCTACAAGAAAAATGTAGTAGGAGTGATTTTTACAAAATTTGTCAAACTTTTTAATAAAAACATTGCAAAAATTCTTCATCGGCTTTTACACTGGAAAAAATCGACTTTAAAAATTTAAAGTCGATTTACAAAAAAACCCATCTTTGATTTGTATGAAATTTTGTTCCAAGATAGGTAAATATATTCCCTACCTACCGTCAAAAACTCAAATTAGGCACTTTCAGGGAAAGAAGTTATTTGAAAAAAACTTTCCTTGTCCAAACTTTATTTTTAACGTGTATTTTTATCGAAATCTAAACCAATGAAAGTCATAATCATCTCAGAATCCAACTTCCAAACTGCTAAGGGATGATCCATAAATGACGTAGCATTTTTTCAGTGATTTTTAACACCCCCCTCCCCCCTCGTAGCATTTCGTCACAAACCTCTAAATACCCCCTGGTAATTACGTAGCTTGACGGTAACTCTGCCCCCCCCCTTGTCCCCGTAATTTTTTTTTTAATTCTTTTCTATTCCACTTTAAAAAAGCTACGTAGCATGACATGACCCCCTACCCCCTGTCGTCACACATCATCACAAAATACAAAACTCCCTTCTCCCCCATATAATGCTACGTCATTTATGGATGATCCCTAATTGCCTTATACATGCAAAAAGTATCAGTAACGAATTTGGTATACAGGGTGTTTGGTTCATGATTAAGAATCTCTCGAGGGGTGATTAACTGTCATATTTGTAGAAAAAAATCGTTCTACGCATACCATCAAATCTCAACCGTTACAGAGTTATTGAACTTTTTATGTAAAAAACTTATTTATCTTAAAACACCTCTAACACAAAAAGTATACCTGTTATTTTAAATCTTTTAGTTCCATTGGAAAGGGGAGAAAATTTCCTATTGAATGGTGTTTTCTCATATCTTTCAGGTAATTAGTTTTAATTACCTTTTAGTTGTAAAGTAGTTCAAAGTTGATGTTTTTGATGAGGTTTTTGTTAATTTTCTCAAAATAATGAATTATGATTATAGCAATATAAATAAATAAATAAATGTCTTCTCGTTTCCTTGTAATTTCACTTCTAAATTTTTTCTGTAATCGACCTGCAAGTGTTTAAAAGACTTTAATCTAAAAATATGCTTTATATCGTTATTACCAGGGCTTCATTGAAAAGTTGAGAAAATTTCCTTTCGTTGTATGTACAGATATTTTTAGTTAGGTGTACTAAATGACTTTTTACTAGTAAAATAACTCAAAATTAGCGTTTTTTGGAGAATTTTGTAATTATTATAATTATTAATCAATTAAATTTATCATCCCTATTGTTCATTTGGTGCCCATTAATATTCTCTACAACTTGTTATTTGACACTTTATCCCTATCGCTTTTCATTTCGCTGCAATTTAATAATTAACACAGCATGACTTCATCACAGATGTAGTGAATTCGAAATCGTTGTTTTTGCATATGAAACGAAGTGATAAAAATGATATTGCTTCGAAACTAAAAGAGATAATTGAATGGAGCCAAAAAAAGAATTGTAGAACTTGCTGAGATGCATTAATTCCATGATAATAATTGTGCTGTTTCATATTTACTATTTTAAGAAAATAACGAAAATGCTAATAATAACACTATCTTTAAACTAATTAACTTCTAAAAGAATACTAAATTCACTTAACTGAAAGGTATTTATACCTTTTTCTATGCAAGATTTTCCTGGCTTTCGAATAAAAATAAGAAAAGGTACAATAAGTGCCATACTTTTTTAATAAGAGCTAATATAAGTGAATATGAGATAAAAATATCCAAGTTCAATAACCCAAACACATAAAAATAAGAAAAGATAAGTGTATCATGTCTAGGAACACATTATGCAAATCTTCAAGACTAAAAATTTGAATTATTTAAATGGTGATGTTAACTATTAAGATTTTCGCGAAATGGACGAAAAATCGATCAGAATTGTTAAATTTTAAATAAATTACTGTGAAAAGGTTACTTAACCTCATTAGCTGAAACATTTGAGGACATTTTTCAATGGTAAATTTTCTCACCTATCCAATGAATCCAAAAGATTTGAAATACAAAGTATATCTTTTGAGTTAGAGCTATTTTAAGACAACTAAGTTTTTAACACAAAAAATTCAATAACTTGGTAACGGTTGAGATTTGAAGGTATGTGTAGAACGATTTTTTTCTCCAAATATGACAGTCAATCATCCCTCGAGAGGTTCTTAACCATGAACCAAACACCCTGTATATTCATAACAAACTTTCAAATGAGCACAATAATTAATTAAGGCTCCTATTTTTATATTTTTTTAAATAATTAGCACGATAAATCGACAAACAATGACTTCCACTACGAGCGGTGTCCAACAACCCCGCCATTAAGCTGTGGAATAATGTTTGCAAACACGGTCCACAGCAAAAATCAATTCACATCAACCCGCGAGTCGGCAACGCCAGTGCGCACAGACCAGTGGTCATTTGATTGAGCAGGTTTGGAGTATGAAAAAAACCTCACATAAAAAGGGCGCATAAGCTCTGTCGTTCTCCTCGATGCACCATTATCGAGGCTTAATGCAATAACCATCTTGAAACAATTGTCAGTCAGAGGTTCTTTAGCACTGATGCACGCAATATGCTTGATAATGTTTGCAATACCGTCAAACCCCTCAACCTAGGGGGGAATAGAAGGTAAGCGATTTTAAAAACAAAAAATAAGAATAACTCAAGTACTGTTCGATATATCAAAGTATTCGGTTCAATAAAATGGTGTATTTCTATGATGGTAACAATTTTGTGGAACTGAGATGTTTAAAAATCTTTTCTTTTTTTGAGAGTTGTCCTACTGGAGCTAGATTCCCGGAAGGGCTCCCCGTCAGAATCACACACTACAATTGCAGACGAGACAGGCAACGTCGCCCACTAAAACACTGCTTAATACTACGTTCACACTACGAGTTAAAACGTGTTTTAACGCTATCCTGATGACATATTTCTTGTTGCCAATTATTGAAACGTGTTTTTTTATTCATTTCGTTTATTTGATAGGCACAAATGCGTTAGCTTGATGGTGCCAAATTCTTTTGTTTTTACATTTTGGATATTTTAAAACTAGGAGGTTACAATGTTGAAATATTTTTTTAAAGAGAAAATTTTACAGCTATCTTAAGACTAGAAATAAGATTCTATATACAAGAGAGGGGGCAAAAGATTTTTTTATGAAAAAATTTAAAACAAGGAATTCAATAGTAATAATTTTTTAGGAAATATTTACAGTTATCTTAAAACTAACAATATAGTTTGGTACACAAAAGGGGGAACAAATATTTATGAGAAATTTCACAGATGTTTTAAAACTAGGGATACAATTCTATTTACAATATGGGGGACAATAGATTGAAACGTGTTTTAACTCTGTAGTGTGAACATAGTATAAGGCTACTTGCAGCAGTCCGTGATTCTGAATTTGATATTCACTGTACGGTTCTGATATGTGCGGGCGTAGAGATTTTGCGATCGCCTGAATCATCGTGAAGGGCCGGAACATTTGTACGTTAACGTGTTTAATCGCGTGTGCGTTTGTATATAACTTCGCCTGTATAAATTCAATTTAATAACCGCGTGCCTTTCGCATATTCGCGTGTGTTCTTGGATGACCTCGCGCGAACCGTGAATCTGATACTTAATTTGCGGTGTACGGTTTAGATGCTAGAAAACAGTAAGATCCTCCATATCACTGAAGTTCCCGGTCATGTCGCCATGGAACGTGTTGTCTAGTGGACATGAGCTTTATTTTTTGACTGGTCCAACTGAATGTATGGACCTAAGTTCCTAGGACAGAGGAAAATAATTTCCCGACGTGACCGATTCATGATCACGCGAGCACGGACGTTTGTAGGTTTGCGTTTGAGACCGCGCTTGAAACTTCGTACGTGCCCAAACGTTTATCTTATTACCAGGGTGTCATCAAGTTTACGCGATCACGGGTGTATCCGTGCGTGGTTGTTCGCGAAGGGCTTAAGCGTTCGTATGTTAACGTGTTTGTAGCGTGCGCTCGTGTGTATGTGACTTCGCGTGTACAAAACTCGATCTTGTAACCGTGTGGCCATTCACATATTCGCGTGCGTTTTTGGATGGTCACGCGGATCGTCATTCTGATATTTAGTTTACGGTGTACAATTCACATTCTGACAGGGAGTGATTTACCCCATATCACTGAAGTTCCCGGTTATGCCGCCATAGAACGTGTTGTCCAGTGGATATGAGAGCTTTCTTTTTTAATTGGTTTAATTGAAGGTATGGACCTAGTCTGCTGATACCAAAGCTGGAAACTTCCGGAAGTGACCGATTTATGACCGTGCGAGCGCGGGAGTTGTTAGATTCACGCTTGAGATCGCGTTTGAAAATTTATAAGCGCTAAGACGTTCACCTGAGCGCCGGGATCATGTTTGCGAGATCAAGAGTGTAGGTGCCGTGGATGGTCACGAAGGGCTCAAGAATTTGTACGTTAACAGGTTTGTCACGTGATCCTTCCTCAGAACTAACCAAGAAAATAAAAAAAGTAATAAGGGAATATTTTTTTAATGACATTAACTCCTTTTAATGGATTTATACTGAGGTGCTAAATTAGACAATATCTTCTCACAAACTGAGATTTATTGGATTTTGAGATGATTATGACTTTCATTTGTTTAGTTTTCGACAAAAATACACAGATCAAAAAAATAGTTTGGACAAGGAAAAGTTTTTTTTTAAATAACTTTTTTTTCTTGAAATTTTGACGGCAGGTAGGGAACATAATTACCTATCTTGGAACAAAATTTCATCCAAATCACAGATGCGTTTTTTTGTAAATCGACCTTAAATTTTTAAAATCGATTTTTTCAGTGTAGGAGTCGATGAAGAATTTTTTCAACATTTTTATAAAAATTTTTTACTAATTTTGTGAAAATCACTCCTTCAACAGTTTTTTGTACAATTTCACATTTTTAGACTACAGCCATTTGAAAAAATGGTAAAAATAGTTTGACTCTTTTCAAAAGACCGTCTAGATATTTTTTTGGAAAAACAAGATATGCAAAGTGGCTTTTTATGACAAAGTCTTCATGTACAGAAAGTTTCATTAAAATCCTAGAGGGTGCTGCCAACTCTGTATACGATTTAGCGCGAAATTTGTCGTATCATTTTTCACAAAAACAAAAAAATATGTTAAAAAATTGAATTTCAAAAAACCCATTTTTTAATTTTTTAGATTTTGTGCACAACTTGTTGCTAGAGCTGTTTTCATATAGCTTTCAAATGATTTACAATATCACCTTAATGTCAAAGGGAAAGTTACAGGAAATATTATTGGCATTTTGGAAAACCTATTGTTGTTGATGGAGAAACGCGAATATCTTGTGAAAAGGTCGTAATAAAACAAAATAATGGTGGAGTTAAAAAAATTAAAATACCTCGAGAACTACTACATTTTAGAAAATTTATGTTATGAGCATTTTGATTTAAAAAAGCGTTTAGAATGGTACCGTAAACCGGGGTGACATTGATCACTTTTCGAAGTAATCATTAGATATTTTTAGACGCAACACATTTTTTTGAAGTTTATTATTTTTAAACCATGTACTGACGTATGGAGAACAAGATTGGATAGCTTTGCCTAAAATTGTCCGCTTACAGCTATTTTTCCAAAAATGATTTCAAGTTGAAGTCCGTATTCGTATTCCAGGGTGACTTTGATAACCTGCATGTTCACCCACATTAAGTTCTTGATGTCAATGTTTTTCATTCAAATGTTTGTTTAAACTAGTTCTGGAAAGATACTCATTGTTAAATAGACAAATTGCAATATTTTGATACAAGAACAATTTTTCAAAAAGGCGTAAACATTTCTACGTGCAGTAATCTCATTTTTTTTGTTATATTACTGTATTTTATACAGCAAAACTTTCTGAGAACGAGTTTCAGGGAATGAATATTTATGTGCAAAAAAATATACACTGAAAAAAATGTGTCATTTTTCACAAAAACAAAAATTTGTATTAAAAATATAAATAGCAAAAAACCCATTTCTTGCAATTTTTTTATATTTTAGAAACAAAAACCTACAGAAAAAAGAAATATTTTGAATGTAATTGTATGATAGAGAACTTATCGGTAAAAAAGTTTTTCTAACAATAACTTTATACATGTTTTTAAATTTCATACTAATTGACATACAAAACTGTAATTTTTTTACAGAATATAATTCTTAGTCTCATTTTAAATAAAAATGAATTTAACAAAAATCTTCCAAAATGCGATAGTTTTCGAGATATTTGTAATTTTGTTCCAACAAAAACAGTTAATTCGTGTGATTATGCCCTTTTTAGAAGTTATTCGCGTTACCCCATCATAAAATGTCAAAAATCTAATTTTCATCGTTTTAAAGACGCGAAAGAAACTTTTTCAGTGTATTTGGATCATGGAGAAGCTTTCAATAAAAAGGTTTTCCTAACAACAATTTTTGACATATTTTTATAATTCTTACTATTTGCAGTAAAAATACAATTTTCTTTTGAATGTGATTTCAAACGCTATTTTAAATCAAAATGCTAATAACAAAAATTTTCTGAAATGTAGTAGTTCTCGAGATATTTCAAATTTCGTTTTAACAACACAATTCTTTTGTTTTCTGACAACCTTTTCAGAAGTTATTCGTTAAGTTTTTCAAAATGTCCATAAAATCTCCTATAACTTTCTCTTACACTTCAAAGTGATATTGTAAACCATTTGAAAGCTATACGAAAACAACCAAAACATGATCGAATTATTTAGTTTAATCATAAGGCCCTATGGTTGAATATATTTGGGTTATTTTGCAACTTATATTTTTACCACAATTTTTTTGTTTTTGTGAAAAATGACACAACATTTTTTTCAGTGTATATTTTTTCGCACATAAATATTTATTCTCTCAAACTCGTCCTCAGAAAGTTTTGCTGTATAAAATACAGTAATCGAACAAAAAAAAATGAAATCGATGCACGTAGAAATGTTTACGCCCTTTTGAAAAATTTCTCTTGAGTCAAAATAATCTCACTGATTGTGGAAAATGTTTAGTCTTCTATGCCGATGAAATTTGTAAAGTTTATTAGGAATCCAAGATGGCTGATCAGGATTTTAATTATTTTCATACGGGTCTTCGTGGAATTCCACAATGAGCATAATAACACGAATAAATTGTTTTCTTTTTTTAACCTTAATTCCAAATATCCCGAAAACTAACGCATGTTGGAAGATATTTGTTAAATGCATTTTGCTTTAAAATCATACTTATGTAATAAAATTACAGTTTTGTATGTCAATTGGTATGAAATTTAAAAACAACTTATCGATTGAACAATTCGACTGTAACGTACTCAAACAGATCTTAATTTCGGCTAAGCAGTCTCTTATGGATTAAAACGAATTATGTTATGATTACTCCGACGTTTCGATGCAGGGTTCGCATAATCTTCAGGGGACAAATCTACTCAAATACACAAAGAAAATGCCGAAATTTGCACTAAATCTTCTGGTCTAGCAGGCGATTTGTAGATGCGCAGAAACGATTCAGCTTCTTTTTTTGTTTATCTTTTTCTTGATCTTGATCTTGCCACTATTACCAGCTCTGTGGCATCTCGCTAACACAATTTTATGATTCATTCTATGTAAAGGAAACTATTTTAAAGATTCACCTCTTGGCCTGGCAGAGCAGAACCGCAACCAGGAAGGATTCAAGGTGATCATATCAAATATATTTCAATGATTTAAGCTACTAATGGAGACTATCCAGAATTCAATCTATTAAAGAAAACTGCCCAGAAATTATTCACAAATAGAAATAAAAGCACTAAAGACTGATTTCTGATATATCTAGTCTAGTCTAGTCTACACCTACACAGCCAATACATGTAGGGATCCTGGAAAATTGTAGACGTTCGCCTACAATTTTTCTTCTCAATATTAATGTTTGTGGTACATATGATATGTAACACAATCATTAAAGCGGCCAGGCCAACTGT
Source organism: Topomyia yanbarensis (assembly GCF_030247195.1). NCBI lineage: Eukaryota > Metazoa > Arthropoda > Insecta > Diptera > Culicidae > Topomyia > Topomyia yanbarensis. The sequence continues at coordinate 347,887,114 of NC_080671.1, forward strand.
ACAGCGTACAAAGTGAAGATGATTCAAAATTATACGACAAATAAATTATTCATTTAATGAAGAATTTAATCAACGAACTATTACAAACCTTGAATAAGGAAGAAACGTGGACAACCGTACCGACCGTTTCAATTGGTGGAGATTTGATAAATCGTTGGGAGTGACTTGGCTAAGAGGGTTAATGTCACTTCTTTGGTCCTAGGTTCCTGGGGTGGGATGGGAAAGAAGTATTAGGGCCTGTCTTGGCTAATGAGCCCAGGTTATAGCGTCTTTATTCACTCTACCTTAAGACTGATTACTAATATATTCTAATTTACGAGAAATTTGTTAAATTTATCATTGAAGACACCACCAAAATAACTACAAACTACAAATATAAATAAGCCTAATAATTTCAGTATTGAAAAAATTGGCTGATCCACTTAGCAGAATATGCCGGTCTATTCCGAAAATATATTCAAAACGCGCGCCTTCATTATTGAGGGCTGTGGTGTGGAAGCCCTCGCTCGTCAAAGCAAATATTCAGTTCTTCCCCGAAATATGAAATCCCATTTTCCAATTTAATTTTTTACAACGTACTAATGAACTTAGGTAAACAATCATTAGATTAAGTATTTCCAATCGATTAATGGCTAAGCAATAAATTTTTGGAATAAATTACAGCGTTATTACCGTGAAAATTTGAAATTTTGCCAGTTTTGGAATTAAACCGTATCCAGTTTGAAACTAATACAATTAACTTAGTGCATGTTCAGTGGCGTTTTATTTTATATAGTAGTGTCAATTAGGAACTAGAGCTGAAATAATTACATCCCCAGTATAACGTTTTGTTTTATAATTTCAAATCGTTTTGTTTCAAAATTTGAATTGGTATAAACCACCGTTCTATTTATTGTTTAATTCAAAACAACTTTGTCACCACTTTTTGGTTGACTACAAAGAAACGCTATAGATTAGCTTCGCAACTTTTTGACTAAAACTACTTTATCACAACTCAAACTGTTTTCCCGCTAAAATCTGCAAGTAACCTTCGCCTTTCAGTAGCCATGAAATCAGTTGGGTCCGCCCGTGCTTTCGAAATACCTACAGAAGCATGTTGTCAGTTGCCTTTGTGGTGAAAAATGCATCACGATTATCTAAAATATGAATCCCCCCGTATCGTCAACCCAACGCACATACTAACAAAAATAAATCATTTGGTTCTAACGCAAACTAACGAATAGCGCACACACGTCGCACCCTGCAGTGTTGAACTCAATCCACACCGACCTTGCAAACCTATAACATTTTCAAGCTCGTGCATGTATGCAAAGTTTCAAATCGCACAGCAGGATGAAAAACGATAAACTTTGCATACAGCGAAGAAAGGGGTGCAGGTGTACCTGAAAAATTTGTAAATGGTTTAACTGCGTGCAAGTTAATACCACCGCTGTCGAAAATCCATATCCTCTACCGCTTCTTGTAGCTTTCGAACTTAATAGTAATGATATTGCTCGTTTGGCATGTGAGCAACAAATGATTCAAACATACATGTGGCACCTCTATTTATAACCTCTTGAATTTGATTGAGCCACTTAGGTGCTTCCTATTGAGGGCTCTTTCTGAAAAAGGTGCTTCATGAATGGGAACTTTTCTTTTTTTTCGAGAATTTTTCAATATTACCGATTTTAAATAGTTTTTTTTATTTTAAAATCCCGTGCAAATTTTTTCTCGAATTGCCACGCGGTGGAAAAAGGAGTGAATTAATTTTGCCCGAAAGTAATAAAATTACGATTTGGTCAAGACTGACTTGCCATAATGACAGCTGCTAGATCTGTTTAAAACGTAGCGGACCATCATGAGTCTTAATAAAGGGTGACGTCCATTTGTTGAGGAACTTCCTTCAATTCCGAATTCCTAGCGTTTTCTGTCACGATCTGGTTTTGTTGTCACATGAACAGATCGCTTGTCAAATCCAGTCTTCCCATATTCACATCGCACACAATGTTCGATCTGGTTCTGTGCTCATATTAAACCCACACTTCGTCTACGAGCTCAAACACGCTATTTCGTACCTAAACACGTGCACAGGTTCGCCTGCACTACTAAACCCCATGTTCGTGGCACCAGTTTTCTCTTTCTCAATCTCATCGGAACTAGCGCTGACTCTTTTTGCCATGTGCGAATCGTTCTCGTGTACGCACCCGGTGTACGTACACGGATGTTTGAACTAGAGTTTGCACATCGTTCGCTTGAGGTCGATGTTCGAGGCGAACTTGTACATCGAGACGAAACATGTTTGAAGTTGAACGCGTGCACGAAAATTTGTACACGGGTACAAAATTGTCCATGTTCATGGGAAGTCTGGTCAAATCATATTTTTTTCGCGAATTAGTTTCAAATCGACTATCGCATAGGACTATAGTATATTTCTACTTAGTAGAGAAAAAATAAGGTAAAAACAATTTTTACTCCATTAAGGATAAAATTGTAAAAAACCATCTTTGCGCGTGCGCTCAAAACCTATAACTAAATTAGTATGGAATGCGTTTCGACTTCGTCCTATCAGAATCCGACACTAATTTAGTGACAGCACTAAAATTAAAAACACAAAAAATCTAAACTTCGAAAATGGACAATAAAATTTATTAGGTACTTAAATATGTTTCCACAAAAAATATTTTAATATCTTTCTTTCGTGCGGGCTAAAATTCCTGGTCAAATCATAGTGATTTGTTCAAAGAAAGATTTATCTTGTCATCTGGTTTAATGGTGATCTTTTATTTAGTAAAAGATAATTTATACCTTATTAGACATTTCCAGCCAGCGAACATAGTACTATCGTTAAGCTCACTGTGTTGTGACGATAAAATACAATTGTCAGCATTTCAGATGATCATTTGAGCTAGTGCAGTGCAATTATCTACTGTGAACCATTATTACAAACGTTTTTACGTGAACAACTAACAAAAAAGGTCTTTAAAACCCTTGTCCGTACCAAATGCCTCAAATGATCGTGCCAAATCGCATCACATCAGGTGAGCAATTACGGTAACTTTTACAACCGCAGATTGCTACCCCAAAAAATAATCACCAAAACTCTTACCTAATTCAAAGTTGCCGCCGTCGCTGCCGCTGCAAGGTACGAAGTTAAATCACTCCCCAAACCGGCAGCATCAATTATGTCGCCGATTTTTCACACCGACTTGGGCCACGTGCAAAATGCATACTATCTCGATTCTTTTCACTTGCATCCACCCGCACTTTTTTTTTATTACGGTTGGCCACGACGTTTCCACTATTTCAACTTTTCTCACCCTTCCGTCGCCTATAACGGGGTCGAAATTCACTCCGCCAAAATTTCCCAGACACTTCACTTTCAGCCTTTGTGACGGTGACGTTATTTACTCTTTCGGCTGCCTGTAGGTACAGCCTGCTACAGCCAACCGGAATTATCTAACACTTCAGAGTGGAACAAAACCAACTTGAACACGACAATAGTGGATACCTAACAGTGGGCTAACGAAGAAAACTTACACAACTGGCACACATACCCCGCGCCCTAGTTTAGCCTCTCTCTCTCGGAGTAGGCGGGGGTTGAAAGTGAACAATTTTCGTTAATGTTTTATTTATTTTCCCAGCGTTTTGCGTCACCTTCATTTCCCGCTCGAACCCAATGATACAATTTTTATTCCATTAATTTGCAGCCTCCGGGAACGGGGCAAAAAGTGACTCTCGACCGCCCGGTTGACATTTGCGATTACGATGTTTGCGGTTGCGAGGAATTGAGCAGGACTGGAGCCGTAGCTGATTTTGTGGGATTTTTCCGCCGCCTGCCGCGTCCGGTGCTTTTTATTTCCACTCGCGCGCGATGCAATTTTCACGTTGTTCTCACTTTCAGCGGAGCAATTATTTTTTCCTCTTTCGTTACTCTTGGCCGCACCCGCATGCTCTCCCAGCTTCCGCGGAGGTGTAGACCCTGGTTAGTAGGTTGGTTCGCTCGTTGATTGCTTGACTGGTTTTGCGGGTTACGGGTTGCTGGTTGGGTGTCGTGTGCTCCGATTGAGGTACGGGAATGAGTTGACCAACAGCCAAAACCTTGTGACAAGCAGCGGGCCTGTTTTGGTCGGATCGGTCGCTTGCTGAATTTGGTTCATAAAGCTTCGCTGGATGCACGTCGTTCACGGGTTGCAGTGGTCTGGAAAGAGTGAGAAAAAAGAATAATGTTTGAAAAAAGATTTCATTTAATTGGAATCAAGGTGTTCGGGGAAGTTTTCTATGCATGGAGAATATCTCATATCGAACAGGTACAGTTTTAATACAAGAGATATGTTTTTGATTCGGTTTTGCGCGGGAATTTTGATTGAAACCTAGAGATAGGTAGTTTAAAAATAAAATTGTTTCTCAAATCATCGAATTTACTTACGTAGGTATGACAGACTTATAACTTATATAACTGATTTATAAGATCAAAATGACAAAACAATTTGTGTAAGAAATTTTATTAATTTCACGTGAACACAAACAGGCTGAGAGCAAATAAAGGATACGTTGAATCTCTACCGAGATAAATTTGAATGATGTTATACCGGCTCTAGATGCACTGAAGGCGATCATAACATGTGTCACAAAACACGTTTTTTACTTGAAACTGTTTCGTTTCATTGTTCATTGCACTCATATGAAGATGGTCTACTAGCGTCACTATCAAATCAGTGTTACTGTCGCGATTCGCTGGATGGGCCACACCCTCTGTCCAATTAACGAATTTGATTAGCTAGTTGGACCAACTGACAGATGTCAAAAACACTCCAAAGGATAAATTAGTTGTCTGAATGCATCTGTTCACATCTTGGAATAACGTCAGATTGGTTCTCAAAGTATTTTTGAGAGATTTTGGAATTCAGATGCCTTTTAGTTTCTACAATTGGCCTGCGTTAAGCCAAACCGAACTGACCGCTATAATTTTTTATAGCGTTGTTCACGTCAAAATACATTTTTAGAAAATTTACTATTAACATGGCAAGTTAAGGAATACTTTTCTGACTACTCATCAACTTGTGAGAGTAACTAACATGATAAAGGCAAATATCTCAGAGGGCTATTCCACTGGAGTTGCTCTTCTAGACATCGAAAAAGCTTTCGACAGTGTTTGGCACAAAGGTTTAATTGCCAAAATGTGGGATTTCAATTTTCCAATTTACATAATAAAAGTAATTAAAAATTATCGTACTAACCGTACCCTACAGTTTTCTTATCAGAATTTTAAATGTAATAAGCTACCCGTTAAAGCAGGCGTCCCTCAAGGATCAAGCGTCGCACCAATCCTATACTTTATTTTTACCTCTGATCTTCCAAATCTTCCTACAGGCTGCAAAAAGTCACTTTTCTGTGATGATACTAGCATCTCAGCCACTGGTAGGATAATCTGAAGTCAACTGCAACGAAGCTTGAATATTTTCAATGATTACCTGAAAAAATGGAATGCGGCAAAAACACAATTGATTGTGTTTCCGCATAAGCCAAGAGCTTCTTCTCTTAAACCAAATAATAACCATATTATTAAATTTAATGGTTTGAATTTAACGTGGAAAGATCAAGTTAAATACTTGGGTTTGATTTACGATAAAAAACTCACTTTTAAGGATCACATTGAAGGAATCCAAACAAAATGCAACAAATATATAAACTGTTTATACCCTCTTATAAATAGGAATTCTAGGCTCTGCCTAAAGAACAAACTATTAATTTATAAACAAATATTTAGACCGGCAATGCTATATGCAGTGCCAATCTGGGCATGTTGTTGTGATTGCCTTGTGTGGCCGTAGAAATCGATGGGGTAGTGTCCGAACCGGGCCTGAAATGCGAAGAGCTATTGGAGCACGGGGACCCCTCACTTCAACAGATTAAGATCTTGGAATGCAAACAATTGTATACCGCAAACACCGAGGGAGATAAGACTACCTACTCTCTATCAGGCTCGCTTCGGGTGACATTCGCCGGGTCCTCTCTTCCCAACTACATCCTCCTTGACAAGGTTCGCCTACCTGTTCCCCTGTTTGTACCGCGAGTCATGAGCTGCAGCAATTGCAAGCAGTTGGGCCACACAGCCACATAATGTCGAAATAAGAAACGATGCGGCAAATGCGAAGGAGAGCATGAGGATGACTCTTGCGACAAAGAAACTGAAAAGTGTATTTGCTGCGGGGGCCCTTCACATGCTCTTAAATCATGCCCTGCGTACAAGCAGCACGGGGATAAAATTAAGCGCTCCCTTAAGGAACGCTCGAGGCGCTCTTATGCAGAAATGCTAAAGAATGCTTCGCTGTCCGAAAATCCCTATGCTGATTTGGCTAACGTTGAGCAAGAATCTGACGACCCACGAGAGGGAACATCTTTGGTTAACACAGGAGAATCCAGGAAGAGGAGAAATCTATCCTCCCCTAGATTGCCTCGTAAGGGTGTCAAGGTGTCGTCCCCCCAGAGTGCGCCAACTACAATCAATAAATCCAACGGAAGTGATGCACTAAAGCCGAAGCAATTTGCTTGGACTTGGAAATATCTAACAATTTACATTTTCATAAAAAACACTGCAAGTCGTTCTGATATTTTACATCCAGAAACTTGAACTTTATCGATGTGCACAATAGAAAAATAATTTTCTTCTTCATTTAATAACTTTTGTTGATATATAATGTTATATACATTAAGTCGAAAAAATTGAGAATTAACAAAGTCACAGAGCATTACAATTATCTTTTTGGAAGTAGACTTCAGCCAGGCGTTTGCTGGGTGCTAACCTGAGTGTATTACAAACCTTTGCCTTTCAGAGTGAGCGACCAATCTCAAAAGTGAGGATATATTTTAATATAGAGGGCTAAGCTGAGAGAGACAGAGAGGAAGTATTACTGAAACTGAAAAAAATATTTCTAAAAATAGCTTTTGTAACATCATTTCTCAAAAATCTGTATATCTGTACATACACAGAAACACATACAGATTCTTGGTCTGAAAATGACTGAAAAATGTGTATAAATGCAGATTATTCTGTATTTTTGGTAACCCTGGTGCTCAGAGCTATACGCGTAGAAGTCCACTGCATATAAGGCCTTCCGGTAGGACGGGTTACCCGCTAGCCATCAACAGCACGCGTCGTTAGAAAGGCGAATGAAGAGTCTAATGAAAGCCAAAAAACGCAGTTATTGGCGCCGGTTCGTTGACGGGTTAACGAGAAAAACAGCGATGAGCACTCTTTGGGGTACGGCTTGACGTATGCGTAACCGAAACAGTACCAACGAAAGTGTGGAATATTCAAACCGCTGGATATTCGCTTTCGCCAAGAGGATATGTCCGGACTCTGTCCCGGTACAGAAAACGTACCGCGCCGCGTCTCCTCACGATACCGCGAACCAAACACCGTTTTCGATGGTGGAATTCTCACTTGCTCTCTTGTCATACAACAATAACGCCCCAGGGCTAGATAGAATCAAATTCAACTTGCTGAAGAATCTGCCTGACACTGCAAAAAGGCGCTTGTTGAACTTATTTAACAAGTTTCTTTAGGGTAACATTGTCCCTCATGACTGGAGGCAAGTGAAGATCATCGCCATCCAAAAACCAGGAAAACCAGCCTCCGACCACAACTCGTATCGACCGATTGCAATGCTGTCCTGTATTCGAAAGTTGTTCAAGAAAATGATCCTGTTTCGCTTCGATAATTGGGTCGAAGCAAATGGCTTACTGTCAGATACACAATTTGGCTTCCGCAAAGGCAAAGGGACGAACGATTGCCTTGCGGTGCTTTCTACAGAAATCCAAATGGCCTATGCTAACAAAGAGTAGATGGCTTCAGTCTTCTTGGATAGTAAGGGGGCTTTTGATTCAGTTTCTATCAACATTCTGTCAGAGAAGCGCGCCAGCATGGTCTTTCACCTATTTTAAATAACTTTTTGCTAAACCTGTTGTCTGAAAAGCACATGCATTTTTCGCATGGCGATTTAACAACATCGCGATTTAGCTACATGGGTCTTCCCCAGGGCGCATGTCTAAGTACCCTGTTCTACAATTTTTACGTGAATGACATTGACGATTGTCTTGCCAATTCATGCACGCTAAGGCAACTTGCAGACGACAAGTGGTCTCTGTTACAGAGCCCAAAGCTGCCGACTTGCAAGGACCATTGCAAGATACCTTGGACAATTTGTCTGATTGGGCTCTCCAGCTGGGTATCGAGTTCCCCACGGAGAAAACTGAATTGGTTGTCTTTTCTAGGAAGCGTGAGCCGGCGCAACTCCAGCTTCTACTCACGGGTGTAACGATCAATCAAGTTTTCACATTTAAATGTCTCGGGGTCTGGTTCGTCTCTAAAGGTACCTGGGAATGTCACATTTGGTAACTGAAACAGAAATGCCAACAAAGGATCAATTTTCTCCGGACAGTAACTGGAACATGGCGGGGTGCCCACCCAGGAGACCTGATCAGGTTATACCAAACAACGATATTGGCGGTGATGGAGTACGGGTGTTTCTGTTTCCGCTCCGCTGCGAACATTCACTTCATCAAACTGGAGAGAATCCAGTATCGTTGCTTGCGCATTGCCTTGAGTTGCATACACTCGACCCATACGATGAGTCTCGAAGTGCTAGCGGGCGTTCTCCCGCTAAAAATAGATTTTGGGAACTCTCATACCGATGCGACATTTTGAACCCGTTGGTGATTGAAAACTTCGAGAGGCTCGTCGAGCTTAATTCTCAAACACGATTTATGTCCTTGTACTTCGACTATATGGCACAGAGCATCAATCCTTCTTCGTACAATCCCAACCGTGTCCGTTACCTAGATACTGATTCTACTGTGTTCTTTGACACATCCATGAAGAAAGAGATTCGTGGAATCCCGGATCATATACGCCCGCAAGTGATCCCCAATATATTTCATAATAAATTCCGAGAAGTCGACTGTGATAAAATGTTCTACAATGACGGATCAAATCTCGATGGGTCCACTGGCTTCGGTATCTTCAATGATAATGTCACCGCTTCATTCAAGCTCAATGATCCTGCTTCAGTTCCCGTCACCGAATTAGCTGCTATTCATTATATCCTTGGGATCATCGACACATTGCCGACAGATCACTACTTCATCATTTCGGACAGTCTCAGCTCTATCGAGGCTCTTCGTGCGGTGAAGCCTAAAAAGCAATTCCCGTATTTTCTGGGGAAGATACGGGAGTTTCTGCGCAAGTTATTTGAAAAATCTTACCAGATTACCCTTGTTTGGGTGCCCTCTCATTGCTCTATCCCGGGCAATGAAAAGGCCGACTCTTTAGCAAAGGTGGACGCATTATGACATATACGAAAGACCAATCTGCTTCGCCGAATTTATTAGTATATGTCGTCAGAGGACACTCAACAGTTGGTAAACCTCATGGAGCAATGGGGAACTTGAACGATGGTTATATTCTATTATCCCAAAAGTATCAACGAAGCCTTGGTTCAGGGGGATCGATGTTGGTCGAGATTTCATACGTGTAATGTCCCGGCTTATGTCCAACCTCTACACATTGGATGCGCATTTGCGGCGTATTGGGCTCACAGAGAGTAGTCAGTGCGCTTGTAATGAAGGTTATCACGACATCGATCACGTTGTCTGGGCGTGCACTGGGTACTGTGGTGCCAGATCGCAGTTTAAGGATTACATCCGGGCCCGAGGTAGACCACCCGATGTTCCAGTTCGGGATATCCTGGCAAGTCGCGATTTTCCCTATATGTCTCTCATCTACCTTTTTATTAAATCGACAAATATCCTAATCTAGCCCATATCCTTTATTTCTCGGTCTCAGAGTTCCCTGTCCTTCCGTTCCTGCCGTCACCTTTACCACGCCTGCAAAAATGAAGTCAAAACGAGAGCAGGTCGATGGTCTGATCACTCTTGAAGGATTCTCCGCCGTCAACCCGATCCTAGGCATCTACCATCTACCAGCCTGAGGCTCCAACTCATGTCACTGTTCCTCTCTTTGCCTTAATGTTGCAAGTTTTGTTCTTCTTTCCCCGTCATCGTGCGCGCCTACTCCCCCTGTTCCTGATACAACTCGTGCTGCTGTTACAAAAACCAATTATATTATTATATTATATTCCTAGTTTTAAGATAGCCTTAAACCTTTTCATTTTTTTTTTCGTTTTCCATCTTGTATATCTAGTTTTAAGATAGCTGTGAAATTTCTCATAAAAATTTGTTCCCCTTCTTTTATATTAATCTACATTCCTAGTCTTAAGATAGCTGTAAATTTTTTTTGTAAAAAATAATTATTGTTCAATCTTGTATATGGAATCGTATTTTTAGTTTAAGATAGTTATAAAAAATGTTCCTCTCAAAATTAAAAAAAATATTTGTGCATTGTAACCTTTTAGTTTTAAGATATTCAAAATGTAAAAAAAAATGAATTTGGCACCGCAGTGATCAGCCGTCTTGATGGGAACCTAGTGTTCGACGAAATCTTCAGCCTTTTATGTCCGATTAAAAGACCAACCAGGGAAGCACAACGTAGGACTTAAGCATTAGACGAAACAGTGTGATTGGACCATTCCGATATCATTCAACACTTGTGTTTTCTTGCATTTGCATTTTGCCGTTGGCTGAGGATATAAGACTCATAAATAAGTCGTCATTTGTTCAAGTCCCGTTTAGAAGGGATTTTAAAGTTTGCACGAAAATTATTAGTTTGTTAATTGCTTTAGGTTCCTTCGTAAAAATTAATTGGAGGACCATTTTAATCACATAACATTTTCACTTCACAGAACAATTCCCAACGAAGCTTGGGTCATCACCATTATGAATCTAACTCTATGTTTATACTAATAATAACAACGATCGGAACTCGACTTATTTATGAAACGAGTATCATCAGATCTTAGCGATTGATTGAACAAATGCAAGTAACACAAGTGATGAATAATATCAGAAACGTTCGATCGCACTGTTAGGTGAATTAAAATGGTTTTTAGATTTTTCATTTATGTTTATGTCAGTGAATAAGATAGTATCTGCGATGAAAATATTCTGAGATTTTTATGTTTGAATTATCGGTGTCGGTACTACATTTGGTCGGTGTTAAGTCAGACCGAACTAAATCGTAAAATCTTGAAAAATGAGATAACGATAGCACTGGATAAATAATTTCATCAGCTATATTCGACTTTTACCAGAATTGAAATATGCTATAATAAGTAATAATTCTGGCAAAAAAAAAATTCGAATTACAACGTAAAGGATCCTGCGATTCAAACTTTAAACTCGTTTTTCTCGTAATCAACACAATATCACTTAGTCAGTTCTGATTTAACACCGACTATTTGCAGTAGAGACAGATATAATGAATTTCTGCAAGTAATTTTACCCTTTTGTCTTAAAATCGTGGCAACATTTTTTAATCCAAGCTAGTTACTGTTTCGGCAAAGTTACAAACAATGTTCTGGATTATTCCTTTGTTGTATTGGTTTTTCAACTTGAGTGTTGAGTCAAATGATACTCTGCATAAGCAGAGATGCAAACAAGTACATTTTCTTATACTAATTTCCATACACACTTCAAACGGAATGCGCAAATTTGTGGAGCAACCAATCGATTCTAAAATTTGCGGTCAGTTGTAACCATAAAAGGCCCTTAAAAAGTGCAGTTCTCGCTAATTAAGATCATTTTTAATTTTTTCCATGCAACCATCCAAGCGCCTATGAAATGTAGGGGAGAGAGGGTAACGGTGGATCAGCAGGAACTATGAAACAATCGCAATAAAATCATAATGCATGAACATAATCGTCTCATTCCCTCATATTTCATGGTTTCTAATTCTGTACACGTGTTACTATATTTTGGAAGATTTCTGATAACTCTATCTCTTTTAATGGATATTTGTTTGTTTTATAACAGTCAGAGTAAATTTGCCATAAAAATCATTATTTCATTTTTATGAGTTACCGTTCACCAGAAAAATATTTATTCTACTGTTATTTGTAGCAAATTTTATGCTGAACATTTGCCGCGAACAAAGTTTTTTGGTAACTTGTCATGGTTCTGTGCAATTTGACAATTTTCATAAATAGACCCATTGGGTACCTGTGAAACGATGATATATGGGGAACAGTGAAAATTTCTTGTCTTTGTGATCTATATTAAAATGTGAATGGGTTCCGATTTTCCACGATAAATACATTTCATTAAATGGAAAGTTTGTCAGTTTTGTAAAAATTATCGCCTCTTTCAGGATTGCATCTTATATGCATATATGGTGGTCCGATGTTACGCGATGATATAGTGATATCTTGCGGAAACAAACAATTTGCGTCTCAAAATAACTTTAATAGGAAGCTTTAGGATCTTTATTCGTCAAAACAAAAGAATGAAATTCGCAAGTAGAATATTTCACTGTAGACGACGTCGTGTTTCATAGTTCCTACCCATGGGGCTCACTGGTACATTTTACCACCGACTGTTGATTACCCAAAAAAAGTTATTTCCCGTGAATTTTACCAGCTGGAAAAAATATATGCATTAGTCAACAACAGAGTGAAACTATGTATCACTTTTAGCTACACAAATAACATGTATTATCATCAAAATGAAATCGTATAAAAATGTGTTTCATTGTTACCCCCTCTCCCCTACACCCATCACCAAACATTTGAATCATCTTCAAAGTAGACAGCCTACATTCCCATTTATGTACAATTAAATAAAAGTACTCTAATGTCCAGCAGAAGACTGAACGTTAACCACCGTACACTTAAACCAAAGAAAACTCCAATTTTCAACGAATCATTTACGAAAGAAAACGAACCAATTGCAACTTGAGCCCAGATCTTCGAACTAAACGATGCACGTCCGCATCGTTACACGACCAACTCCGTGCTTGGGAGTTGATTCGCACTCAACCGAGTAACGGCTCCGTGGTTTTCTGGCCGTAAATGATCCGTTTGGGATCCGGGACCAACCGCCGCTAGTCGCAAGAGAAACTAGCGCCGGTAATCAGATCCTTACATCTTCTTAATTAAAAGTACACCCACCCTCCCCCGCAATTCCCGGACGGACGCGATGATTGTTACACAACAATGAATGGGAGTAAAAAAGTTTTCACCCATCCCCCCCCCCCCCACGCAAGGCTTTCGCTAACTCGGATGTCGGTTGGAAAACCCAGCGGATGACGAAAGGTTAACTCGATGCCAACGGGAGAGAGCGGTCGCCAGGTCACCATGGTATAAGTATAGGCGGAACTAAGCCTCGACAAATTTGAATCTAAGCTACACGAAGAAGGGAACGAAAAAACACGCTCGAAAATCTCGGCAGCGGAAAAAAAGTTCCGGCTACCGGAAATATCACTCAAAAGAGCGAAGCTGAAATCATCAACCAAAGTAAGTGGTAAGCGTCTTCACAGGGACCAAAATTAAAATGGTTTTGTCGGTTCACCAAATTTCATGTTTTTGCTGTTCACTTTTTTCCGTCGACGACGATGTCATTGCTTGCCTAATGTCCGTCGGGAAAATCGGCCACATTCTGTTTTCTGTTCACCCATACGGCTGTTCGTTCGTACGTACGGGCAAACTTCAATTAAAATTTTAATTAGGGAAACTCGAGGTTCTAGTCACCTATGAGTGGGATCTATGAGTTAAATATATAGATTCAGTATAATTCATTTTATCTTCTGGTTAACCGTCCAGTTCAGGCGGTATTCTGAGCACTCACTGATTGGATAGATGCTTTCCTTTCTACTCGTTCCTAACTAGACCACCATTCTGCAGTTCCCATACTTTCCCCGTACGTGTATATTTTTTAAAGTCTTATGAAACCGCATCATACTATCCATGCATGCAAAAAGGATGAAATAGCGGACTTAGGGCCGATTTCTTCACCCTCGCTTAACGCTTAAGCCAGGTTTAAACGTACTGGTGAACCTGGTTTAAAAGTTAAGCGAGGGTGAAGACATCGGCCATTAAACTGTTAAGGATGGACAATAGGCTGCCCAGAAAAATAATGAATTTTTGAAAACTCAATCGGCCCACCCCTGATTCTATTCCTAGTCTCACCCAGGAGTACATGCTCCAAATTTGAAGCAAATCGGACAAGTCTAGCTACCGGACCAACGTGCCTAAAGTTTGTATGGGATTTTTCGACAATTTACATGGAGAAAACACGCTAACTTGCATTTTTGCCGCTGGGTGGCACTGTATGTATCGTATTAACTGTAAGTGAAAATAAGAAAGATAATTAAATTATCTACAACTTTGTTGAAGACTGCTAGTGAATCCGGCTTTGTTAAAAGAAGTTATTGAACTTTTAACGAAGTGATGTCCGAGTCAGTTTTGCATGGGGCCTAGCAGTGCATGGTTGTGTATCAGTACTCGATTCCCACGAACTATGCATTTTTGTGAATTAATCGATAGGTTTAGCCCAACAGTATGTTCAGAAGAATTATAACTCAAAATACGATTTATGTTTAGGTTGTAAAAATTTAGTTCCAATTGTGACCGCATAGAGGGCGCCAATACTAACTTTTCATAGAAGAGAGATAGAATATCAAGATGTTCGGAAAAATTATTGAAAAATTCCTGTTCTACAACTTTGTGGAAGACACCTAATTTCGATCTCTTTTCGTTGAAAAGTTAGTGCCCTCTATGTGGTAAAATGTGGAACTAAAATGTTCTAACCAAACCATGGCTTGTATTATTTACTTCAATTCTTCTAAACATACTATAGAGCTAAATCTTACGGTTGTTTCACAAAAAATTTTAGTTCGCGCAAATCGAGTACTGATACACAACCATGCACTGCTTACAGTGATTATACGATACATACAGTGCCACCTAGCGGCAAAAATGCGAGTTAGTGGGTTTTCTCAATGTAAATTGACGAAAAATCCCATACAAACTTCAGGCACGTTAGTCCGGTGGCTTGAATTGCCCGATTTGTTTCAAGTTTGGTGCAAGTACTCTTTATGGGACTAGGAATCGAATCAGGGGTGGGCCGATAGGGGTCATTTTGTCCTGTCACTCTAATGGACAATCCATTAAAAATTTAAGTTTGATTATGAACAAATTTCAATTGATTTTGTTGCACACCATAATTCCTAGGATTTTCCTTAAATTTTATCACCATCATGCTATATATGTATGGAAATCATATAAAACATTTAACTATGTGAAACTGTCTATCGGCAAGTTAGCCATGGGTTTGTGAAAATTTATTTTGTTTCTACTACGATTTTCCTCTAACCTCAACCGTTCGCGCATTGGCGGACACCTTTCGTCACAAATGACCAATATCCGGCAGTGCAATTTCCGTCATAACTAAAGGGTGTCTCAAATTGCATCACGGAAAAAACGCTATAGAAAATTACCTAGTGGACCGATCCTTTTCAAACTTTCAGACGACAAAATATATAATACATTAGTAAGCTTTTAGCATATTCATTTCATTCCACTTCAATACGCTCGTACCTTACACTTAACTGCACAACAGCTGGCTTCTGTACGGAAACACACTATTTCTTCATGTCTTCCTCAGATTTGAGCTCCATGGGATACTTCCGTAGTGTTTGCTTCTTAATTGCCCAGTATTTTTCTCGATGGACCTTAGTTTCGGTGCGTTGGGTGGAGGGTTCATATCCTTGGGTACGAAAGTGACCCCGTTGGCGTCGTACCACTTCAGGACAACAGTTGAATAGTGGCATGAAGCCAGATCCGGTCAGAAGATCGTAGTGCCTTTATATTGCTTCAACAGAGGAAGCAGACGATTCTGCAGACCCTCCTTGAGGTAGATCTCCCTGTTTACAGTTGCAGTCAATCTTCCCAAATGAACATCGTACACAATGTTCGTTCTGGTTCAGTGCTCATGTTAAACCCACAGTTTGTGTACGAACTTGAACGCGCTATTTCGTACCAAAACACGTGCACATGTTCGCCTTCACAACCGAACTCCATGTACGTAAACGGTATGCGTACACCTCTCGTAAACACAAGTTCGTGCACCAGTTTTCTTCTTCTCACTTTTATCATCACTCTTTTTGCCTTGAATGAACCGTTCTCGTGTACGCACCCGGTGTACGCACACGGAAGTTTGAACAAGAGTTTGAACATCGTTCGTTTGGGTTCGACGTTCGAGGCAAACATGTACATCGAGACGAAGCATGTTTGAGGTTGAACGCGTGCACGAAATTTTGTACACCGGCACAAACTTGTCGATGTTCATGGGAAGTCTGGTTGCAGTAGTCACGAACAGCGCACTTCGTTTGCCAGATAAGCAGAACGCTTGACAAATTATGTATTTATTGGCAATCTTTGAAAGTGTCTCCTCCAGAACATCAAACTTGTGCTCGACGGAGAGGAACAGTAGCCACGAAAGCTGCCGGAAGTACGCCTTGAGGTAAGTCTCATCATCCATGATGGGACAATGAGGCTTCGGTAGCATCCGGGTGTACAGTTTCCGGGCCCGTCACTTTCCCACCATATTTTGCTGTTCGGCACGATTTGGCCTTTTGTACTTTGCACGTATGCAGTCTCTCCCAGTCCTTGGCTCTCTTAACGAAAGACTTGGACAGATTCAACTTTTTGGCCACATCCCTGACTGAAGCATTGGGATTCCGCTTAAACGCTTTCACTACACGCTTGTGATCCTGATCACTAATAGAACTGACCGAATTTCTCCTTCCGTTCGATGCTAAAGTTTGGTAGTAACGTTTAATCCCACGACTCACCGCGGACTGCACGATTCCGAGTTTTTTCCGATGTCCTGGTGAGAGAAGACGTTGCTTTTCGGGTGACGCCATTTTTCCAAATTTTCGAGAAACTGGTAGCGATAAAAATACGGTGTAAACGGTAAACTACTTCTACCAAAATTTTTAAAAGAAAATACCCAATTTGATGTGAGGCACTCTTTACTGGACTTGCGTCATTATGGTGCTGTAGCATCTGACGGGTGGCAGAATCTGACGAGCCTTGACTTATTATAGTTAGGTTTACTCACTAATAAATTGATTTTAAACTTCCATTTTATAATTTTAAATATAAACATTCTGCAAACGAACCTTTTTGTGTGGACTAAGTTATCAGTATTGCATTGTGCAGGTGATGAAACTGAATATAGTTGACTTCCGTAAGCCTGAGCAATACGGACCGTTAATTCTGGATAGCTCACGACTACACCCTTTCAGGGTCGACGTTCTTACTTGCTTCGGGAGGACTCACTTACCTTAACCATCCGAATATTTTAACGTGCGTAAAGCGAAAAAATGTGACACGAAACATCCGAAAGTTTGTTGAACATTCTTCTTAATTTATTGAGATTTTGCATTATAAAAAGAAAGAGTGATAGGGAGAGGATTCGTTACGGCCGAACAGGAGCATTGGCTTCCTGAGAGGGAAAGAAGAACAACAGGTGAATTACTTGCCACGCTGTTACTGACAATTCTTCCCAGGGTGACCTGTGACTGCTTGGGCGACGTTTCTGGACGATTGCCGGAATCGCAAGGACGATTGCCGGAACGCTTCGTATTCTGGGCATACCAGTCAACCACGTGCTCATAGTCTTTCTACGGCAGCTTGACGTTGAAGTGGCCTTACTGGCATTCTGGATTTGATCCCCAGCAAGCGTGTTGTATACGTGTTCACTCTCCTAGTCGATCGGACTACTCCTTTTGTTGGCATACGACGTCCCATCTGGTCACTAGCGCCGTGGCAGCGCATCGGATATTAAGCTCTAGCAAGCGGGGAGCTCCCGCCGGACCTTACTAGAGCCCTTACCTCCCGCAGTGTGTGGCTCGACAGCATGGAGCTCGCCGACTTTCGTCGTGATAAAGTAAAAGGCGGAACTCTTTGGATTCCGGATCACTTCATTCGACGCGCGTAGTTCCTTCCCGTCCCGGGCACGAGGTCGTTTCGACAACCGTCTTCGCCGGATCACTCACTGGATTTACCAAAAATTCCTTAAACCGCCACTCGTTTTGCCTTGTCACTCTTCTCTTCTTCGGCTTCTTCCGCGTGACCTTTGCTTACGACCGGTTTCCATTTTTGCTGGTTTGGCGGACGTCCTTTCGTGTTAGAAAACTTTCTCCCAAAATTTTCTGTCTTCACACGTATACCAATCTTCTACGCTCTTTTTTTCCTCTTTTCTTTTCCCGGAACTGTCACCAGAGATCAGGGGTACCACCATCGTGGATAGGTGATGTTCCTACGGTAGATTTGTGAGCCATATATGCCGTCCTCGCAATCATGGTGGCAATTTGGATTAGAAAAGGGAGGGGATTTACGAGCTTATTATAGGATTTCACCTAAGTTTTCTAAATTACATTCTTATACCACAATTTTAATTTTTTGTATTTCGATTATAGAGGTTTTAAGGTCATTCGACTCTTCGGGTTATGAAAATCGCTTATGAAAAATTTCTAACCCTATGTGCGGGGTCGGGACTCGAACCTAGGTGCGCTGCGTACAAGACAATCGATTTACCAACTACGCTACGCCCACCCCCATTTTAATTCTTAAAATTTACAGTAATTACCCAATATGATTATTTGGCATCCTTTTTGTGGGATATATCATTGTTTCCTATTACTGTTGCCGATTCGTCGGCAAAATATTCCACAACTCGAAGACTCGAATGTATATGAATAAATTGAAGCCAACGTCTATGGTATTGGATTGAAACAGCGCTTTTTCGTCAACTTTACTCACGGCGGCAAGAATAAATGCGATGTCGAAAGGATTAAAATACCACCGACTTAGTTTTAATTACTCGGTACATTAAAACCGTATTATTATCAAAATGTCAAAAAGAACCGAGTATTCAGTAAAATTTGTAGATCGCTTGCGGTAAATTTCAGCTGATGATGTTTAGGAAAAATGGAATATTCGGTACATAAATTGTGAAAACACGTTATGCCAGGATGTATTAGTTTTACAATTTTGAACAATCTTGGCTTGGTTCGGTATTTTCATTTTTTGCTGGACAATCAATTAATATTTTACGGAAAAAAATTATCTAACGAAACAAAAATAATGATGAAATCAGCTCAACTTTTGTCTAGTTTAGTATACATGCATAGTCTGGTAGCTTTTGGCTACCTTTGGTTTTTCGAAGGTAAGGATTGCTCGCTGTGTATAAGGTAAGACTAAGAATGTGTTTTTATTAATTCCCAAGGCTTATTTTATATGCGCTGGCATGTTGCGCGACATGTTTGTATTTTTGGTTATTCTGAGTAAAGCCAATTGGAGAGAGACAGAAAGGCTACCTAGAATTGGTCGCTACTCGGGCAGAGGGTGTGTGCCCATAGATAGCACTGGACGTAGGGAAAAATGCTTGTAAAGCGAAAGGTTCTATCAATAAACAATTGAATATATTTTGCTTTAGCTGGGTGTTTCTCGGCGTTCACGACACATGCGAACCATATGGACGGTTTCGCTAAGGCGTGTACCGAGCCGAGGTAGTTAATTTGAATGAGCTAGAGATAGGTGATTAGATGTATTACACCACCCTCCTTTTGGAAGAATAATGTAACTAAGTGAAATTATTCGAAAAAAACTTGTAGCTTTTGCTTCTCTCCAGATAGCTTTTATATTTTGGATGTACATTTGTGGTATGTGGTTTTTTTTTTTTTTTTTTTTTTATATATAATCTGATTATCCTGTTTTTATGAACAATTTGTTTTAAACCTGTGGTATCTTCTTGTATGGTAATATTTGGATGCTGAATTGAAATAACTGTGTACGGGCCTTGGTATACTTTATCTAACTTTCTTCTATTTTCGTTCTGCAACATTACCTTATCTAGAGGTTTTACATCAATTGGGTTACTTATTTTCTCTTGACTTAAGTTTCGTATTTGCTTTGTATTATCTAATATTGCTTTTGTTTTTTGTGCTGCTAAGTGTAGTTTGTATTTTAGTTCTGCGTGGTATTGGTCAAAATTGTATATGGGTTGTGTGTGAGTGTTTTCGGAATACATGAGATTTTGTGGGATGTTTGCCTGTTTACCAAATACTAATTCAAATGGTGTGTATTGGTGGTTTGTGTGAGGTGTCGTGTTATAACAGAACGCATAGTAAGGCAGCCAATCATCCCAGTCCGTTTGGGCGTGATTGATAAACTGTCTTACGTATTCATTCAGACAACGGTGATTCCTCTCTAAACCTCCAATTGTTTCTGGATGGTATGCTGTAGAAAACTGATGGTTGAGATTTAACAATTTATTCATGTGTAAGAATACTTCATTTTTGTACTCTGTTCCCTGATCTGTTCTAATTAATTTGGGTGCGCCATATACAAGGATACAATTTTCGACAAGTGCCTTTGCTAGCGTATTTGCTTGTTTATCAGTAATCGCTTGGATTATTACATATTTTGACAGATCGCATTGTATTGTTATGGCATATCGGTTACCACTGTTTGATTTTGAAAATGGACCGATTGTGTCTACTGAGATACTATCTAGTGCTTTAGTAGGTGTAGGAGTATGTATGAGGTTTTCTTTAGTTTTGTAAGTATGTTTATTCTGTTTACATTTTAGGCAATTTTTTACATATTCTCTTATGTGTATTTTCATTTTTGGCCAATAGTATTGGCAACGAAGTTTTTTATATAATCGATATGATCCAACATGACCGCCTATCGGTGTGTCATGGTTGGCTTTGATAATTGCTTTTTGTTTTTCAGGATTTTCTATTATTTGCTGGCGAGTATATAGAATTATTGATACATTCTTCAATATTTGTTGGCCTTTATCTTTAAATTCTTGAATATTCATATCCTTGAGAATCTCACTATTTAGCGCTAGAGCTAAAGTGGTAATTTTTTTATTGTTTGCCAGTAATTCCACATTTTGTAAAATGTGACCTAGGTTTTTTGATAGCTTGCTAGGGACTGTTAACGCTGGAGTCAATTCCCTCTTGTAGCTTTTATCCATGATTTGTATATGGATTTTGTTGTTTTCTTGTGTTAACATTAATTTTGGGAGGTTATATGCCTCTTCATTGTTTAGCGACTCGTAGATTTTGAGTTGATCGGGCTCAGCATCATTCGATATCGCGTCTATATTTGAATTTGTTTGTTTGCGAGTATTTGCTCTAGTTTGCACCACGTATAAATTTAATTGTTTTAATTTTTCAGAGTCGATATTTATTCTAGAAAGAGCATCAGCACCTACATTCATTTTACCTTGTACATATTGTACCGTAAAACTGAATTCCTCTAGGTCTAGTCTCATTCTAGTTAATTTAGATGATGGTTCTTTCATTGAAAAAAGATAGACCAACGGTCGATGATCAGTTTTAACAGTGAATTTTCGTCCGTATAAATATGGTCGGAAATAGTTAATAGCCCAATGTATGGCTGTTAACTCTTGTTCTACAGTAGATTTATTTGCTTCGCCTCTCGTGAAGGTTCTGCTGGCAAATGCTACTGGTAATTCAATATTGTCATATGTTTGTGCTAGGATAGCACCACATGCAATTTTGGAAGCATCTGTTATTAGAACAAATTCTTTGTTAAAATCAGGAAATTGTAAAATTGTTGGGGAAATTAGTTGATTTTTAAGCATATCAAATGCATTTTGGCATTCAATATTCCAAACGAAGGTAGTGTTTTTCCTTAATAATTTGTTCAAAGGGTTTGCTATCTGAGCAAAATTTTTTATAAAACGCCTGTAATAATTACAGAACGCGACGAATCGTCGTACGTCATCTGCATTTTTAGGTATAGGGTAGTTGCAGATCGTATCAAATTTGGATTTATCTGGCTGAATTCCTTTTTCAGAAATGTGGTGACCTAAATAAGTTACGTCAGCTCGAAAAAAATTACATTTGGATGGATTTAATTTTAAATTGTGGTTTCTTAATTTCTGAAAAACTTTTTCCAAGTTTGCAAGATGATGGTTGATTGAACAACCGATGACTATGATGTCGTCAATATAGAGAAATGCGCACTCGGGACCTAGTCCGCTAAGTGCGATTGACATCATGCGTTGAAAGCTATTCGGGCTAATATTGAGTCCGAATGGCAATCGTTTAAATTGAAAATGTCCGCGTTCCTGTAAGGAGAATGCGGTGAATTCTCTAGATTTTTTCTCGATTTCTATTTGGTGGAAACCGGACTGTAGATCTAGAGTAGAGAAATACTTTGCTCTGCCAAGTTGGTCAAGAATGTCGTCAATTCTTGGTAGAGGAAATTTGTCGGCTAGTAATTTTTTATTTAGTTGCCGAAAATCTACAACTAGTCTCCATTTCTTTTCTGTGCTAGTTGTTTTCTTTGGAACAAGCATAATGGGTGAATTATAATTAGAAACAGATGGTTCTATCACATCATTTTTGATTAAGTCGTCCACTTGACGGCACATTTCTTCACGCTGGCTATGCGCGTTTCTATAATTTTTTTATATATACTGGTGATTTGTCACTCAGGTGTATTTTTTGTTTATAGAAATTGTTTGCAGATAGTGTGTCGTCCTTTAGGTGGAAGATATCGTTATACTTATTGCATAATTTAATAAGGCTATCTTTTGCAGACGCCGAAAATTTTTTTAAATTGAGCTCCTCTTGGAGAGCATCATTTCGTTTAATATTCCGAGAATCAGTTTCGCTGATCGTCGCCAATTGAAAATTGGTTAAATGTTCATATTGTGGTAACAAATGTTTGATTAAAACGGGTTCGTTATTGGTATTTACAATCTTTATATAAGGAGATTCTTTATTTACAATTGCGTTGCTGCTAAATACTCCAGGAGCGATCTCTGAGGCAATTAACACAACGTCTCCTTCTGGATTAAAATTATTAATTATTCTATATGTTTCCGCTCTAGCTGGTAACCAGGTTGAGCCACCTAGATTATTGTGTATAGGTATATCTATATTTATGTTATGTACATGCATTGACAGCAACCATGCATCATAATTTATCGAGCATCGGTATGTTGCCAAAAAATCTCTTCCAATAATACCATCGGTTGGTATAGGAAAATCATCGTTAATTATATGCAGAGTACCCTCAATAGGTGTGTCTTGCATGTAAAAGATGCATTTGGTAATTCCATGGCTCTGCAGTTCACCAGGAATAATCCCTTTTAGTTTGTATTTGCGAGTTGTATCTATGCTTGTACCTGGCAAGATACATTCGCTTTTAATGAGTGATATGTCAGCTCCTGAGTCGACCAGGAAAGTGCACATCTTGCTCGAATTGTTCAATTTGAGCTTTATGAAATTCGAGGCAGCTACGTTTAATGTGTAGACTGCCCGTTTCCTAAAAAAAGATGGTTGGCCGGTGGTTGGATCAGGTCCGCTGTTGGTTGATCAGGTAGGCTGCTTGGTGCTGAGTCAGTGACATATATATATATATATATATATATATATATATATCGTCCCTGACCTTGCTTACTGCGGTAATTGTTATGCTGAGGAGTCGAATTATTTCTTCCTCGTCCTCTGTTATTGTTTTGGTAAAATTGCTGCGTGTTCCCGTTTGTGCTAAATCGGTTAGCTTGTGTATTATTAGGAGTATAGTGCTGCATGTTACCATATGTGTTATATCGGTTAGTTTGTGCATTGGGACGTCGCCTATCAAAATCTCTAACACGTGTATAGCCACGATAATTTCGTGTGTTGTCAACACGATCGTAGTGTTGACGGTGCCGGAAATGCATAATTTGTGCATTTGGTACGCTGTGGCTTTCGTGCTCCGAGTTCTCCAATACTTTTTGTGTGGCTATTTTTATTGAGGAAAAATTTCCTGCTTTAAGTATAGTACGTGTTTCATGGTTTTTTAAACCGTGAATTAGGGCATTAACTCCAGCTTTTGTAGCCATTGAAGCTGCTACATCACCTGGAATTTGCCTTTCTATATAAGTGTTTTGCAGTTGAAGTGTTAATTCTTCTACTTCATCACAAAATTTGTTGAGAGGTCCTCGCTGTTGTGAAAATTTCAATTTAGCGAGAACTTCATCTGGGGTTTTGATTGATGCACAGCGGGCTTTTACATCCGCTGTAAGTGCATCAATTGATACTAAGTTAATGGGTAGGCCAAGTCTTGCCTTACCCGTTAATCTAGTTCTAAGGAATTTTATTGCCATCGGCATATGTTCTGCCGATGTCATTTCTTTTAGTAACTGAGCCGAGTCGATAAATGCCTCCAACTCGTCAGCAGTTCCATCGTACTTTTGTACGATGGCTGTCGCAGTTTTAATATCAAAGTCAGGCATTTTTGATTTACCTGCCGATAGCCGTCTGCAAAATATGGCTGTTTTAGCTAGAGTTTTTAAAGTAGTTTTCTTTAATATTGTTGTTGTATCCAAGATCTCTAATGATGCTTGGTACTTTGTTTTTAAATTTAGAAACTTATCGCATTCGATGATCCACTCTTCGTGCGATATCCGATGTTTTAATTTATTTAATTTGCTTTTGTATTCATTATAGAGATCGGAAATTTCTTCCTTTTTCTCTAGAATACCTTGTAGGGTTCTAGCCCTGCCCTTGCTCTTATTTAAATTTAGCTGTATCCTGCAAAGGTGCGAGTCTATTTCTCGTAACCTTTGCATGAGCATGCAAAAACAAATGCGTATGTTAACTTGTCTATCTGTTTGTCTGTTTTATCTCTAATTTATGCGCATTCTAAACTGATTTTATACATATATATTTTTTTGACAATTCTAACCATGATTTTATACATATATATTTTTTGACAATTTTAGCCTAGGTTTTAATGAATCTTGATTTACATCTTCTCCGGTGACATCTGTATTTCATGCATTGGAAAGAAAACAGCGTTTTCTGTTCATCGAACTCTTACCTCCGGATTCTGCTGCTGTTGCTAGTATCACCGTTACTCTCCGACAGTCATGCACCCAAACCGTCCGAGTAGGGAGAGGTACTGCTACGTGTCGAATTAATTTGTAACAACTCGTGGGCCTGTGGCGGGTGTGTAGGCATGTAGGCTGGTTCGGTCTGCCTGTGCGTTGCCCGGTTCCCGATCCGCCACCGGCGCAGCTGGTTTCAGTGACGACGGGGCCATCATCGGCGGCGGTGGTGGTGGCATAGTTACCAAACTGTTGCCGTACAGCTGCTTCACTTCCTCATGGTGTTATGCGGGTGTCTCCGTTTCCTTGGTTCATGATTAGTCAATCTCTACGTGGCACTAGTTCTCTGTGTGGCACTAATTCTTCTTCGGTGTGGATGATTTCACACGTTTGTTTCATTGCCAAAAGCAAACTTGCATGCTTATCGATCACCAATCAGTAGTCTGAATTTGTTGCCACTGTCAAACACTTGAATGTCCATATCCAGGTATAACCAGTTATTTCAAAACGTCACTTGTTCGGAATCGAACTTTTCTCGATTCATAGTTCAAAAAAAAAATGACATCAACAAACCGATCACGTTCAGGATCAACTTTAACTTCTCGTAAACATCCTTATAACGAACTTTTATCACTCCTGTTCAAAATTGATACATTCACATTTCCAAGTATATTATTCAGTTAGAGGCTATTTTTCTGTGGCACCCTTGCTCGATTTCATGCAACTGAGTTTTTCGTTTGTTGGTTTGCACCGTTTTCACTTTTTTCTTTTTCACGGTCGCCATCTGGTAGCTTTTGGCTACCTTTGGTTTTTCGAAGGTAAGGATTGCTCGCTGTGTATAAGGTAAGACTAAGAATGTGTTTTTATTAATTCCCAAGGCTTATTTTATATGCGCTGGCATGTTGCGCGACATGTTTGTATTTTTGGTTATTCTGAGTAAAGCCAATTGGAGAGAGACAGAAAGGCTACCTAGAATTGGTCGCTACTCGGGCAGAGGGTGTGTGCCCATAGATAGCACTGGACGTAGGGAAAAATGCTTGTAAAGCGAAAGGTTCTATCAATAAACAATTGAATATATTTTGCTTTAGCTGGGTGTTTCTCGGCGTTCACGACACATGTGAACCATATGGACGGTTTCGCTAAGGCGTGTACCGAGCCGAGGTAGTTAATTTGAATGAGCTAGAGATAGGTGATTAGATGTATTACATTTAGTTGTACGCAATAACAACATCGGACGATACGTCCTGCTGGTTTAGGTTGGTTTGAAATAAAAAAGTAACCCGATTTATTGCGAGAACGGCACTGATAGACCGCATTTTTCTCGCTCGTTGATAAGCTGTTTCAGTTCAAACCTGAAATAGTAGTAACTGATAGAAGCACGCTCTTTTACAACTAACCCTTTCTTGGAGAAAATACCGTTACTAGATATAACGTTATTTTTAAAATGTGCACCACGAGTCAACCAAGGGTGGTTTCTTGCTGACGTGCTTTGCTATGAACGTAGAAATACATCACAGGCAGCGCAAATCGTGTCGCCCACAATTTTTAAACGAACACAAACGTCACCTTTCGCTAAAACCGTGTCATATGCATATATTTGGATTACTACTGCTTAGGAACTTTTGTTGCAATATGTTATTTTAATCTTTGTGTTATAGTACTTTTAGCTATCGGATAACATCAAAGGAAATTTGTTACATCCTAACATTTTAATCTCTAAATTCCATCCAGTGTAGGATGAAATTGTAGGTTTCGCGAATGTTAATAAGTTACACTTATGCCAACATAAACAAAAACACAAACACACCTATGTAGTCTAGAGAGAATCTTAGCGCAAAATGAGAGACGAGATACAACAAAAAGATGTGTACATTATACTGTTATTTATTTTAGCCCGTTTACGAAAAACGCTAAACCTTGTTGAATTCATAATCAAAAATAAAAATCACCCACTCTCTCTCTCAGCCCCTCCCAGAGAAAACCAGATTTTATTGTTAACTATCCTATATATATTTTAGTCGAGATTGATAGGCAGCATAGAAAAAATAAAACACAGACACAAATACAGACACAATAGGAAGCAAATGGAATGGATACAGAAAGAGTAAATTGAGGTAATCGTGTATAACTTTTTATATAGTTGTATAGATAATATGAGGAAAAATAATGAAAAAGATACAAAAATAAGAAAAGAAAATAGTCATACCCCTAGAGATAGGTGATTAGATGTATTACAATAGTAAATGGATACAAGTAAGCCGCACTATTATACTAGGATTGTTCGGACGTGGTCCATGAACCCGCTTGAAATTTAAAAAAGCTGTAATGTTTTTTCTTGTTCAATGTTTTTGCTCATTCTGTGTGCGAGTGAAACAGTTGCGCTTTTGTGATCTGTTGCTGCTAAAGGTTTTTAAACATTCCTTGTGTCAGTAGCATCTAAACGTACGTCTTCGGTTTACCATCCCTTGGCTTGACCCTTGACGTTTTTAATTTTCATAATTTCCTATTTCTCTCTTTTAATTCATATTCTATAAGTATCTACTTTGTGTCGTTTTCTATATTCGTGTATAATTGACTTCTTTGAAAAAAGACACACCTGATTGGGACATGGATGTCGAACAATATTCGTCGTCATAGGTTCCGATTCCCCATTTGAAGAATCGTTTCTACTAACCCGTACACAAAGTTGAAATCGATGGTGTTGTCAAATCCAATTTCATATGCATGGATTCCCTGGTGCATGAGGTTTGCTTGTTCAGTCCGCAAAGATTTTGGACTGTAAGCGTTTGCATTCAGGATGAGCAAGTGGAGCTAAAGATCAACGTCCCTTCAGGCTTGGATCACGTGACTTTCGTTGGGACTGATCTGCTAAATTACACCTTTTCGATTAACTTTATCTACCTGTCAGGCTTTCTGTATCGGCGTCATAACTTGCATTATATGCAAGAAATTGGAACACACAGCAATAAAGCAAAAAAGGTGTGGTAAGGGCGGAGGAAATAACGATTCTTATAGTGGGAGTGTTGAAATACGAATATATGATCTCAAGGCATGTGCCGTGTTCAGACAGAGCAAACAAAAACTGAAGCGTTCTTTTAAAGGATACTCTAAACACGATTTTACATAAATTCTAAGCGAAGCTTCGTCGCTGATCATGGCAAACGATTAAATACTTTGTTGGTTCAGGATGAGTGAGACTCTGACGAAAATCATGGGGGAATATCTCTTTGTATGTCTGGAAGCTATTGGAAAAGGAGGAATATTTTCTCATATGGAATTTCTTGAGGAACATCAGAATGTTTCACTTGAAGTTCCGTCGAATACAACGATTCGAGAAAACCAAAACAAATAACATCAAACCCCAAATGTCTCAATAATTCAGCCATAAATTGAACCTACTACAGCTACTGATAAAATTCACTGACATCGTAGACGGAATATTCATATCATTGTTGATCCCCTTAAAACTCTTTTGATAATTAAGTCAAAATTTCTCGAACGGGCCACTCAAATTAGGTAACATTGCAATTTTCAATTTTTGGTAATATTTAGCATGGCAAAAACAAAGCCAGATAGAATCCGAGTGGAAAAAAACACCATTATGTAGACATTTGAAGTTTTTAGCTCGTTTATTTAAAAAAAACTAACCAGCTAAGCAATTGTCGTAAGACACAGATTGTTCGTATTTTTTCCGATCCAAAAATTTACTATTTTGTATATTTTTTAAACAATTGTCCATAGCAAAATCAAATAAAAGGTATTCTGGTCCTTGTTTTTGGCCGACTAAAACACACATGCTATTTTTAATACCTGTCAATATGTCGCCATAAACAAAATGGGACACTATTGGTAACTAAGTTATTCCACGCCGAACGTCGCCGTGCACGGATTTCGACCAATGGATTGAAGGAGTAGTAAACTTTCGTTTCCGCGACCTTGCATGAAACAACATGTCTGCTGCAGTTTTTGTCGCATTATCAAAGGATAATGAATGAAAGCGCGGCAAGCATGCGTGGTGAACCAATCGTTACGCTGTAATAGCAGGACACGCAATCAAATCTACGCGAGTGCTGCTTTGTCTAACATTCAACGCAAAATTTAGTCCCTTCTACCTAGTGTGTGGTATGCGAACAAAAATGCAAAGTTAGTTTATTCCCCAATTCGGTCGAACTGTGTTGCTTGCTGTTGATTTTTCGAAATGTCCGGAAAGACCATCAATTCGTGAAGTGGAGCAATTGTTGAAGGTTAACATGAGGCTCGACATAGCAGACGTTAATGCTGTGCAATTCCACCTACTACGTCATGAGGTACTGATTAGGTTCAAAAACATTAACCAAGCCGAATCATTTGCTACGCAGAACAACTTGAAACACGTTATCGAATGTAATGACAATTTATACAGAATCCCAACATACATAGACAATGACACTATTGAAGTTAAGATACATGACCTGGCACCGCGTACTAATGCGGCCGCTATAAAACAACTCATGTCAAAATACGGAGATATGGAAGATACTCTTTTATCTCTTATCTAATTGTGCAAAAAGTATTTAATGTTTGATATTTTTTTAGGTTGTAAAATGATTTAAGGGATTATTTATAAAATTGAAACTCAAAAAATCGGAAAAAAAATTATTGAATATTCTACAAGTACATGCTTTTGCAAGTATTTGTGCGAAATTCCATCCAGATCGGAGCACTAGATTTCAAATTACAGCCATTTGCAGCGAGCTGGTTCTTCCACGAATGAAGTTAACACTAAACTTTAAACGCAATTATCTCGGAATAAAGTACCGGCAACGGTACTTTTTTTGAAAAGTACCGTTGCGGTGAACGTGATATCTCAAAAACTATCCACCCGATTTGCCTATACTTTGTTTTAAATTGTTTGTATTTACATTCTTGTGTGAACGGTTTCTTTTTCATCAAAAATGTTACGATTCTTTGCAATAAATTTTTGTTTAAAATTTTGAACAGTAGAGTGCTGTAGACAGAAGTGGGCCACGTTTTTATTTTTGGTTGTAAAATAGTGAAAAATCAAAATTTTTCTGTTTCTTTTTTTTTTGATCGCAAGAATATGCTAAGGCGCAAATTATCGTTAAAGCAGATTTGTGAAATTAAGTTTCCAAAATTTTTTATTTTCATTTGTAAAAAAGTGCATTTTCCGCGTTTTCCGAAATTGTAGGGAGAAGTGGGCCACCTAAATTTTTATTTGAAGAAATGATCTGATTGATGTGAATTCTTGTCCTGGGGTTTTCAAAGGCGCTGAACACGAATCCGTTGTCCAACTCGTGAAATAAAAATTAGTTGATGCTAAAAGAGGGTTAAAAATTGGAAAAAACGTTCACTTTAGTAATAATGTTTGTTTATTTTCTGGAAAAACTTAGCAATGCAGAAAAATTAATAAAACTCTTACGAAAAAGTGAAAAAAACATTTTAAGTGTTGAAGCACTGATCCTACTCGCTATTGATGCACGTGAAAGTGGTGCGGTTGGTCATACCGACGCACTTTAAGTGGAAGGGTCGGTCGCAGATCTCGCACTCGATAGAGTTCTTTCTAGTCAGTTTTGCCGGCATTAATTTGTTGCAAATCATGCAAAAATCAACGTCTTCGGTAACATCGGCAATATCGGGAAATCTGTCGATGACAAATTTTAGGTAGCGTTGAAAAGTCGATCTGCTAACATTAGTTGCAGCAAAAACAACACGCTCAGAGATTTCATTCATCCTTACTTGCTTTATGGCAGTCATCAATTTTTCATAATTAACCTCTTTTTTTGGGGTTTCTTTTTTTTTTTTTGGGAGGCATGGTGGCTGAAAGGATAAAAATAAATAAATAACACATTTGCACAGTTCATCAACATATTTTACTGCGCAAAAAACTGCATTACTCAAGTGGCCCATGTCTGTCCACAAAAAGTGGCCCACTTCTATCTACAAGCGCCGTTTTTTGCATATGGATCGGACAGAAACACAATGTGAATAATAGGTAAAAATCACTTTGCATTTCGTAAGTTATACGTTTCACTAACATATTGAATATTTACCTTAGTTTTTCTCGTTAAAATGCGATTGTGATTCGCATTGAAGCGTACGATCGCGAAAACTTTCTTGCCGATATTCTCAGCACGTTTCTCTTGACAGTGCGAGAATAGGTTTATAACCTCTGAATGTTTATAAAAAATGAGCTAGTGTCAAAATACGATAACTTATGTTCGCGGTTTGACATAGATGTCACTAGTCTTACAGTTATTCGGGTGGCCCACTCCAACCTGTGGCCCACGTCTGTCCACATCACTCTACAAAACTCAATTTTTGGTCTACATGTTTTATTTGCAAGAAAAAAAAATTTATTGGGAAATCGATCCGTTCAAGTACAGCACAATTCATTTTTCTTCGATAATCTTTTTAGTTGAGTGGTTCGGCTTGGAGAGCGTTCACCGCAAACCTCTGCCAAAAAACACGCTTCGGCCATAACTCCGTCAATCTTGAATATATTTTTTTAATTCAACTTGATTTTTCTATCTTCGATAGTGCTGCCAACGATCCATCTTTCGCTTTTTCAAATAAAATTTGCACAAAACACTTTTAAAAAATTGCAAACTTATATCAACTTTTCGCCACAACTTTGTATATAACCCCTTAATTAATTTGTATTAAGTTTGTGCTTGTTAATTCTGTTCCTTCACCAGTGAATCGTAATATAAGCAAATATTCAAAATGTATTCTGTAAAAACCTTTATGATTTCTGTAAAAACCTTTAAGAAAATTAGTGAATGTGACAACCCTGCCACTAAGCGAAAGCCACATCAAAAATGCTGCATTTTCAATGTGACTGCGATCGTGTCTTGTACACAACGCTAACCCCTTAAGCATGTACTCTTTTCTGCAAAATGTATATTAAGGTTTCATCTATAAAATCAAAATGTTCGAGCGTGAGGTGTCAAAAATAGCGTCCAAAATGGCGAGTCCAGGAAAAGGTGTTTTGAAAACCGACCTGATCTGCGGGCACGATACAGGTCGCAATTCGTCCTTTACAAACAGAAACCCAACACGATCCTGAAGATTATATTCCATACAGGCGCCCCAACCTAAAAATCATGAAAAAATCGTTATACAAACAAAATGGCGGCCACTTGAAAATAAAGTATCGTTTTTTCGCATGATTTTTACACTTTAACTGGCTGTAAAAAATCGTTAATAATCAAAATATTGCGAATTTGTAGGTTACAGCGCTGGCGAATGTTACCTTCTTTTAAGCTGGCAAAACGCGAAGTTGGAGTTTTTTCGTGTACAATTTAAGTTACTCGATCTATTTGTCTAAGAATAAGTGAATTTATAGATTTCTAAGGTCACTAAATATGAAATTGAGATTAGATTTGGAAAATTCAAAATGGCGGATCCAATATGGCGAACTAAAAAAGTAAAATAATTATCAATGTGAATGAAACTTTGTATAAATGGGTTTTTGGGTTCGCTGATCACGAATTTCTTGTCAAATTTGACAAATTCAAAATGGCCGATTCAATATGGCGGACTAAAAAAGTGAAATATTTATTAATATCAATGAAACTGTGAATGTTTGGGGTCGCTGAATTTGAGGTGATATTTAAAAATTTTAAATGTCGGACCCAATATGGTGACCAAAAAGTGATCTTGGATAATGGTCATTAAATTTTGAACAAAACAAGTGTTTTCGAAAAGTTTGAACAAAATTTTAATGCCGGGATAGATTTTTATTAGACTATTGTCACTGTGCACAGTGACAAAATTTTATTTTTTTCTCTTTTAACGGCATTTAATTAGCTAGAAGTTACTGAGTGGGGAAAGTTATGAAAATTTAGAGCCATAGTACTGAAGTGAGAGCAAGAATGTGAAATATACAGATCGGAAAACTAGAAGTGCCAAATTAATTAGAAACAGTCTTAGAATCGTATGGGCAAATCTTTTGTCTTCTGTTGGTAGGAGCCGAGCTTGAACAGCATAACTACATGTCTCCTGGTAAAGACAAACTTGTCTCCCTTTACTGTGAGCACCGACAAGAGAGAAGCCACGTTAGATCACGTTAGAAAACCTGTCGACGATTAGCATCAATAAAATGCTGCTGGCAGGGCAAATTTTTATTGAACCATTGCCATCGCGGTTTCAGTGGTAGCGGGTCAAATCATCATTTTACCAACATATTCTGGACACTTTCAGCCTTCGATTTATAAAATTATAATAATTTTTTTTAATATTTAGTAGAGGCGTGACTTCTTCCAGGGTCTGCGCAACGACGTACGTGTGGTGATAATGCGTCCGATAAAATCTATCCCTCCTACCACCCAATGCAACTCATCCCAAGATGGCACATAGAGTCTGCGAACATTAGTCACGTATCCAGAACAGATTCTTACGTGCCAATTCTGTGATCAGCCGCTACACTACGAAAAACCTTGCGCAGAGGCTGTTAAGGAAATTCCATCTGTTACAGTCGTCGTATGCTAAACCACAACCGGTTGCTAAACCAACGACTGCGGATCGAGCAGTAACAAACATTAAATGAATAATGATCGTACCCAGTACCAGTAAACCAAATGCTTTAACCAAAAGCGAAGAAACAACGATTGCATCAAATGCCTCCAAACCAACAACCAGCACCACCAATGAAAAAACAAATGCCGAAGAAGACGAATTTACAACAGGGCCCTGTAAGAACAAGAAACAAACTGGGATTTCTGACAATGAACAGCGTAAAAGCAGACGGACTCACCGCCAAGTTGCAGAGCATAATGCACCACCCCTAAGAAAAAAGATCTCAATACGCAGCAGCAAGTTGCATCAGCAATACCCGACGGACAGATAATAACTTCAAAATAATTCGTTTATTTTTACACCTTATAAAAACACGATAGACCCGCGGCCCACTTGTGCTAACGCATTGAGCCGTGTCAAATAAATTAGAAGAAAAGAAAAGGACCGAAGACCTTTGCATTGACATGCAGCAGGAATAATTATTCTAATCTCAAGGTGCGTTTCCTCCGTCAATAATTGTTTAACTTCGCGCTTTTATATTTTATTTTCTCTTAAATCGCAATTGACACACTAATTACAAGTTACAGAAAGAGGCCACTACTATCATCATAGGTTGTCCAATGATTTCGTTTGCGACTGATCCGAACAGTCGGACCGAGCAAAAGCCATTGCAAAACAAACTTATTTTTATGCATGAATCTCAGCAAACTTCAAAATTGCCTCAGGGATAAAACTCAACCGAAATACAAACCACAGAACGTATTATACCACACCAAGCAGCTTCATCACTTTGCCACACACTCTCCGGCAACAGTTGCACAGAGCAACCTACTCATGCTATGCAGTGACGACTGTGTACTTTTTTGGTGCCCATTCAAACCATTGCATTGCAATGAATGACCGGAGGACATACTCGTAGCATCATACCACCGCCGCCGACGGACCGACAGGGGTCGGTAGGGTACCGTGTTTCGGGTCCGTCCGAAATGGAAATTTTAACAAGTGGACTCCAAAAAAACCGCAAACCACTATCCGGGCACCTTACCTCCCACTAGTTGTAGGTGTCGGGTCAGTGGTTAGTATCATGATTGCTTGGTAGCAGCTTGCAGTTTCTTCTATTGCTGTCCAATTAACGTATTCATCTTCTTGCAAACTGCATTCCAATTAGGCCTCAATCGTCAACTCATCGTGAGTTCATTTGGACCGTTATTGGGTTGAGCAATCAATTGAGTAAACGGTTTGACTATTGAATACAGGCCGTGTCATTTGAAAACCCCGCACTTCCCGCTCAACTACAGAACAGAACATAACAGACATGCGTCTACGTATTTTGTTTCACAAATAAGATATGAAAGTTGACAAAAACATACGAATGGCACTGGAAACGCGAGTGCTTCACCATTCATCGACCACCGCAACCGACAATGACTCGATGTTTTGTCTTTCCATTTAGCACAGGAATTATTTACTGTTTTTTTTTCGCCCGTGCTGTTCGTCAGGTATGCCTTTGTCAACGACGACCGGTGCCGGTGATGGTTGGGATGTGACCGAAAATTTTGTGCCTGGTTTGGTCTACCCTGGGATGGTAATTTGCCGTTTCAAATTTATCTTGTTTTTATTTAGGATTCGTTTGCTTTGATGATAACTACCTCGTTATGATACTTCCAACAAGGTCGGTTTCGTTGAATTTTGAGCAGAGGATAAATATGTACGCAGAATGGTAGGTACGTGCTTTTACAGGAAACAATGTTGCGACAAAATTTCAGTTACATGTTTGTATTACATTGTTCGGTATAGAGTTTCCCAGCATTCGAAAAGAGTACATTCTGATAACATTACTGTTGGATGCGTTTTTGTTTCGGAATTCCTCAGGTGTCAATTCTAACTGTAAAATTATTAAAAAAGTATCCAATGTCATACGCCATCACATTTTGTGCCATTCGTAGATTACCTACTGATGACTACCATGCTTGTATGCATAATGATTTTCTTGCGTCGTAAAGGTGTGAGAGCAAAGAATCAACATCATGTATCCGTGATTTATAAATATGTTCCTTTGTACCAGCAGGTGTTGTCATGATCTGAATATTTCATGAGGTTTATAGAGCTCGAGATACGAATTAACGGTATCTAAAACAGTAGTAGTTTACTTTCACCCTTAAATCACAGAGCACAGACATATAAGCTAGAACAAACTTTTTCCAAAAAACATGAGTAAACATTCAAATGAAAATACGCTGAGAATGACCATCGCACACAGGTTCGCATGCGTGAGTCACCATTGTATCCAAGTTTGCACACAAGTCCCGTATAGCGATTGCTAGACGATCGAAGCGCCGGCTACTGCTACTTGCAGTTGTCATTTCATAGCGACAGTTTTTGGCTTAAACTTTTTGTGTATATTTTTATATTCACTGATAAAATACCTTTTATTCGGTTAAAAAACTCTAAAAACAGTATTCACTGTGCTATGCTATATTTCACCCCAGAGAGAAAAATAGGGAAAACGCCAAAAAGTCTCACTAAGGCGAAATTTTTTTGGTAAAACCAGTCTTTGCACTTGACAAAGTTTTTTTTTTTTCATTTTGATTATAGAGGCGTTAACCTTAGGATCTTTTGGCTCTTTTTCAAGTTTCTAACCTTATGTGCGGGGATCGGGAATCGAATCTAGGAGACATTCGTACAAGGCAATAAATTTACCAACTACGCTTTGCCCGCCATATTCAACAAAGTCGTTTGAAATAGCATTTTCGAAAACTTTGCTGAAGACATTAACTCTCGAACTATTTTTTTTTAAGAATATATACTTCATAATTTCTTCTAGAAGAATTAACCTCCAAAATTATTTTATTTGAAGATGTGCTGCTATACGTTGTAATACACTGATTCAAAGATACTAAACATCCAAAGTTGACAGTTCCGAAATAATGTGATCATGACCGTAAGCAATTTTTTTCGAGCAGTAATTTAACTTTTTCACTATTAAAGCTCGCAAATCCAACACGAGTCCTGGTATACAATATTTTATCACACCATTCAATTGAACACTCGAATATACACCATTAGTAGCCACTAACTTGAACTATTTTGAAATTTTTATTATTTCCAATCCTATTTGGCTATATATAATTGATCATACAACAATAATTAAATGATCATAAACCAACGAAAAAATAATTTTTCATCAAGTTTCTTCTATTTTCCAAAATATTATTATCTATGTCAATCACATTGAGTTTTTGTGTCAACTCTACACATTCTCAAAAAAATACATTTTAAGCAAAAATGTAAAATTATCCAATTTTTCGGTGAGGAAGTTTGTGTTTCTAGACATTGTTTGTTTGTAGAGCATTGTCGCTCCATATTTAGGAACATCCCTTCAAAAATATCTCAAGATATTTTGACAACTATAGGACCTCGGCTAAGAGTTCAGTTACAAGATCCAATTCCCACTATTTTCCAAAAGTCTTCATGATGCCTAAAACACTAGATTCTTAATGCAGTGATCAGACAATATATTTCCAAAATTATTGTTGTACCATATTCAATTAAATGATTCAGTATTAAGGTTTTTTCAATCCAAACCCCCGCTGGCTACGCCACTTACAAATCCGACTATTTTTCATGGAGATACGAAACATCGAGCTGAACAGATTTCAATCTGCAAGCAATCGTATACAAAACATTGCATGCATTTTTTCTCGAAACCATGTTTTGGTACCATGAATAGCTCATGAATTGTTCAAGCTATCTTCTTTCATTTTTTGTTCCAAAGCTTATTAACTAAGCTAGCCTTGGTCCAGAGGCGGATCCAGGAACATAGTGCTAGGGGTTCCGGATCCCCCACCTTCTCAAAAAATTTCAACTAGTTGAGAACTTTATTTTAGTTTCATTTTTAGATTAGTTTCAAACTAAAACTCTTTTCAAACCAAAGTGTTCACTGATTTTCAATAATTGAAGTTATTATGTATTACAATTGTACAATGTTAATTTCATATTCGAATTTTCAGTCCCCCAACGATTTTTTTTCTGGATCCGCTCCTCTCTTTGGCCAATCCTTTCAGCGAATTACTCAGCAGTCAACGAGGTAGAACAGTTACTAAAAGAAAGAAGAAACAAATACTGGAGTTTAATCTCAAGCATACATACAGCTACACCACGTCCGTAATAGTATACTGGTAACGTTGAGAAGTTTAGCCAGGGCAGAAAACTTCAGTGCAAAGAACAATGTGTAATATTAAGTTGAACATGACAACGTTAAAACTCACCTGTTTACATGGATGACACCTAATCAGAGCTCATTAAAAATTCCTGTTGGAATATGGGGAAGTGGTATCCGTTACGAGTGATACTAGGAGAAAACTTTTCACTGGCGTTCTAAACGGCGGTTGTGTGATTGGTATAAGGCTGACCAAACCTATCTTTATTAGCCAACATTAACAATAACTATAAGCAAATAACTCCTACTGTGGTTAGATCTGTAACCGGATGGCACATTCAGTACCGTCTTTACGCATGGGCACACTGGGCCAGAGCCAGGGGCCCCGGGCTTTTAGGGGCCCCCAACTTAGGGTGAATAAGAATCATTCTGAAGGCTTTATTCCAAAAAAAAAATAGTAGCATTTAATTGTTTGCAACTTTATAGCGTTTGGGTAATAATGGATCAGTTCCCGATCAGAAAGAAATAACAAAATTATTACAGACTGAGTTACTTTGTTATGATAACAAGTTGTGTTATAGCTTTGGTCTCGTTAGTTGGTAAAATAACAGAAAACATAACAGAAATTCTTCTAGTATATATCAAAAATATGACAACATGTGATAGGCTTCTATCAGAATTATAACAAAATTTGTTAGGTTCTCCCACGGCCAATACAGCTTTTATTACCTATTGTATAGTATCAACGAATTTAGCGTGCAGGTCTAAAAATAGAATAAAATAGAAAAATATAGTGTACATTAAGGCGCTTTACGTTTGGAAGCAAAAAGCTTCATGTAGCAAAAGCTTTCTACAGTTTTGTCAAATGATTGCATACATGCTGGATGATAATTGTTATTATGAGTATATGACACGCTGATTGTTATTAGTGGATATAGCGATTTGAACCTGGGTATTCTGAGTTTTATGGGGATGTTTCCTGCATGAACCAACGACGTTGCTTTCGACCGATGTTTAATGTTAGCATATTCTACGCATTCGTCAAGGGCAAAACGATTATAGATGCAGAAGATGTTTCCAGAACGCACACATTGAACTTTGCCAAAGCCAAAGGAATGTTTGTTTTCCTTGTATAATACGCTTTGTTGTCATACAGTTTTGCTCACTACTACAGCGGCCTATATTACGATAGACTGAATAGCTTTATAATATCTTTTCAGATTAGGAAAGTGGAACTATTTTTAGATTCTGAATAGTGCGCTTCGATGCTTCTCTTGTACGTTAACATAATTTACACGAGTTTTAGGAATAATGTCGATGCGATATGGTAACATTTAGCGGATAATTTACCTACATTATTTTACGGAGAATACGACAAATGTTACTTATGATTTCTAATAGATTCAAAGAAACAAATACCGAAGTTTTGAGGCTTGCATTTTGAGATTTCCAGTAAAGTCGCTTTTGGGGTTTTGTTATTAGCATTTTTAGAATGGGGAAGATTAAGCAAACCAGTACAATTATCTTAAATCTAATAAATTCGCAGAAATACAATTTTTTACAATAGTTCAATCTATCAACTGCGAATATTATAACAGATAATCATAAAATTCGAGAAATTGTTGAGGATTGTTGTTGAATTTTAGAATACTTCATGTTTTCTAAAATACATTTTCTTTCCTAAATTTTATTTAGTTTTAAGGAGGAAATTATTCAATATTTTTACATTAAAGTTTTTAGCTATTTCAAGCACTATCTAAAACACATATTTAAATTGTAACAGCAAAAAATAATACCAGCTGGGATGTGTATTTATTCAGACATTTCTAGGCCATTTTGAAATATTGATAGCTTTATACAGCATACTCACAAATATTAATCTTTCAACAACTTGAACAGGTCGCATTATTTTTTTTAACTTTCTTCAAAATGAATCAAGTATCTTGATTATTACGAAAATTTCGAATGTTTTTTACGACGAACGAAGCACCATTGAATACAACGGAAACATTAGTACATATGCGCATTCAAAGTAATTGTCGGTTCATTGTAAATGTCAAACTGTCTTAGGTGGAATGAAAAGATACAACAATCTCAAACTCAAACATTTTTATGCGGGTGTTGAAATAAAAAAATTACAATGCTTTGGTAATTCGGAGAACGCACAAAATCAGATACCAACAAACTGGACAATGAAAAACCCGCATAAATTGAAAAAATCGGACTGAAGATCCTCGAAATTCATAACGGTATTGTGGAAATCAGTATATATGAAACAGTTTTTTAAGTTCTGAAAATTCGTTTTCGCAATATGCACAATTAATTAAAATTATTGTAGAATCATTTGACTAAACCATAACAAATAGTTTAAAAATGCTTTTTTATTTGAATTCGCGTTTCTTTATTTCATCTGGAGTGCTTGATACTTCCTGCATCTTCTTTAAAATAAGTTTTATATGAAAATTATATTCCTTAAAATAGCTTGTTGATAACTTTACGATTCCAAAACTTTTTTGAATAAAGGCTTCAACATTGAAATCATAAACCACATATTCGAAATTGCGTGTCAGACGAGTGTCTCAGAAAATAGGTAATCTCTTAATCAAAATGCAACCAAGTAAGTTAAACACCTTATTTTCAAGTTTTCCGACCTCTTGCATCTAAAACTTATCTATTCTCAAAATCGTGGAACTTTGAATGTCCATGTGGAAAACGCAAATGTAAGGAAATCAATAAAAACTTCGAAAATTTGCTTTAAAAAGTTGAATAAATACGCATAAAAAGAGGCTTCAGTGTATTAGCAAATAGACGATCATTGGTGTAATATAACAATCATTCACAGTTGATTGATTGATTTGTTTATTGGGGCTTTAACCAACTGGTCATTTGCCCGCTTTACAGTTTACAGTTAGCGTTCAAAGATAATTGTGAAAGAATATGTAATATATTATAACATCATCGTTATATGCGTACAGTAAAATCATATTAGCAGTTCAATGATATTACCAGAAGATATAATCTTGATATAAGTTTGCTTGCCTTGCTGACAGGGATATCACAAAAATAACACAGTGAGTAATAAATATCAACATGAGATATAAATTTGATAGCTTTCTGTTATGTCGTTCTGATCGGGTTGCTCGTATTCGCACATTGCACCTTAACCCATGTGCCATGTCACATTTTAAGAGCATCAGACAATCAAACGAAGTTATGATAGCGGCAGGAAACGAGGTACTGCATGACTAGGATGGTATTGGACCAATTTAAACGTCAGCCCAACATTTCGATTCAAGTTTCAATTCATTTTGAGCAAAAACAATGAAATGTTTTCTGCAACATATAGAAAGTTCGAAAGACACCAACAAGGTGGCAAAATTTTTACAAGAAAGCTGTACAGAAAGTGGAATAGAAAGATGTCGAAATTCGGTACACAATCCTTGTTTGGCAAGCGATCCGCGCATGTGGCAAATTCTCATTTCTTTATTACATCAGGGATTGTACACTTAATTTTTTCTGCAGCATCCCAGCTTTTTTCGCATCTTTTGCCGAAATCTCAACAGCTGAGATCTCAGTAAACAATTTTTTTGAGATTTCAGTAAAAGTGACGTTTGATAGCTGATACTCGCAAAATATTTCACCGAAAATCAGCAAACAAATCTCACTTTGCTGAGATTTCAGTTTCTAAATTTGCTGACTACACAGCTGTTGGAAAATTGCCGATGCGAATTCAGTGTGTGTGAATGGACAAATCTACATGAAAACCTCTAAAAGTGAATCCTGGACTTCTTTAGGTCTCAATATACTTTCGCGGCCAGATTAGGCATTCTCCACTATGCCGTCGTAATCTGGTACAGTACCAATTATGTTATTTTTGTACGACAATCCACTCTATCAAAAATATTTTAGGTCGTCAGAATCAGGAATCAGAACATACTGGCTCAAATGGAACGTATTCCGTAGGTAGTCGAGGATTTGTGCAGCATGCATTCGATGTGTTTCCTATTTCGACTGGTATTGAAATGATGTTTTTAAATTCAATTTTTTATTCATTTATGCTTGACTTTGCATTTTATATAATATTGCAGTCTAAGTGATATAGCATATGATTGTCGTCTTTGATGAGCTTCGTTGGTAGATGGTTGCATCTCTGATTATGAATGATCTCCTAAAAGTTGTGGTAATGAATTAATGAAATGAATTGTGTTGCTCATATTAATTGGTTCGAGTAATTGTTTAAGTAACAATGAAGGTATTGAATATTTGTAATTATTGATATTATTTTTTTCCTTTGGTCTCTTTCTGTACTGAGTGCCTATCACCGACACCAGAGACTTGCCACTTAACTACTAGCGCCGTCTTTGAGATACTAATTCGTTAAATATGAAAATACTAATATTGTTTATAATTTACTTGTTTGTTATCTTCGCCTCTCAGAACCGTTTACCACAAAAGAAAGCACAAAACTTCTGTCAGAATATGTAACAAAAATCTACTTCACCAACTACTTTATTTTTGCTGGAAGAGACACTATTTCAAAGAATCGTTCTATTTCTGCTGTTAAAAATGCGAATATCTAAAATGGATAAACCTCTAATCGCACAATGTGATTTGATATAAAATCGATTGGTTTCAATGGCTGCAATATTCAATATTGTCATCTGTAAATGTAGTTGAATCATAATTGAAAAAATGTGGCTTTTTTATAAAGCTGGCAATTGACTTTATCCAGCTGCATCATATCAGGAACAGTAAGAAATTGAGAACAACATTATACGAATCAATGTAACTTTTGTAAATCACGTAGTCGTCATCTATTAACAAATAGGATTTTATTGGCTAAATATCACTAATAATTTTTCCTAGATTGTCATAGTGTAAGGACAATTATTGAATGAATCGTCGACATTGTAGTATTGACGATTAACCCGCCTTACTCCATCATCCCTCATTATTGACGGAGGCACTCTTCAGTTTCAAACATCGTCTTAGATTTAGATCAATGAAGGTCAGATTATATCATAAGAGAAACAAATATCGCAACTCTATACGCAGCTCACCTGAGTTCGAACTCCCACAACCGCATATAGTGTGTTAGGACATTTGCCAATTTCGGTCAAATTGGTCAGAAATGCTAATATCTTTTTAAGATCTATCAAAATTA
The DNA here is from genome assembly GCF_030247195.1 of Topomyia yanbarensis. Classification (NCBI taxonomy): domain Eukaryota; kingdom Metazoa; phylum Arthropoda; class Insecta; order Diptera; family Culicidae; genus Topomyia; species Topomyia yanbarensis. Next base: position 347,929,755 of record NC_080671.1, read on the forward strand.
TCTTCCGTTTTTCGACCGTACCTGGAAAATTACAATGATGGAAACATGAAATTTTTTCTCCATATATTTTGATTTCTATAGTATTTTTAATACTTTCACATAGTTAAATAAATCTCAAAGTGGTGTTGATGGTTCCCTGATGCTGGGGATCATTTTTAGATCATCCTACTCTTCAGCAATTTATACCTGTTGAATTATAGGGGCCCCTCAGTTCAGTTGTGTCCAGAGGCCCCGAGTGGTCTTAAGACGGCTCTGGGCACATTACGGAAAGCCACGCGCCGAAGCAGTGAAGAAAAATCACCTACTACAATCAACACCAACAAACAGTCTTTGACATACCGCTGCTAAACCGCTATCCAAAAGGCCACCCAATAACTGATGCTTTCTATATTTCGAAACCTACTGACAGCGCCAACTGAGCAGATACAACGACTGCATCCAGTGTCTCCAAAGCAACAACCAGCAACACCAATAAAAAAGCAAACTTCGATAATATAACGACAGATAGTATTGTCATAGGGTAATAGCCCGCCGTTCATCTTCTCGTAACCCTCTGTGGTGATCACTGACAAAATATTCTTTAAATGGACGTTGTCTGCTAAACAGAGTAGCGTGAAAGCATTATTGAGGACTGTTCCACTGATTTTCTCGTGTGTTATCCAATACTCATGTGACTGCTGTGTACTGACCGCCTTCTGAGCCTTGCGCCATGTTACGTTAGAGCAATCGGTTGGTTGTTGGTCGTTCTTCAAACACATTTTTCTTGAAGGAAAGAAAACCTCATACTTTCCATGAAATATGAAATTGAAACATATAATTTTTCTCGTTTGTATTAAACTTTTTTTAACTTAAATTTTTTTAAACTTTTTTAAAGTATTCATCAGAATCAGATCTTCCGTTGTTTTAAAGCGATTAACTTCAACCTATGCTAAGGCAAATAACCCTATAGTTATGATAGCATGTAACGTCATAATTTATTGCTTTCTTAGCAGATCACACTCAAATTTGTTGTTTTAGCAAAAAAAAATAAAACGGTGAACTGAATATATTTCTTTGTCTCAAGATGCATTTTAAAACCAAGTTTTAGATTACTCATTATTATAATGAAAATTTCTTGTATGCTCAGTATAGAACGAGACCATGATATTCGAAAAGTTCCCATTGAATGTATACTATGTGACCGTTCCGAAATAATTTCGAAATTTGTACAGAATACATTAGCGAAAAAAGTATTTTTGATCTGACCACCTCAAATATATTTAAACGAATATTGCTTGGAACTGCAATTTACCGAATTGTTTTAATCGCTAACCAAGTTCTTTCGTTCCTCTACACAATGAAACTTGTTGTGCTAAAATCGGACCAAAATCAAAGTGTAGTGAACAGAGCAATTGTGGCTTTGGAAATAAAAATCATTTAAAAGACCGGACTTTGCTACGTTTAAACTGTGTTCTTCTCCAATGATCATAAAATTTTGAATATACATCGCTTAATACATGAGAAATTCAGGAAAAATATAAAATATCAATATTTCAAAAATAAATTTTTGAGGTTTTGGCCAGCCTCCAGCCACTGTGCGTCGTACAATTGAGAGTTTTTTTCGATACCGATAAAAGCAGAATCAGTTGTTATACAAATGAATAACGTCTTCAAATTACAAAAGTTACTCTAAGATATTATGTTTAGTCGAATATGTTGAAGCACACTGCAGCTATATTTTTACTATCCTCGAAAACGCTAACGCAGTTGATGAGCTCATGATACTAGGAGATTTTAATCTTCCCAACATTTTATGGAAGTCTTCCCGCAACGGATTCCTTTATCCGGATTCGGACCAGTCCGTACTTCACCCAGGTGCAGTGAGGCTACTTGACAGCTATAGCTCTGCCACGTTACTACAAATCAATTCCATTGCCAATGAAAACAGCCGCCATCTCAATCTTTGTTTTGCCAGCGATCAGGTTTTCGCCTCATCAATAGTGATGGCGCCCTCTCCTCTAGTAAAACCAGTGATGCATAATCCTCCACTGATCGCTACCATTGATAACACTGGGGTGCATGATTTCGATGTTTCACCACTTTCTGTCACCTACGATTTCCATAAAGTCGACCATCGCAGTATCGCAGACTTTTTTTCCACCATCGATTGGGAAAATATTTTGGACCTCGATGATATCGAATCCGCAGTTTTTCCAACGTTCTGGTGTACGTTAACAGGCACGTCCCGAAGAAAGTTCACCATCGAAAAACCGGCCATCCATGGCAAACGAGTACATTGCGACGGTTGAAGTCTATAAAAAGAGAGCTGCCCTGCAGAGCAAGTATCGTACAATATCACTCAAAGACTATTACGTCAGTCTCAACCATGCATATAAACGAGCCAGCCAACACTGTTTCTATCGATATCAGCAAAATATTCAGCGTAATCTCAAGTCGCATCTTAAACGTTTCTGGAAACATGTGAACGAGCAGCGCAAAGAATCTGGGCTGCCGTCGTCTATGACTTTCAATGGGAACACAGCTTCCACATCACGAGCCATATGTGCACTTTTTCGGAAGAATTCGCGAATGTGTTCACAGACGAGCCATTAACTATTGACCAAATCAAATCTCAACTTGTGGATCAAACTCTGGGTGCTATCGATGTCAATGCAACGATGATTACCAGAGCTTCCTCTCGACTTAAGTCATCCTTCAATCCGGGACCGGACGGGTTCCCCTCCGCATTTCTGAAAAGGCACATCGAAGTTTTGGTTAATCCGCTTCTTCACATCTTTCGAACATCTATTGATAGAGGTATTTTTCCATCTTACTGGAAATCAGCGAACAAGTTCCCAATCCATAAAAAGGCAATAAGCGAGACGTCAATAACTACTGTGGAATAACTTCATTGAGTGCTGTCTCGATGTTGTTCGAGCTTGTGATTATGGAACCTCTTAAAGCTCACTGTAAGCAGTACCTAAGTGACGATCAACACGGCTTCACGTCTGGACGGTCAAACTGCGTCTAACCTATTATGTTTAACATCCTTCATAACAGAGAGTATGGAACATCGCGTGGAAACCGACGTTGTTTACACCGACTTATCCGCCGCGTTTGACAAGATAAACCACGATATCGCAATAGCAAAAATGGAGAGATTTGGAATAAATGGTAGTATTTTGCAGTGGTTTCGATCCTACCTCACTGACCGAGAGGCACCTACATTCATTTCAACGTCTGGAATATCTCAAGGAAGCCACTTGGGACCGTAGATGTTTCTGATATACTTCAATGAGGAACATCTAATTCCGAAGACTCCACGATTATCTTTCGCGGACGACCTCAAGATTTTTCGCCTAATTCGTTCAATTGAAGATTGAATTGAGTTCTCCAACAGCAGCTTCAAGTCTTTGCTGATTGGTGAAATAGGAACCGCATGTATGTAAACCCGAAGAAGTGCTCGATGGCATCTTTTTCATTTTTTTTATTTTACCTACCGTCTACTAGAAACAGAAATCGAACGTGTCAGTCACGTGAAGGATCTGGGAGTGATTCTGGATTCTCAACTTACGTTTAACCAACACATCTCCTATGCAGCTAGTAAAGCGTCTCGAGCACTGGGATGCATCTTCAGGATAGCCAAAAACTTTACGGATGTTTATTGTTCCAAATCGGTGTACTGCTCCCGATCAATTCTAGATTATTGCCCTGAAGTGTGGAGCCCAAACTATAATAATAGCGTTGAGAGAATTGAAAGTTTACAGCGTCGCTTTTGGGTATACGATGTTGAGGACTTTGCCATAGAAACGCATATCCATATAGGGTAAGCAGAGCCACGGTACTACATTCCGCTGCGGAACTCGACACGCTATTTTAACAAGCTGTATTGCCTTATTTGTCAACTTCAGGGACGGTTCAAAGATAATTCAATCAAAATGAATCCATTCCGGTCGAAGCTTAAACATGAGCTGAACGCTTTACCTGCTGTAGCATCAGATAAGGGACTCATTCACGGCAATGTTCAGTTTTCATGTAAACTTGAAAAACAAAAACCAATGTTGCTAATATTTCCGGACCGATTACTGAAAAAAATCAATTTCAGATGCATTGGAGCTGAAAATTTAGATGAAAAAATGACGTAGAATTACTTAACATCAAAATTCTAAAAAAATCAGTAATTCAGAATCAAACGTAAACAGTTTCACATAGATTCTGTGAGATAATTGTGTTCGTACTTACATTTGAGTGAAGGAACAAATATCCCCTTCCCTACAATCTTGCCCCGATCTAGCGCTAAGTGATATCTAATCTAGACCGCAGTAGTAACCGACGAAACCATTCCCCGGACAACGTTCCGATTCGTTTAGTTTCACGAGACGAGGGTCGAGCATCCTTGTCAGAAATTTGCCCCATCATCGTGTCTTCATCTTGCAACAAATTTCGCTCCATTCAATTTCCCCGCCAACCGGGGGCCTCAGCAGTAAGATAAGAATCCTGATGTTCCCACCGTGCCGTGCCACACAATCGCACGGTTTGTTGATTAAAAGTACATTTGCTCGAAGAAAGTACGTATACGTGGTGCGATAAAGAACGGATACACAATTGTACAATGCAGCCCCTCTCGAACATAAACTCTCCGACAACTTGGAGGGTACTTATCTTAGTTCCTGCCAGAATGCTAACCCGACCGTGTTCTACACTACACTCCCGGGTGGTTCTGAATCCAATCATCGGCAAAGAAGACAGACGAGTGGCGGGGGCGGACGCGTCGGAGTCTTTCCATTGTGGTTAGTTTGAGGTGTTATTGTATCTTCCGCAGCGAGGGCCCTTTCTCGACGTTCGACTGGTTTAGATAAGACTTATAGCGAACGGGTGAACTGTGATTTAACCTTTATCCGAAGTCGGTCTCTTTTTTTCGGTTTTTCTATTTTTACCACTCCCGTCGTCGTCCCGGGATCGTGTAGGGTTGGAAAGGGTGAACGATAAAAGGTATTGATGGGTAGAGGAGCTTCTTCCGGTTACAGCAAAAAAAAGTATTCTGCTTGGCGCTTGGTTCCACAGAAATTCGGTTTTGTGATTCTCCCGCCATTTTCTCCTATCCTACCACGGGGGATTCGAATGCTGGCTGGTGCGGTGGAGGCAGGCGGCCTGCATGGCTAAGGTCGATGGCTCACAGTTGAGCTATCGTACATATAGTGCAATCTGAATGTTCGCTTCTTTACCCACACGGGCTGTGGCCTCCTGCCATCGTTCGGTCGACTACTGGTTCTGGATATTGATTCGACTTGGGCAGACGGTTCTATTCATAGCCAGCGGGCCGAAATTTAATGAAATAAGGAAGCTTAACTTTATTGGATTTTAATTGAATACGGCGTTGAATGGTATTTTTATTTGCTTGGACCCAGCGATTGTCATGGGAATGTTTAATTCCGCCCACATGAACGTTGGAATTTTGCTTAAACTCGAACACTGGAACATGCATTCGGGTTCACGCTGTGACGGTGGATAATTTTTGATTCGATTAGTTATTTCACTGTTGGTGGCTCACCCACATTGTTTCTCGTCTATAGCAGGTGATCAGAAACATACAAGACGAACTTACTTCTGCAACCGGTTATGATTGACATCATTGTACATAGCACCTATCAACAATACGCGACTAACATACCATAAAAGTGAATACAGCCAGTGGCGGATCTAGGGGGAGAGTCCTGGGGGTCCGGACCCCCTCCGGATTTTTTTTGCTTGTTGAGAAATTTTACATTAGTTTAAATTTTATATTAGTTTCATACTCAAAATCATTCCAAACCAAAGTGGACCAACAAAGTTAATGTTCATTAAATAAGGTTATTTCGTATTACGAATTATACAATACTCATTTTTAAATTGAAATTCCAGACCTCTTCCGAAATTGTTTTCTGGATCCACCCCTGAATATAGTTCGAGTAGATTTTGCAAATTATGCGTCGAGAATAGCGCGAAACCACCTGATGACAAACCCTAGTTTCTCTGTATGCAGTGCTAGGAATTGTAGAGAGCCTAATGTTAATAATGAAAAGGCGTTCAGTTATTATGACGTACAGTGTTTAACCCTTTCATGCCCAACTTTTTTCTAGTGCATGTAGGGTTTCAAAACTATTTTTCCTTGAAAACAGTGGGGTCAAGAAACCCGAAAAGCCTATTTTCATAAAGATTGTTGCTGCCATGGCAGTGCTAGAAGCTGGTCAATTTTTACCTTCTAATGTTCAATACAATTCTCCTAGAATATTTACAATAATCTAATTACGTGGAAAACGTAGCCAACGATAGTCTAAATTGACAAGTTTTATCAGTTTTTAGTAATATTGCACCATAACGAAGATATGTGAAAAAATAATTTTCCGTCGTCAACGTAAACTGCCCCTGGCAGCACTGCTCCATCCGAATCCAATCAGACTAATTGCAATAACTTCAGTTCTAGAGCTGATCCTTGTAACTGTTAATACTCAAATTAAAGGCAATAATCACATTAATGAGCCTTACTGGTTTTCGTGAGCAAATCTCGCCTCAATCAAAAGTTATAACTGTTTAAAAACGTTGTTGTTCACAAACAACATGAGCATGAATGGGTTAACTAGTTTAACAGTTTATGAATATAATAGACAACATCACAGGTAATAATGCTTTCAAATGGATTTCAACATATTTGCTGGAGAAGTGATGCCAATTTTTTCTATTGAGGAGAACATTTTTAATAGTTAACAAATAAAAAAAACTAGGAAAAATAATTCAAATTTTAATTATAATAACAATAACTAAGATAAGCAGGTATAAACTAAGGCTTACTCGTATCATGCTACTATTGGCAGCTCATGGTTAAAAGAATCTTATGATGTATGCTTAAAAAAAATACGGAATAATTTAGAAGAAGACACGTTCGCCTCCGTCGGCAAATTTTATCATACGCAGTCACAATTCGATGGTTTCAACTCGTAAACTATTGGATGCATGGGAAAACATATTAAAAGTTGCGTTTCCGTATGAGTATTTTGGTTTCGAGCATGAGCATGAACACGATGACCGTACAATTCGTAGTTGCTACTTCGTGATTGACCAGAACAAGCGAAATTGCACAGATAATCAACGAATCTTCAATGTGCACGTTTCGAGCGTTCTATACTTTGAAATACCAATAATGGCACTGGCCACGTCTTTACTGTCATCGGAGACAGAAATGAATGTTAGTGTAACAAACGTTGTTATGGCGATCGTGTATACCTCTGCATCTCAACGTTTGTCACTGGAAGAAGATTTTGTTAATAGGATGGGGTTAAAGAGTTGATACAAAACTGGATTCACCTTGACAAGTGATACGATCTATGCAACTCTCAGAAGTTTTATCATGTGTTTATTGCTCTGGGCAGTCGGCTGTCGAGAATTCATGATCGATTTATCGTTTGTGGAATTAATTTCGATATGCTCGGTTTGAAAACAAAAGCAACTTTAGTTCCGGACAGCCGATAGTCGGAAGTGTTGCTTATGATTAATTGAATCAAACGGTAGATGAACTATTTTATTATTCCTTTATTCCGGCGAAACACGACATTCCAAAAAACAATTCAGCATAATGAAAAGTGATTATTTTTATTTTTATGAGACATTTATTGAAATACCTATGTCTTGATGATTTCGTAATACAATTATTTTTATCGTGTATAAACTTTTGTATTATTATAAGAATTGAAATGACAGTTATGAATTCGTTTCTTTCTTCGAGAACGATTGATTCTTATTATGCTCTACTTATTCGAGCGCGTTGTTATGCTATCTGAGGCACATTTTAGACAGCATAAAATAAGCACTACCGAAATACCTGAATCGACTAAATTTGTATATACACTATATAACCGATGACATGTACGCGGTTTTTTGGCGCTCATTACTAGAACAAGATTGGAGACAATAGGAACGAATATAAGCTAATTTGTCAACTTTTGCGTCAATAATCAACATTTTTATACTTATTAAGAAATATGGTTAACATGACAATGGTATAGTGCATGTACTACTCCAAAGCATATGAACGTACTCAACACAATGAGAAAAATTAACATAATTGCTTGATGAATTAATGGACTAAAAGTAAACTATTGGATATGACAATACAACATTTGTTTTTTTTTGCGCTGATATGACTATGGCGAATTGGTTACTGATTTTAGATTCTTTTCGCGAAAGGTAAATTCTCAACCCTTATATGTAATACAAACCATCATTCACTCAGACAAGACCATGCGTATTTCCCAAGCGCAAGATATGCTCATTGTATTAGCTTCCCAGTTGGTCAAATCAACACTAAACAAACAAAAAAATTAGTTTTCTGAGTCCAAAGAAATGTTAGCTCGATTGGAATCGACCGATGGATACGTTTTTCCTTCCAATGCACAGTGGTCCAGCATGTAAATTTAGCAGGAATTTTAACTTTTTGCTAACACCAAATGACTTAGCCTTTCAATATATTTAGGAAAGTTGTACTTTGCAAGGCACTTCTTTTCGTTTAAGCAGAAACTAGGGTAGTTATAATTATGGCAAGATTTAAAACTGAACTGTTTAATGGTTCGAGATAGAGCTGGAAGTCTTTGATGGAATTGTAGAACAACTCATTTTAGACAAATTTGCCAAAGACACGCAAGCTCTATCTTTTATAATTTCCATTTCATGAGAAATCCAAATGTAAGCTTTAGGATGTTCCTTTAAAATCGGTTTTATCTCTATAACTTTTGTAGTTTTTATTTTACACTATAGTAGAGTAGAATTGGGTCTAATAGGTATAAGGCATTTTCTTTGCTATGTTATTGCAGAGGTCGCTCATGTTGCATGAATTAGATACACGGTAAAGAACACCGTTGATGACTGTCATTTCGGCTGTAACCGCGGATCAGCTGCATTAGTTACGACGTTGTTGTGCCAAAACGCAATGTCTTTCGTTCTCAGTATAGTACATTTAATCAAAAAAATGCCAAGTGAGCTTTTTCTTACGCAAAAATTAATGCTGAACACGAGTATTGCATTGGCTTTCTTTATATTTTTACTTATGAAAAAATACGAACACCAACATGAAACATACGCTTGGGGGCACAATAGGTCAGCCGTTTAGAGGCACTATAGATTACCACTATAATGTAAATTTGAATTATTTTAACAGGTTAATTCTGCATTATTTCATACGAAAAACAACAAAACGAAGTTAGGAGGACATAAAGAATGCAACTGCATCTATTCAAGATGGCGCCAGTATTCGATCAGCCTGTAAACAATTCAAGGTTCCGTTCTTAACAGTACGTGCTCGTGCGAAAGGAAAGTACTCATCAATGAAAGTGCGTGAGCTATTTCGCGTGCGATAACAATAAAATAATTTAAGGTGTTGTTGAAGTAGATAATCGAAAAAAACATGATCGAAAAAGAGAAGGATAAGGAATCCAAAAAATGCTCCGAAGCGCAAACGTGATCGTTGCACATCTAAGGAACCTCGTTAGCCGGAATGCACAACTTCAATTGTACACTCTGGCGACGACGAGGACACCGAACAAGTCATTTGAAAGCACAAAACCAGACGCAGCCGCTGAAAAAACAAGTTTTTTCAACATTCCTTCCGCGATTTAATGATTTTTCACATCATTCGCCACTGCCTCATTTTATTACCCGAATGACGTCAATGGATTGCATTTATTATTTGTGTTATTAATTTTTAAACAATCTGCAGTATTCATACTCTTCAAATAAAAGTTGAACCTCTGATTTTCTAGGTGTGTGCATTGTTTTACTTAACTTCGAATATAGTATCGTACCCCCAGTTTTTAAAAACATTGAAAAAATGCACCTTCACCTTATCGGATTTGGCTTGAAAAACATTTAGCTATGTATAAAATCATTATTGCCAAAACGTTGCTAGATGTAAAACCTTACCAACGAGTGCTTGTTTGCCGAAATCAGTACAAAATAACAGATCGCAGGAGCTCACCAAAAAAGCTGACTTACGTGACCTAACTCTACTCTACTAAAGGACAAAGAATAATTGTAACAATAATAAAAAATAAGTGTAAAAGTTAGCAAAATCTATAAAAAAATAAACAAAACAACACATCATGTATAAAACAATGAAATTAACAACTACAAAAAGCAAACATACATCAAATTGAAAAAATAAATGAAAACAAAACCCACTGAAACGATAACAATGAAAAATGTTCGAAATGTTAAACTGGAAACATACTTCAAAAAATAAAAACACCCAATACAAAGGAAAAAAATATTTCTATGTTGAAGATATAAAAATGTTAAGAAAATTGAATGAAAATAGAATAAAAATGAAAAATTAATAATGGTGAAATAAATGTAAAAAAATGCTGCTATGAAAAATTCTGATAAAAAAGTAGAAAAAAGAGAAAAAGAATAAAATAAAAAATAAAGTGAGTAGGCAAAGATAAAAATGGAAAATTAGAATAATATAATGAGTACAAAATTGAGAAATTTGGAAGACATGGATTAAGAAAAAAACTGTTTTAATCCACCTAGTGGTGCAATTGTGCCTTCCTCATTTATCCAAACTACACGGAAAAAAATTGTACCCAAAATCGTGAATAAAGTGCCATGAATCCTGGAATAATCACGTTTTTACGTTATGGAAACAGGACCATGAACAAAAATCATGTGTTTCATAATTATGTTCAATTTCCTTTCAATAACGCCCGAATAACGATTATTTTAGTGAAACTATTTGTTTTTGTTTTGTGTCACGGTTTGCGCCAAGCTATTTCTAATGCGATTTTCAGTATGCGAACTAGATCACAAGTTTATGTCATAAAACCAAAGGTTTGCTCATGATGATTTCCATAGATATAGGAGCCTTAGCCCACAAAATCAAAATATTTTTGGTATGTTCTCGTGAACTATTTCACGAAATTCAAAATTTTATTAATGAATCCATTCAATACTCGTGAACTAATTCACTATCTTTATTATATTAGGTACGATCCAATATCCGTGCTCGTGAAATAATTCCCAAAATCATCGTTTATTATTCATATATTCGTGAACTGGTTCATGATGCCTAGTACATGATTTACAATCTATTTTGTGTGCTGATGATATTTAGAAGATATCGCTAATCATTTACAATTTCATGCACCATGATAATGAAATTGTCCCATGAACTCTTTCGCAAAATTTGGAGAATTATTCGTGGAATCATTTTTATTCCATTCACTGTTTTATGAAATGTCCAGCGACCATAGTAATAGACACGAGCGTTAGACATAAAAAAAACTATTAGGACCTCCAACATCGTTATTCGATTGATAAGGTTAATGGTGATGTCTGGATAGACAACGAAAACTGCGCTGGGAATCCCAAATAGTGTTCGTGATATAATTGACAGATCAAGATATCGCGAATCAGTCATATTTTTATGATCCAGTTCATGTTGTCACGTTATTTCGAATAAAAAAAACCGATAGTAACCAAAAAGTAATAGATCACAATTAGGCGTAGAGAATTTACGAATACCATGCTAAAACTATCATGAACATTAGTCATATTAATCTTCGTGTCAAATTTACGATAACATGAACAGAAATTACGAAAATCGTGACTAAGATCCTGAAATTATGAACATGAATCACTCTACTCATTACTAAAGAAATTACAAAAATCGGACTAAAATCCTGAAATCATGAATTTTGATCCCGCTAGTCTGACCGAAAAATGTGATAGTAAACTCATGAATAAAATAGCACAATAACGTGATGAGAAATCACAAGAATCGCGAAATGGCTCTTGAAATAATGAACATCATTTGACTGTCGGCTGTATATTCCGAAATCATGAACTAGAATCACAACAAAAACTAAACATGTCAAGGGAACAATAATAGTACCCTAACCAAACATTCTAATGTAACGCCATGTATATATTCGGGACGAACTAGTTTTTTGAAAACACAAATAGTTTCATGAATTCTAGGTTTATTATTCATAATTTCAGGAGCTTGGTCATGGTTTTCGTAAAATGTTTAGTTCACGAAATCGTGACCTATTGTTCATGAATTTATGACTGTTTTTTTCGTGTCTAGTTATGTTCAATATAATAGTGGAAATGTCCATTACATATTCAGTATGATTTGCACAGACATAAAATGGATCGACAGCCACGAACTTGAGAAGCTATGTGTCGTAGCTGAAACACTTGAACCCAGCAGCAGATCCAAAAGGAGGGTTCGAGGGGCCCGGACCCCGCCAACAAGTTTCAACTTGTCAACAAATTTTTAATTAGTTTCAATTTTAAAATAGTTTTCAAACTCAAAATCAGTTCAAACCAATTTTTTCACTGGTTTTACAAACCTACTAGGGAAGTTTATTTAGGATGAAGTAGAAAATTTTCTTCGGTGGAGGGGGGGGGGGGGGAATTGATGAGGGAAGGTGAGTTTAGGGAAGGATGGTGTGTGGGGGATAGACCTGGATTAGGTTGACGATGTTCAGATTGATTGCATACCCAACAAACAACTTAGCTGGATAATAGCTTAAACAGTTCTTGTTCAGCTTATTCTCTCGGATTAAAGGCTTGTTCAGCTTTCGTTGATTGTCGAGTAACCTTTCTATATGAGAAAGACAAAAAAGTAAGGTGAACTTATAAATATGGGACATCATTTTTTCATTTAAACTACCATAACAAACGAACAAAACGCACCAAGGCTTCTAAATTCCGAGAAACATCGTTGATTGAAATTCAAAACAAACGCTAAAAAATTTATGCAGTTTGTTTGAATAGAAAAAAAAAATATTCTGAGAAATTATGGTGAACGTATAAATGTGGGACACACTGTATTTTCCCATGAAACAAATCTCAAAAACTTCAAGCAAAATGGGCGGAGGTCTAAAATTGTCCAAATGATATGAAATTTGGCATCTGAGTTTACTTTGCTTTTTGTCACAATAGGAGGCCTTTGAGATTTCGAAAATGAGTATTTTTTTGCAATGCTCTAATGTGGGTGCGAGGGTGACCAAGGGGGGGGGGGGGGTGATGAAAGATGATGTGCTAGGGTAAGTATGGGGAAATACTACACCAAACTGCATATTATACCTTCCATTTGAGACCTGTTTTGAGAAAATCGGTTCGGTCATCTCCGAGTAACCGATGCGCAATTGTTGGTCACACACATACACACAGACATACACACATACGAATACACACGTTTTCCGAACTCAACGAAGTGAGTCGAATGGTATAAGAGTGTTGGCCAACAATTTCAAGCAATTTGTAACTCATTTTAATTATTTTTGCATCATTTATACATATATTGATTAGCGGTTTATATGGAAATTTCGCAGGTGGCCGAATACTTCAACCCGTAACACAGGAACCAGAACTCCGATTCAAAGGAAATTCAATAATATCAATTCAATAGGAATATTCTAGCTTTCATTTAAGACTAATTTTGTGAAAATCAAGTCAGACATTTCTGAGAAGAAGATGTGAATTCAATTCAGGAACATAACCACTTTCCCGAAGCTTCCGGTTCCGCTGAAGTTGACCAATGTGGTCAACGTGGGTTTGATTGGGCATCAGTGAGCTGAAATTATAAATCCAAACATTTTCGAAAACATTTTAAGAAGTTTTGCATCTTTTGCTGATTCCGATTTATATGGGAATTTCATGCGTGACCCCACTCCTCAACCTGTAACTCCGGAACCGGAAGCCGGAATTCAATGAAATTCAATAGCATCCTATGGGAACGTTGTACCTTTCATTTGAGACTAAGTTTGAAAAAATTGGTGCTTATTTTTTGGTCACATACATACATACACATACGCACACACGCACTGACATTTGCCTAACTCGACGAACTGAGTCAAATGGTATAAGAGACTCAGCCCTCCGGGCCTCGGTTAAAAATTCGGTTTTCAGGGTGATTGCATAGCTTTTCTATAGGAGAAAGGCAATATGGAAAAAATCGCAAAAACTAAAACAAATAGAATGGAAAAGTGAGAAAATTTGCCAAATTATTTAATGGATATTATAATTGAAAATATTAGCAAAATGACAAAAATTAAAGAGCGTTCGCACGACCACATTACATTGTTTTCCCCAATCTATCGAACCTGAGAATATGTAGTGAATACTTTATATATGTTCTAAACAGTTCCAAATCCCAAATTAAGCAACAAGGAGAACAACAGCGTATACCAGCAATACAGTTCGAAACAAAACTGTTCGAAATAATAAATCAAAAAGCTCGGCTGGGAATATGAGGATTCTGATCCAATTCCACTCCGAAACTCTCATATCAAATACTACGCTGCTGAACATGTCCTCAAATTAAAAGTAAAACTGCTCTAACATAACTCAGTCTTCTCGCCCGGTAAAATCTCCAACTAAACCCCTCCTTTCTGTAGGCGCAAATCCAGTCGAGTCCGTTCGTACTTTAGTAATAACAACAGAAACATGTTGTCAGATGCCTTAGGGATAAAAAACGTATCTCATATATTGGAAATACAAAACGTGTGTGCCAATAGGCTCATTACCCTACATACTCACAAACATTGTCAACCCAACGCACACACATGCATAGAAAAAAATTTCAAACGCAAATTCTTAAACAGCACACACATGTCGCACCATGCAGTATTGAACTCAATCGAAAATCACCCCACCCACCCACTTTGCAAACCATATGTACACCGTATTGGCACCCGAAAAAACCGCACACGGTTAAGCAATGTGCGAGCTATGTTGCCACCGATGACGAAAATCTAAAGCCGCTACCGCTTATTATAGTGTCCAGACGCTGTAGCCATGATGTTGCTCGTTTGGCATAGGAGCAACAACTGCTTCAAACAGAGTCGCGGCACGTCTATGTTCAAACTTTTCGTGTTCGATTAAGCCACTTAATTGCTTCCTATTGAGAGCTCTGCCTGAAATAGATGTCTCGTTGATTTTCCTTTTTTCGTGAACTTTTAAATTTATTTTAGACTACTTTTATTGCACAGTTATTAAATTATTACCAATACGAATCGAATTCACTTTAGGCGTTTCTGGAGGCAACACACTCCAACATTTGCTTTTCGACTGTCTTGGCTAAGATCTCAGCTAAATGTCGTTATACTTCCAGCATTGGACTGAACCGCTTTTTCAAAGTTAACTAATAAACGTCATTTATAAGCAAGAAAACGCATGAAGTTAACTTGTGCAGTTTTTTCTTCTTTTTGATTCTTTTAAAACATTTCAGGAAAACTAAATTTACAATTTTTTAAGTACACAATAATGAATTGCAATCGACAATAATACGTAATATATTCAGAGGTAAATTTCAAACAATAAAAAACTCAATTACTAAGGGGGCGGGCATAGCGTAGTTGGTAAATCGATTGCATTGTACGCAGCTCACCTGGGTTCGAATCCCAACCCCCGCACATAGGGTTAGAGATTTTTCTTAAGCGATTTTTCTAACCTGAAGAGGCGAATGACCTTAAGGTTAAAACCTCTATAATCGAAGTAAAAAAACAACTCAATTTTTGTGGGAAGGGCTAGAACTTCCAAACCCACTCCCAGAGCTTCCTAACAAATACCCACAACTTCTTACTATGCTACATTATTACAAAGGGATTTTGCTTCGATCCCTATCCTGGTACCATCTGTTTCTATCCAGTTTCTTGCTCAAAATCTACTTATCAAAAGATTTGCAGAATTCCCCCCAGGTCTAGCTCTTTTTGTGCTCCGATCACAGCTTGGCACATGACACCAGCACGAAAACAAGTGAACCAAATAAACCAAAGCCAATGTTATCAATGATCCGAACAACCAATTATGCTAATACCGCGAACATCGAATAGCTGCCGCCATGTCAAACTCTGGTGCAGTTCACTTGAAATATTTTTTTTATGCTCGATTTAAAATAGAGCTACCCCACAAAACGAGAGCAATAAATCACTGCCACGCAACAGACAGCGCTCCTGTCCCACAGGACGGCCCAGTCAGGTTGGGGAGCTGCTGCTTGTTTAATGACAACATCTCAATTTAATAGCTTTTAAAATGTTTTCTCCTAGAAGTATGACCCAACTTGTTTCCTTGTGTGAGAGCTTTCCTAGTCCTACCCGTCTAACTTCCGCAGCAGGGCGAAGACGGTTTTCGTTAAGCGTGCGTCGGCATGTTTGTGGGCGACTGGTATTGTGTACGCGATTAAATTAAGCGTTTATACACGATTCGGGGTCTAGAGGCCATTGCGTGTATGTATACATATGTACGTCTAGAAATTCGAATGACTACGACGACGACGATGTGACGGAATTATGTCTACTCATCGCAGGGAGACTCCCGAGAGGATGTTCTCCGTTGTACCATTGTTCGATTTCAGACAACTCGGCTGCGTAGGCTTTGTCCAATTACATCTTCTGTAAACGGAAGCGATTGTATGTTCGGAATGACAACGCTTTGGATTCACATTGAGTACCTGCTTCCCATTTAGCATCAGCGTTGATGCCATCTTCGATTTGTCTGCCGTGATGTGAACTAATCCGTCGGTGGTCAGTTGAAGCTCTAAAATATCACATCACGCAATGTCCCTCGTAGGTATGTACCTACCATCAAATCGTAAAAGATTCAACTCAGCTCGTCACGAACAAACCTGCGTCCGTACATTCGTGAAGTACCGGCACTTCACATGTCTGCCATGAATCCCAAACTAGCATATCAGTCCACAGAAGACTAGCCATATGATGTCATCCTCTAAATGACAATCGTACGTTTCTGCCAACTACGCGGCAGCGTACGAAAGAAAATATCTTCCACTGACGTTGCGAGCCGCAATTTACTGTTCATCAAATAATATGCGTTAGCCGCCGCGACTGGTCCGGGCATCGTATCGAGCATCATGATTTTGCCCTCAGAATTTTTACAACCCATCATTTGTCAACGCCGACATGTTTTGACACGGGGCATTTCATTTTCTTTCATTTTTATTTTCATGATGAACGAAGTGTCTCTTACAGGGCTTCCCCGAAGGAAGGAGGTCATAGCTCTATTTACGCTTGCTAAGGCTCCCAGCACGGACTGGAACTTGCTTTGTAGTGTCAAACAATATTAGCGAGTGTTTTCTCAAATTTGTCACGTCCTTTAGCAAAAGTATGACCGTGCTGTTTCGGGTAACGACACGAAGAGAGTTGCTTTTTTTATTGGCCACATTAATGAACGTTTCGTTTCTCGACGTGATGTGGCAGTTTTGTTGCCCATCAGAGAAGAGTTTTCGAAAATGACGGGGATGTATATTTGGAATTTGTCACATGTTTCCTCATATTGGAGTACTTTTTAAGAATCAAAACATTAGCAACTGCCATAAGAACATCAGACTTCTGTTGGTTGTTAATTTTCTTATGATTGAAAAAAATGCAATGTCGAATTGAGAACAGCAATGCTAAGTTTAGATGTATGTCTATTACTCGGGTTTTCTAGGCACCATGGCAAAAATTAATGAACGATGCCATGATAGACCCGAGCAAACGAAATGCCCAAAGAGCTCCCATAGTCATGATACGAACCCACCCACACATTACGATGTTTTCATAGTGCTTAACACATGAAACTACCATCACTAAGGTCCGGTAAAAACCCGTTGCTAGGTTTTTATTTCAGGCTTGAAAATTGAATGCATAAATGAATTTAGCCACTGAAAACTGAACGAAGCTTGGAAAAAATAGTAAAAACAATTCCAATAAACACAAGAAAACTTTGGAAACGACCCACAAACGCTCTCACAAAATGTGGTCACTCTCACAAAATGTATTCGGCAATAACATAAAAAGTGAACAATTAAAGGAACCTACATATATGACAACTATTGATTTAACTAATCCTCAAAGTTATCATGTCTACGATTAAAAAAATGATGCATTTAAGTATCCTTTCAAAGATCCTTCTTCATCAAATTGATACTTGTTAATCACTGAACGTTCAAACTAGTACTGACAGATTTTGAAGTAACGTTTCAATGCTAGGGTCCCGTTTCAAATATTTTTGCTAAGAATTTTTCCCACGCGTTCTGCATTCAATTTCGCGCAATGAATAATTACTATAAATAAAGCAAAAACTAATTTCCAGAAAATCATTCAAAAAATTACAAGGAAAATACGGAATGTTCCAGCCTGCTTCAGGCAGAGCCGTCAGAAGGGAGCATCTAAACGTTTCATCACATACGAGAAGGTTATTTATACACGCCTCGCCTAATCGTTTGGTATCAGTCGATGCTCACATGCCAAACGAGCAACATCTTGACCGCATTATCCAGAAGATACAATAACTGGTAGACGCTATGAATTTTTGGCAACGTTGGCATACTCGCATCTAAGTGGCTCAATCAAATAGGTAGATTTTGGTTGACGAAAAGATTGAGTTATGTTAGAGCAGTTTCAGTTTGTTTCAAAAAGTTGCGAAGTTAAACTGTAGCGATTCTTTGCAATCAACCCAAGGGTGATGCCATCTGACCAAGATACAGCACTGATTGGTTTTTATTCTTATCGTAGGTTAGCAAGCATTAGTGTTTTATATCAAACAGGTTCCTTGGGGTGTATTCAGCAACGTATTGTTTAATATAGAAGTTTAGAAGTGGAGCAGAGGGTTTTGACTTATTGTTACGAACAGTTTTGTTTCGTACTTTAAAACTGCTGTATATTGCCGTTCTCATTGTTGCTTCATTCGAAACACGCTCAAAACTGTTATATGAAAACAGGGTGTTTGGTTCATGATTAAGAATCTCTCGAGGGGTGATGTACTGTCATATTTGGAGAAAAAAAATCGTTCTACACATACCAACAAATCTCAACCGTTACAGAGTTATTGAACTTTTTGTGTAAACAAACTTATTCATCTTAAAATACCTCCAACTCGAAAAGTATTCCTCGTATTTAAAATCTTTTAGTTCCATTGGAAAGGTGAGAAAATTTTCAATTGAATGGTGTTCTCATATCTTTCACTTAATTAGTTTTAATAATCTTTTAGTTGTAAAGTAGTTCAAAGTTGGTGTTTTTGAGAAGATTTTTGTTGATTTTCTCAAAATAATGAATTATGATTATAGCAATATCTATTATCCAAAATATGGGTTTGAGGACGATTTATAATTTGTTCTTCAACATGATATTCCTATCTCTTCTCCTTTCCTTGTAATTTCACTTCTAAACTTTTCCTGTAATTGACTTGCAAGTTCTTAAAAGACTCTAATCTAAAAAATATGCTTTATATCGTCATTACCAGAGCTTCATTGGAAAGCTGAGAAAATTTCCTTTCGATCTTTTAGTTAAGTGTACTAAAGGACTTTTTACTAGTAAAATAATTCAAAATTTGCGTTTTTCGGAGAGTTTTGTAATTTTTCTAATTATTAATCAATTAAATTTATAGTCAATATTGTTCATTTGGTGCCCCTTAATATTCTCCACAACTTGTTATTTGACACTTTATCCCTATCGCTTTTCATTTCGCTGCAATTTAATAGTTAGCACAGCATGACCTCATCACAAATGCAGTGGGTAAGAAATCGTGGTTTTTGCATATGAAACAAGAAGATAAAAATGATTTTGCTTCGAAACTAAAAGAGATAATTGAATGGAGTCAAAAGGAGAATTGTAGAACTTGCTGAGATGCATTAAGTCTATGATAATAATGGTGAAGTTTATTGTTTACTATCTTAAGAAAATAACGAAAATGCTATTAATAACAGTAACTTGAAACTAATTAACTTCTAAAAGAATACTAAATTCACTAAACTGAAAGGTATTAATACATTTTTCTCTTCAAAATTTTCCTGGCTTTCGAATGAAAATAAGAAAAGGTACAACAAGTGCCATACTTTTTCAATAAGAGTTAGTATTAGTGAATATGAGTTAAAAATATCCAAGTTCAAAAATCCAATCACATGAAAACAAGACAAGATAAGTGTATCATGTCAAAGAACAAATTATACAACTCTTCAAGACTAAAAATTTGAATTATCAAAATGGTGATGTTAACTATTAGGATTTTCGCGAAATGAACCAAAAATCGATCAAAATTGTTAAATTTTAAATAAATTACTGTGAAAAGGTTACTTAACCTCATTAGCTAAAACATTTGAGGACATTTTTTAATGCAACATTTTCTCACCTATCCAATAGATCCAAAAGATTTGAAATACAAAGTATATTTTTTGAGTTAGAGGTATTTTAAGACACCTAAGTTTTTAACACAAAAAATTCAATAACTTAGTAACGGTTGAGATTTGAAGGTATGTGTAGAACGATTTTTTCTCCAAATATGACAGTCAATTTTCGAATCAGGTAAAAACCTAAAGACGCGTTCTGGTGTGGTTCAGTTTTAAATTGACAAATTTGATTGTTTCATAACATAAAACTGAAAATTTTAAAACTTGAGCTTTCCCTCCCCAGCTTGGGCAAGTTTTTTTTTAAATCATGCCACGTCATGTTTGAAGCGGTACTGAGCTAAAATTAATTTTTCCCTGTTTATCCAGTCTGACTGTCTGTGCTGATAGATTGTTTTTCATAAAATTGGTGATTGTAATCGAAAAATGCCAAAAGAGGATTGACTAATTGAAATAATAGAGTATTGTAAAAGTAAAGGCAGAGAGCATGGTGTTGTATTTGGTTTTAGAATTTTGTTGTTAATTGTAACATATGGAAGCAGGAGAGTTGGCTATAGCGTGTTTTACTGAAGATTATATAATCTCCAGCTAGTCCAGTCAATGGTTTTAACAGATGGAAAATCATTCGCGAAATGTGTTGTACGCTCTTGAAAAGGAGCTGTATTTTTAATGTTACCGTGGTCGTATCATGTACTAATTGCTACTCCATTTCTATGATTTCACAACGAGATTACGAATCGACAATCTTCAATATCGCTGAAATTCAAAAGAGTCAAGAAAGTGTGCATAAACCTTGCAGAGATAATAGTCATCAATTTGAGAAAAATTATTTCAATTTTATCAAAAAAGTTTTGTAGGGTACTTTTCGACCAAATTTCTGACATTTGCGAA
Source organism: Topomyia yanbarensis (assembly GCF_030247195.1). Taxonomy (NCBI): domain Eukaryota; kingdom Metazoa; phylum Arthropoda; class Insecta; order Diptera; family Culicidae; genus Topomyia; species Topomyia yanbarensis. Next base: position 347,950,783 of record NC_080671.1, read on the forward strand.
AAACTTTAAAAAAATTAATATGAACCTGCGCTTTGTGTCCATTATTTTTGTTCTAAATAACAGTACTTTTAAATTACTCATTTCAAATAGCATCCTGCAGAAAATGATTATAGTTCTAAAGTTCTTGCATATTCCAGAACACTAAACGCGATGATATTATTTTCGAATTTAAAAACAAATATAATCCAAAACGACTTACTTGTAGATTCAGATGAAAATTTACGGCGTAAGTTAGAATGGAAGAGCTTTAGTGTATTCTACTTCATTGCGGTTATGTCTCTGCCATTACCTACCCATCCTCTTCTCATTCAGATAATTTTCTTGAACCCTGAAACAATGGTAAAACGCAGACCGGGAATCTTCATTGCCTTATTCAGTGGAATTCCTAGAGCGTGCGGTAATATATTAATTTAACTTTAACTCTAGCTTTTTTGGTAATTTAGCAAAGATCTTGGAACTCTATAAGAATACAATGATTAAGTTTTTGTTAACGACTAAGAGAGAGTATTTTTTTCCTTTTTTGTAATAACGACATTTAATTATCAAGGGACTGGAAGATATGATGGATAAGGAGGTGGAAGACGAAAATTTAAGAAAAAGTAGAAAAAATCTCCATGAGCAATCGTCTCTCGGACGACTTTAGGACATCGTGAAGAGAGTTACAGAGTGGCAGCTAAAATGGCTGCCGTCGTTTCTGCTTCTTCTTTTTATTTCATCGTCGAAATCCAAACATTTCATTGGCGCACAAGACAAAATCGTTTGCAACTTAAATATTTTATCTCAGATTGCTTAGAAATTGTATCACTTCCAATTGGTTTGGTGAGCATCGACTGATACCAAAATCGTACCCTTCTGTTTTTCAAAAAAAAATTAAAAAATCAGTCAGCTGATTGCTGAACGATACGCTTGTATACGTGCAATCTCCTATCGACAGTCTTCCCCAATGAACATCGTACACAATGCTCGCTCTAGTTCTGTGCTCATATTAAACCAACATTTTTTGTATGAACTCGAACACGTTATTTCGTACCAAAATACGTGCACATGTTCGCCCGCACAATCAAACTCCATGTACGTACACTGTTTGCGTACACATCTCGTACACAAAGGTTCGTGGCACCAGTTTTCTCCTTCATATCATCACTAGCGTTGAGTCTTTTTGCCCCGTGTGAACCGTTCTCGTGTATGCATCCGGTGTACTCGCACGGATGTTTGAACTAGAATTTGAACATCGCTCGTTTGGGTTCGATTTTCGAGGCGAATATGTACATCGAGATGAACTTGTCGATGTTTATGGGAAGTCTGCCTATCGGCATAGTACGTTCTAGCCGTACACAGATGCTGTAACGTAACCCGAACATTAGGGCATGGCAAAAAAATTTTTTTTTTTGAATTCTCAAAGGCCCCCCTCTCATATTGTGACAAATGTCAAAGTAAGCTCAGATGCCAAATTCACATCATTTGGACAATTCTAGACTCCCGCCCACCTCACTTGAAATTTTTGAAATCGGTGCTATAGGAAAATATGGAGGAAAATATATATTAAATGCTATAACTTTTGAAGTAGAAATCAGAAAATTACAATTCACACCTTTTTTTAAAAAAAAATAACCTTAGTATAGGAGATATTTCTGTTTTAAGGAAAAGACGGGAAGGTGGGATGCTGGGTCATTTTGGCCCCAAAATCCCCTATTTTTAATAATTTTTCTGCTCTGTGATGCAAATCATATATATTTTGCAGTATTCCTAATGTGAAAAAGTCTCAGAAATCGAACGAAATCTTTTTGATTTTTGTCCGAATACGAGAAGTTGGGTTTATAGGGCCTTTTGTCATTCATATTAAATTGTATCATTTTCCCGTGCATATATCTCTATTATTCTTAAATCAATTTTTATAAAATGTAACTTGTTGACCGTGGAAAATTATTAGGAATACAACAAAAATAGATTCGTTAGCAGTAAAATTCAAAAACATCAAATTTTTTCGTTGCGTTGCGTAGGCACGGTATACTTCGTAGATTGCAGACTGATGACTCTCATTTCCAGCCAGACTACTTGAGGAGCATTGTTTGGGAATAACAATTGATCCAGTCCGAGCGCGATTTTCGCCTGAGAGCCACCATTGCGGGCCACGACCATCTTTACCGTAACTTGGGATGAGAAAGGAAGTGTTGAAAAAATTCAGAAACATCAAATTTTTTGACATTAACTCTACAAATCACATTTTTTTCATTAAATGTCCTAATACCTCAACTTCCCCTATTTTTCCAGGAATGAAACTTTTCTCATGTGATCTCTAAGCGTATTTTACACTAAAAGTAGTAAATTAAATAAGAATTTTGTTGTTAAATGGAGTTAATATGTGCGATTTTATGATAATAATGTCAAATCGAGACTATATGTCAGATAATTTGATGTTTCTGAATTTTGCCGGTAACGAATCTATTTTTATTTTGTTCCTAAGAATTTTTCACGTTCATCAAGGTGCAATTTATTGAAATTGATTGAAGAATAATGGAGATACTATTTACGCAACATTTGGAGTGTTATTATTTGGATACACATATTTTGCTGATCAAAGTTACCCCGAAATCAACGAATGAAAATTTACAACAAATTTATTTTATTTTTATAGTAAATTGAAATAAATTACCAAACAATTTGGACGTTTTCAATCTATGGGTACCAGTACTTGTTTTAAAAATGCAAACAGTTAGAAATCAGTTATTCGAAAAAATGCAGAAAAATTGATCAATGTTCCCCCGTTTTAAGGTAAAAAGAAAAAAAATCTCAAATAGCAAGACGTTTAATACTTAAACGGTCGCAACAAAAAATTCCCCAAACGGCAATACCAACACATTCAAATCTTCTCTGCGTGGCACTCAAGCTTCATCAATTCTTATACAATAAATATTAACGCGACGGTTTGTCTGGAAGTGTGTAGCACTTCGCTTGTCATTGTATTGCGCATCAAGCGAAGCGAACAGAATGTGGATAAAGACGAATTTCGATTTTCTCTACACGATGCATTCCATATTTGAAGATCAGCTCACACTCGATTAGCTTCAAAGCATAGTCAGAAAAAAAACCGACGCGGAATAGTGGTGGGGTATTTCTGGTAGTGTTAAATTGAAGTTTCTTTTCTATCACGGACGTCAACAGCAAGGTATCGAATGCACAAAACATGCACAGTCCTTCCAGTCATGTACGGGAAGCAAGACCTACAGTTTGAATCCACCCATCTGAACTGACGGTCCGGATCCAGACACTTGTCTGGATCTATGCAACAAATCTGGGCCTGGTTCAGATCCGGACCGGGTAAGGCGAAAAGGACCCAGGGACTAGTCTGGATCCCGATACTGGTCCAGATCCGGGAACTGGTCTGGATTTGGAAGGTCCGGTGTTGGGAACTAGTCCGAATCCGAATTTTTATTTCACTATCCAACCTACCCAGTAAAAAATCCGTAATTCCAGCTGGTTGCTGCCAATATTGGGGCAGATTCCAGCCTGAATTTGAACAGAATTGCGATTGGTTTGACCCGATACTAACACTATCATAGAAATCGACCGAATTATCCTACGTACGAACAGAGCCGAGTTTGACACATACTGAAAAAGTCTTTGATTGTGTGATACACATACATGAACAGCAACCGAAATTAATCATTTCACCGTTTACTACCTTTGCGGGAATATGAGTTTAATACCGCAATGCGAAATTGCGTGGTCTGGTACCGAAATGGCAATAGAATCTTACCCAAAAGTAATAGAAACATACCCGTCGGATTTTGGGTGCACTCTTGATATTTTTCATAGATATTTGTGCAGTACACCCTATTCAATTATTTTCAAATATATTTTTCATCCGATTGGTATATCAGTAATTCATTTGCAACATTTTGAATCTTTTGACCCATTATAACCCAGGGGTTTCAAAAAGTGAACCAAATGCAGTGATATCTTCAATTCCACCAAAAAAATGTATCAAAGATTATGGGAAAAATAAAATCACCGCTTAAAATGGTTTTGAGAATGAAAATATCTCGCGCAAAAAATTTCGTACGCTTAAATAAAAACAAATTTTAAGTTGTTTGTCATATTTCTTCGGATTTTCTGATAGACAACACTTCTTTTACACCTGTAGGAACGTTTTGTCAATATTAGCACGAATTCCAAAAATAAAATTCAATTAAATGTATTGCTTACTTTTAGCCGCCATTTGCCCCAACTATACACTGTTCAAAAATGTAAACAAAATTATAAAAAATGGCAGTTGTCTTGTTTAACAATGAAATATGAGGTGCAATGATCCCTTTAGTGCAATAATAAAGCAGTTAGATGCCAAAATTCTGCAGTAAATACGCGTTAAACGAAAGATAGTTCTGCGTATGAAATTTCATACGCTAGGATATAATGGGTTAAAGAGGGCAAAGATTATAGTCCTAATCAAAATTATTTTTTGTTCCATTCAAGATAAGCGCATTCCCACTCATGATCAATATTCTTCAGTCAGTAAAACTGTAATTCTGGTTCCAATCACGGTTTGATTTAAATTTCAAGCCACAATCAAAATTATTAATTTTACTTGTCATCTAATACATGTTTGCTAAAATATTTTTTCTAATTTTATGCCGAAATCGAGATATTTGTCGACGATACTGCCGAAAAAACAACAAATTGTCCCACTCCAGATTATTTACCCTATATGTCGAGAACCAGTTCATGAAGCAAAAAATGGATCCATGACTATTCTAAGTTTTGTAAAATTGTTCGTATGAAAATATTAGAACCATGCATCATTCCTACAGGTACTATCGGACCGATAGCACGTTTTTTTCAGTCCGTGCAGCATAACACTATAAAGCTAGCTAATACGCTTTCAAGGTTATCTTATGCGCTCTTCGCCTCCCCGAGGTTAGGGCGTTTTTTATCTTCTTTTGTATGCGCGTGAACAACCGTTATTCGACCTGAGGAGTAGTAGAGCAACAGTGCACAGTGGTCGGAAACGCCAAAAACGTGAACTTAATTCACTAGAGGCCAAACCATCGAATATATTCACAGGGTGTCTTTAGAAGAATTATTCGCATGAACATTCCCCACAATCTGGTAACAATTGAAATTAGGCATGGCTTACTATGTTCGAACTAAAAAAAATAACTTTTTATGCTGATGAGGTAGAAAGTTGATGTCTTCGACAAAGTTTTATAAATGCTCATAGTGAAGAATTTTGTTGAAGAACTTGAGCTTGTAGGACTAAAGGTTATCGAGTTATAAAGCGTTTTCTATGGCAACTCCCTTAAATCTAGTTTTTTTTTAACACAACTTTTTTCATTGCGACTTTTCGTGCAAATTATGTTCAAGACAAATATGCAGGTATCAAAACTACATAATATTATCGAAGACTGTATGTAAAAATTTTCATTCGTTTCAAAGTTATTGAAGATTTTTACGTTTTTTTACACCAACTTCAACTACGTATAAGAAAGAAAGGTGCAAACTAAAATGCCTGAATAGGCACTTTTTCACTGTCTAAACTATGCACAATAAAGCTAAAAAGGTTTGGTGCGTGGCACTCTAGAACCCTATGTAAGCTTACTTTATTATGTTTTTTTTACCTTTTCCATACAAAAATCAGAAAAAAAATTTTTGTCGGATTACCGAGAAAAACAGCGATGAGTGCTCTTTGGTGCAATTCTAACCGTTGGTTAGTCGACTTCACCAAGAAGGTTTGCCCGGATTCTGCCCCGTCACAGAAGATCTTCCACGATCCTCACGATACCGCGAACGAAACACCTTTTTCGAAGGTAGAGCTCTCACTCGCTCGCTTATCATGTAACAATACAGTCCTAAGGCCAGAGAGAATCAAATTCTACTTATTGAAGAATCTGCCAGACTCTTCCAAGAGACGCCTATTGAATTTATTTAATAAGTTTCTTGAGGGTAACATTGTCCCACATGATTGGAGACAAATGAATGCCTTCGCCATTCAAAAATCAGGAAAACCAGCCTCCGACCATAACTCACATCGATCGATTGCAATACTGTCCTGTATTCGGAAGTTGTTCGAGAAAATGATCTTGTTTCGTCTCGAAAATTCGGTTGAAACTAATGACTTACTGCTAATATACAATTTGGCTTCCGGAAGGGATAATGGGCGTACGATTTGCTTGCGTTGCTCTCTACAGAAATTGAAATGGCCTATGCTAGCTAAGAACAAATGGGACCAGCTTTCCTGTATATTTAGCCTCAGTTTAATAGAGGCTCTTCGTTCGGTGAAACTTAGAAAGCACATTTGATATTTTCTAGGGAAAATTTGGGACCTCCTGCATGCTTTGTATGTAAGATCGTACAAGATTAGCTTAGCTTGGGTCCCCTCGCACTGCTACATCCCAGGTAATGAAGAAGCGAAGGTGACATCTACGAAAGACCAATCCCATGCAATGAATTCTTCAATATCTCTCGTCAGAGGACGCTAGAAAGTTGGCCGACAGCTTGAAGCAACGAAGACTTGAGACGATGACATTCGATTATCCCAAAGATATCAACGAACCTTAGTTAAGAGGAATGGATGCGGGTCGGCATTTCATTCGTGTGTGCCTCGGCTCATGTCCAATCACTACACGTTAGACGCTCATCTCCGACGTATTGGACCGCGAATAGCGGTATCTGTGCTTGTGGCGACGGTTTCCACGATATCGAAGATATTGTATGGGCATGCGCCGAGTATTGTTCTGCCAGATCACAACTATTGGATTAACTTTGGGCCCGAGGAAGATCACCCAATGTCCCGGGTCGGAATGTACAGGCAAGCTGCGATCTTCTTTACATGTCTCTCGTATACACCCTTCATAAAATCATCAATATACAAATTTAACTGCTCCTTTTATTTTTTCTTATCATTCTCAGAAATGTCCACTTTCGCTTGTTCCGCACACCATCGACGATTTGATGGACTTCAAGGTGACAAGGAAAAGCTCTGTCTAACAAGCTAACATACACGGCCCGTAACACGGGACCAACAGCACTAAAATCACACGCGCAACTTGGTGTGTTGCAGATTCGCATCTGAGTCGTACTACAAAAGAGTCTGTCGATTGATCTCTTGTTTGCCTGAAGATGAAAATAAAAATCATCCAATTATACTACTACTCATAAAAATAGTTCTAATTGACCCCTCCAATTTTAACAAAATACATTTACTCCCTTAATCATATCGAACGGCATTCCAAGTTTTAAGATAGTTGTAAAATTGTTCCCCTTAGATTGATATAATTAACTGCTCATCATTCGTTATCGAGCACTCAGTCGAGATAGAAGTCTTTTGTCATCGGTCCGTACACTCTATAGCGACAAATAGTGTTAATCCGCGTTCAAGGTTATTGGCACACTCTACGCCTAGTTGAGGTTTCATTATTTTTCCCTTCTTGTGTTTCTGTTTCTGAGTACCGTTAGCCGGTCAGTGAAGTGAAGCAGTGTTCTTTTAGTAAGCCGTCTGGATACCGTTACCTACACAAGCTAAGTATTAGTTTTCGTTTCCCCTTCTTGGCTGTCTTAATAACGTGCACTGGGCAATAGGCCCGTGCAAAAATGACTTCCCCTGACGGCGGTTCATCTCAAGGTGAGATGGACGTCGAAATAAAATCGGCTCCCCGGCTCAAGGTATATCCGAGCTCGTCCACCGGGCCATTTGTGATCTTCTTCCGGACCAAAGAAAAAAAGTGTTTGAATCTGTTGCAGATTTCTCGAGTTCTGACGGATCGGTATTCGGCCGTGACAGAAATATCGAAAATTCGCCCTGATAAGCTTCGGGTGGTGGTTAACAGTTCTGCTCAGGCAAACGATATTGCTGGCTACGAGCCCTTTACGAAGGAGTACAGGGTTTATATTCCAGCTAGCAGGGTTGAAGTCAGTGGGGTCGTTTCCGATTCGAGTCTGAATTGCGAGGACCTGCTAAAATATGGGACTGGCTGTTTCAAAGACCCCATGCTTAAGCCAGTGAAGATACTGGAATGCAAACGTTTGCATTCAGCATCAGTCGCAGCTGACGGTAAGAAAATATACGTCAACTCAGACTCTTATCGGGTGACCTTTGCCGGCTCTGCCCTACCCAATTACCTCCTCTTTGACAAGGTTCGTCTACCTGTTCGCCTCTTTGTGCCGCGGGTCATGAACTGTACTAATTGCAAACAATTGGGACACACAGCCTCCCATTGTAGCAATAAAGCCCGCTGTGGGAAATGCGGTGGGAATCATGCGGATGATTCCTGTGGTAGAGATGTCGAAAAGTGTCTCTACTGTGGGGGAAACCCACATGATCTCCCTTCATGTCCCGCGTACAAACAGCGCGAGGAAAATCTTAAGCGTTCCCTTCAGGGACGCTCTAAGCGATCTTTTGCAGAAATGCTTAAGATAGCTACGCCACCTGTCTCTACGAACATCTATACCAACTTGTCTACTGACGAAGGCGACTGTGATGAACCCCAGGAAGGAACATCTTCTGCTGTGCCTAGAAGTAGTAGAAAAAGGAAGAACATTTCTTCTTCCAAGCTTCGTCGTAAAGGCCAGAAGGTGTCTCTTCATGGTCCCCCTAAAATAACTACTCAAGGAAGTACTGGTGCAAAACCGAAGCAAGTCGCTCCCGGTCTCAGTAACCTGAGCTCAGAAAAGGAGTTCCCAGCACTTCCAGGAACATCAAAAACCCCAAGTGTTCCCATATCTCAGCCAGAGAAAGAAAACAGTGCTGGCTTAATAAATTTCTCTGACATTGTGGACCGTATTCTTACAGCGTTAAACATTTCTGACCCCCTTAAAAGTATCTTGATAAGCTTTCTCCCCGCAGTAAAAACATTTTTGATGCAGTTCACTGCGAAATGGCCCCTTCTTTCAGCGATTGTATCCTTCGATGGCTAATTCATCGAACGAGGTCAAGGATTTAATCACTGTTCTACAGTGGAATTGCAGAAGCATTATCCCGAAAATCGATTCGTTTAAAATCTTACTAAATAATTTGAAATGCGATGCGTTTGCCCTATGCGAGACATGGCTCACTTCAGAAATAACCCTACACTTCCACGATTTTAATATTATTCGCTTGGATCGAGAAGACTCTTACGGAGGAGTACTTTTGGGGATCAAAAAGTGCTATTCTTTCAATCGGATCGACCTCCCCTCGACACCAGGCATTGAAGTTGTCGCTTGCCAAACCAGAATTAAAGGCAAAGACCTTTGTATTGCTTCCACCTACATCCCCCCTAGAGCCTCAGTTAGCCACCGACGGCTTTGCTATATTGCGGAACTCCTCCCCGCACCGAGGCTAGTTTTAGGTGACTTCAACTCCCACGGCACGGCATGGGGTTGCCTTCATGACGATAATCGATCTACCCTACTCCATGAGCTTTGCGACAACTTCAATATGACTATTTTGAATACGGGTGAAATGACACGGATTCCTGCCCCTCCAGCGCGACCGAGCGCCTTAGATCTGTCCCTCTGCTCGACATCGCTGCGGTTAGATTGCATGTGGAAGGTAGTCTCTGATCCCCACGGCAGCGACCATCTGCCAATCGTAATTACTATTGCTAACGGTTTAGGGCCACCGAATACAATCAATGTTTCGTATGACCTCACACGAAATATTGATTGGAAGAGCTACGCGTCCGCGATATCCGACAAAATCGAGTGCACTCAAGAGCTTCCTCCGGAGGAAGAGTACGGGTTCCTGGCTGGCTTGATTCTCGATACCGCGATTCAAGCTCAGACTAAACGCGTACCAGATGCGAACTCACGCGGGCGTCCTCCCAATCCATGGTGGGACAAAGAGTGCTCAGACGTTTACGTGGAGAAGGCCGCTGCGTATAAGACCTTCCGGGACGACGGGCTGCCAGCTAGCTACCGACAGTACGCGATGGCGGAAACGCGCATGAAGAGTTTGATAAAAGTCAAAAAACGTAGCTACTGGCGCCGGTTCGTCGACGGACTAACGAGAGAAACATCGATGAGCACTCTGTGGAGTACGGCCCGGCGCTTACGAAACCGAAACAGTACTAATGAGAGCATGGAATATTCAAACCGTTGGATATTCGATTTTGCCAAGAAGGTTTGTCCGGATTCCGCTCCGGCACAGAAGATGTACCGCGCCGCGTCCCCTCACAATAACGCGAACGAAACACCGTTTTCGATGGTGGAGTTCTCACTTGCTCTCTTATCATGTAACAATAAAGCCCCAGGGCCAGACAGAATCAAATTTAACTTGTTAAAGAATCTGCCAGACTCTGCCAAGAGACGCTTGTTGAATTTATTTAATAAGTTTCTTGAGGGTAATATTGTCCCTCATGACTGGAGGCAAGTTAAGGTCATCGCCATTCAAAAACCAGGAAAACCAGCCTCCGACCACAACTCGTATCGACCGATTGCGATGCTGTCCTGTATCCGAAAGTTGTTCGAGAAAATGATCTTGTTTCGCCTCGATAATTGGGTTGAAGCAAATGGCTTACTGTCAGATACACAATTTGGTTTCCGCAAAGGCAAAGGGACGAACGATTGTCTTGCGTTGCTCTCAACAGAAATTCAAATGGCTTATGCTAGCACAGAGCAGATGGCATCAGTTTTCCTAGATATAAAGGGGGCTTTTGATTCAGTTTCTATCAAAATTCTTTCTGAGAAGCTGCACCAGCATGGTCTTTCACCGACTCTAAACAACTTTTTGCTAAACCTGTTGTCTGAAAAACATATGCATTTTTCGCATGGTGATTTATCGACATCACGAATTAGCTACATGGGTCTTCCCCAGGGCTCATGTCTAAGCCCCCTTCTCTATAACTTTTACGTGAATGACATTGACGAATGTCTTGTCAATTCCTGCACGCTAAGGCAGCTTGCAGATGACGGTGTGGTCTCTATTACAGGTCCCAAAGCCGTCGATCTGCAAGGACCATTGCAAGATACCCTGGACAATTTGTCTGCTTGGGCCCTCCAGCTAGGTATCGAGTTCTCCACGGAGAAAACTGAGCTAGTCGTATTTTCAAGGAAGCGTGAACCAGCGCAACTACAGCTTCAATTAATGGGTCAAACTATTGCTCAGGTTTCAACTTTCAAATATCTCGGGGTCTGGTTCGACTCTAAAGGAACCTGGGGATGTCACATTAGGTATCTGAAACAGAAGTGCCAGCAAAGGATCAACTTTCTCCGTACAATAACCGGAACATGGTGGGGTGCCCACCCAGGAGACCTGATCAGGCTGTACCAAACAACAATATTGTCGGTGATGGAGTACGGGAGTTTCTGTTTCCGCTCCGCTGCGAACATACATTTCATCAAACTAGAGCGAATCCAATATTGTTGTTTGCGTATTGCTTTGGGTTGCATGCACTCGACACATACGATGAGTTTAGAAGTGCTGGCGGGCGTCCTTCCGCTGAAAAATCGATTTTGGGAACTCTCATATCGATTGCTCATCCGATGCGATATCTTGAACCCGTTAGTAATTGCAAATTTCGAAAGGCTTGTCGAGCTCAATTCTCAAACCCGATTTATGTCCTTGTACTTCGATTACATGGCACAAAATATCAATCCTTCTTCATACTATCCCAACCGTGTCAATCTCTTTCATGCTTCTGATTCAACTGTATTCTTCGACACATCCATGAAAGACGAGATTCGTGGAATCCCGGATCACATACGTCCGCAAGTGATCCCAGGCATCTTTCATAGTAAATTTCGAGAAGTCGACTGCAACAAGATGTTTTACACTGACGGGTCAAGCCTCGACGGCTCCACTGGCTTCGGTATATTCAATCAAAACCTCACCGCCTCATTCAAACTCAATGATCCTGCTTCAGTTTACGTCGCAGAACTTGCTGCTATTCAGTATACCCTTGGGATCATTGATACTTTGCCCACCGATCATTACTTTATTGTCTCGGATAGCCTCAGCTCAATCGAGGCTCTCCGTTCAATGAAACCTAGAAAGCACATTCCATATTTTCTGGGGAAAATCTGGGAGCGCCTGCGTGCTTTGTCTGTAAGATCGTACAAGATTACCTTAGTTTGGGTTCCCTCGCATTGCTCCATTCCAGGTAATGAAGAAGCGGACTCTTTAGCTAAGGCGGGCGCTTTACAAGGTGACATATATGAAAGACCAATTAGCTTCAGCGAATTTTTCAGTATCACTCATCAGAGAACCCTCGAAAGTTGGCAAACTTCATGGAGCAATGGTGAACTGGGAAGGTGGCTACATTCGATAATCCCTAAGGTATCGACGAAACCTTGGTTCAGAGGGACGGATGTGGGTCGGGATTTCATTCGCGTGATGTCTCGGCTCATGTCCAATCACTACACGCTGGACGCACATCTCCGGCGTATTGGGCTCGTGGATAGCGGTATCTGCGCTTGTGGTAACGGTTATCACGAAATCGAACATGTTGTCTGGGCATGCGCCGAGTACTGTTCTGCCAGATCTCAACTATTCGATTCCCTTCGGGCCCGAGGAAGATCACCCAATGTCCCGGTTCGAGATGTACTAGCAAGCCGCGATATTCTCTACATGTCCCTTATATACACGTTCCTCAAAACCATCAATATCCAAATTTAAATGCCCCTATCTTTTCTCTTATCATTCCCAGAAGTGCCCTCTTCCGCCTACCGTACCCCAACGATGGTTTGATACGACTCCAAGACGAGACAAAACATCTGTCGAATGAACCAACAACACGAGATCTACAGTACAACATCACACGCGCAGCGCGGTGTGTTTCCGATCCGTATCTGAGCCGTACTACGAAATCGTCTGGAAGAACCCCTGCCGGCTCGAGGAAAACCGCCCGGCGTCCCAATACTTGATACATCCGTTCGAATCTGTAATCCTGGTCGTTGATTCCTGATGCCCGAAACTGAAAGTTTATATCTCACCCCCCCCCCCCCCTTCAGCCTTGTCCACCTACCCTCCCATGTCTCTGATACACAGATGTATGACTTCACCCCTTCTCCCCTTGAATATCTTCCCAAAACTTATGTGCCCCCTATCTTCTAGTGTTAGTTGATCAATCCGTTCGAATCTGTAATCCTGGCCGTTAATTCCTGATGCCGGAAACTGAAAGTATATATCTCACCCCCCTCCCCCCCTTCAGCCTTGTCCGCTCTCCCTCCCATGTCTCTGATACACAGATGTATGACTTCACCCCCTTCTCCCCTTGAATATATTACCAAAACTTATGTGCTTAGTTTTAGTTGATCAATATTTAATCTCGTTAAGAAATGCCCAACAGTACCACTACTTTAAAATAGCCCTAATTAATTCCCCTTAATCTTGAACCACTCTTTCTAGTTATTTCTAGTTAATAAGCTTGTAAAATGTTCCGCTTAGTTAATAATTAATTTCTCCTACAATCTCCCTTCTAAAAATCATAAAGTGAATTACTATACAAAGAACACATAAAATGACCCGTCCCCCAAATCTTACGAATATTATATTATACCCTCTTTTATATGTATAAGTTAGCTGTAAAGTTTTTTTTTTTAGTTTCATTATATAAAACAAAATAATATTGAAATGTTATTCTTTAGCCCCCTAGTTTTAAGAAATTCAAAATGTAAAACAATGAAAAAATGGCACCTTTAAGCTAACGCATACGTGCCTTATCAAATAAACAAATTGAAAAAAAAAAAAATTAACTGCTCCGATAATATTTCTTTCAAAAAAAAACGTTAATACCACTCTCAAAAATAGTTCTTATAGAGGCCCTAATCCTAATAATTTTTATTATTCCCTATTGTATATCGAAACGTATTCCTGACTTTAAGCTACAAAAATTTCTTAGTTCCATTATAAAAATATACTTTAATGTAAATGTTTTAAATTTTTCCCCACTAGTTAGAGGAAATTTAAAATGATTTAAGGATCGGCGTTTCAGTCAATATAGCTGTCATACTATTATTTATCTGTACGGCTTATGAACCCGCTCGCCATAAATTAACGTTTGTTTAAATCAGACTCAAATTTTTTATAACATGAAATTTAAAATATTTAAAACTAATAGATATCCTGCGCTAGGCAATACTAATTATTACGTTCCTAAGACTGACGCCCACAGCTACAATCTCACAAATTTCACCAAGCAGCTATCTGCTTACTCAGTGCCTATAAACCGATCTCTTTGACATCAAAGGAAAATGTTACTATACGTAACAAGCACAAAAAATGACGACAAGAGCCTCCCCGCGACTGGCACTCAAATTTTTAACAGTCAGCTAAACTGCTCCCAACTCACTCCGAAACCGATGACACCATCAATAATAAGGTCGTCAACAACAAGGTGAAGCACGCCGTAAAAGAAAAGGTCGCGATTCGCTTCCTTATAAATATCTCGACGTTTCCGACCGAACCAGAACCGGGCAAACGATTTCATTACACGCTACACTGGAAGTTCTAAGAGAGCTTGTTTTGGCTAAAGGAAACAAAAAAGGCTCCTTGTCCTTGAACTCTCATAATAGCATCGAGGCGAGCGCCACAATTTCACCCATCACGCCTCGACCTTTTTCGACCCGTCCCGTCTTTAGGAAGAAGAATTTCACCGCTGATTGAAGCGCAATCTACGTCACATTTCCGTATAATGTCACCCACCCCCATGCACTCCTCGCAGAAATCGAAACCGGTGTAAACAGCTGCCGACAGCGAAAGGGGTTCCTCGGGAAAAATAAATCCCGCCGGCTTACGGGTAAAGTATCGATTATTGCTACCAATATTGACAGCACCGGAACCGCCGCATAATCGACAGAAAACTCACACAAAGCCGCTGGCGGTGATGGTTGATTTCACTGTCTCTTGTCCCGCCCGAGCGCGTAATATTTACCCATTTTAGGACCGGTTCAGAAGCCCCGCAAATCCGCTAAGGCTTACCACGTTCGTCGTTACGGACGTGTTAACGCGCACATGCAACGCATTATTTGTAGTCGACAAAAGGAAGCTGGTGAAATTCACATGAAGCAGAGAAAATCCTTGGTACTACAATTCGGTGCGGAACTTGATATTACAATTCAACAGACTTTGCAACGGATTATTAGGCATACAGGGATATTGCTGTGATTCTAATGACATTAGGAATCATATTTCACATCATTACTAGAACAAATGACAACCTAACTACCTACTGAACCACGCATAGGTAATCAAAATCAATCAGACTTGCCGTATTAATTGGATTTACCCTATAGGATTTATATTTCGATATTTCCTTCATTTTCGCTCCTCATGATGAATACTGTCATATTCGACCATTATTCGAAGCTATAACCTGTATTATATTAAATTCCACTCCGAAGCGAACCAAGCATTCTTCCTTGGTAGAACTGTTCCATTGCGCGAATTATTATTATCTCCATAAATTCGTTTCCCGCATTGATGAGCGTTCCGGCGAAAACGCATGCTGCTTCCCCCCAAACAGCAGGGATTATAACAACAAAGAAAACACAACTCTGCCACCTCGGGATATATTTTCAATTAAAAATCAATTCAATTTGCATCATTTCCACCATTTCATTGTACTCTTGGTTGGTTGCCGGGGTAAAACAATATGTTTCGAATTTCATATGTATTTACCATCATCGGAAGGGTAGAATCATATGTATACCGCAGAGCTGTGTGTGACCGAACGCGATTCCATCGCAATATCGGATTAAGCTAAAGAATAACATTTATCATAACGATAACACTGATCGATTTTATATAACAATAATTAATATTCCAACGACCAACGCAGCTCGGGTTGCCCGTGGTTTCGTCTACGCGAAACTGTAATTAAATTCGTTCACACGAAAGTGCATTCAGGCCGGAATGTGCCAAACATTTTCCCTATTCAGTTCTAGTGGTGTATCCAGGGAGGGTTCGGAGATTGACATCTCCTACTACAGTAAACCAAAGAAATTTAGTAGGAAGAAACATTCGATCTTATACCGTTCAAGCCAGTATTCGATATTGTAAATAGTTTTCAACATTATTTACTGACAAATATTTTGTATCTTATAGGCATCATGATGAACGTGTAGCAACTATAACCGAGATTCGCGCTAGGAAGCTCTACATAAAGATGTTAAGCAGATACAGTAGCTGTAGCTGTGTGATTTATGACGATAACTGAGAATCCACGGAGACCTGACCGAAAACCTTTAAAATCGTTACCGACCATCATAGATTGCAATGAAACTTTACACATTTCCAGGACCGACGTTACACTTTTAGCCCGAGTGGGTAATAAGTATTGGTCGCTGCACAGTGACATCACGCATAAAATTTGACAGGTGGTGGTCCTGTTGTTTACAATTTGAACTTGTATGATTTTTCATAATCTCAGCGCGATATATTTGGTAGAATCTACAATGCCTTGGAAATGTTGTGTGTGGAAGTGTGAATCCACTGTGAAAAGTCCGGGAATCAGACTATTCCGTTTCCCTACTGTTGGAAAATGCCTGAACCAACTATCTAGCGAAATAATTGAAGAGTGGAAAAGTGTTTTGGGATATGGCAATAATTTTACGCATTCCAATAAACGAATTTGTAATCTTCATTTCCGAAACGGTAAGAGAAAGCTAAAATACGAATGCAAACTAAACCAATATGTGTTATATCAATATCTTCAGGAAAACCTGCTCGACTCACTGATACGCAAGATCCGGATTGGGTGCCATCATAACATCTCTTCAAACCAACATCGTGGAATCTGTCGAATTCTCCGCGTATGAAGCAAAGAAGCACCTATTCAAATCTAGAAGCATCCAGTTGAAATGGAATTCGTAAAGTAGGTTGGCAAGTAATTCAGGACATACAATTTTTCGAAAATACTGCTCACTTTTCAAAATGTATCGTAACTAAACAGCAAGATTTTTTCAACAATGTGAATTTGTTCATTCTTGCTCCATACAACAAACAAACCAAAATCAGAATTAGTAACAAATATTTGCGTTTGGATCTGATAGTAATAACTGTGGGATTGATTTAGAATAAATTTTCCTCCTTCAACTTGAGTAAACAGTCCATTGACTTAGCCAGTTCAGTTACAGAAAGTTGTTTGTTCAAAGCGGAATTTTCCCTTAATCGAAACGGGCACTTAATTTCCACATTAATTTTTCCACAGCAATCGCATTCTATTATCATATCTGGTAATGCTGCTATGAATGGTTTATCGCTGTATAGAAAAATGCCACATTCAAGGAATGACACATTAATATGGTTCTTATACAAATATTTCACATATTCCTTTGCCCGAGCTTCATTTTTTCTACCGTATAAAATCTCTGGTATTTCAACAGTACTCAGATATGGATGACAAATTTTTTTAAGTAGCGAAAGTTTCGAAGGAGGAGTTTCAACTGATGCACTAACGACTTCTTTCATAACAGAAGCAGTGACTCTTCCTATGCGAACATGATGCCAAAATGGATTAAAGCTTTGGTCCCGTGTCAGTTTCTCAACACTTGCAATTTCTGTTGATTTGACCTGAAATATCATTCTTCTACCGATTTGCCTTAAATACTCTAAATCAGCATTCTCGTATTCCATTTTGAACAATCCTGTTAGGAGGATATTTGGGTTCAAAATAATGTGATCGGGTACATGTTTTTCATCACATTGATTACAGATGAACTCGTCGTGGTTACAAAATTTTCGCAATACAGCTGCATTCGACCCATCTTGTTTCAACTTCTAAAGTAAATTTAAAAAGTCAGATCTTGTAGCCTCCTTACAAATTGTATCTTTGAATCGTTTGATTTGCCGTCCATAGTTGATATCTCAAACTTTTTGGAACAAATCGTTTTTTATGCCTTTGGACGGCTTAATCCAGTAAGCAGGAACTTCCGTCGGAGTTACCTGAATTCAGAATGAAAAAAATTACAAATACAGTTGAGAACATAAACTAAGGTTGTAGCTATCATTTGCCATTCGCTTACTTTTTGGTTTATCGCAATACCATGCAAATTAGCCAACGAGTATAAAACAGCTGCTATGTGAGACAGGCCCGACGAGAGAGGGGGTCAGGGGGGGCAACTACCCTGGGGCCCGGGTCTATTTTGGGGGCCCGCATTTTTAACTGAATTAAATTTATTTTAATTTAATTGATGAAGTTTATTGTTTCTGTCGACACTGCAAATATATTACAATCAACTACTTCAACTTTAGCGGCATTAATTGGGTTCGCAATAATACATCATTTCTATACCCAGACTCATCACAACTCATCAACTAACACGTGTATCACTCAGCTACTCGACGGTTACAGCACCGCGGGGCTAGTTCAACTATGTGACGTCACTAATGACAACAACTGTATTTTGGATCTTTGCTTTGGAAGCCAGGAGCTCTCCGATCACTTTGCCGTTTGTCGTGCTCCAGCTCCTCTCGTTAAACTATGCCAACACCACCCTGCTCTTCATTGTTTTCTCCGAAAATGTGTACCTTGTACATTCGAAGATACCACTGAGAAACTGACATATGCCTATCGCAAGACAGATTTTCGAGGAATGCACCTTTTCTTGTCTCGTATCAATTGGAATGAAATCTTGCCACAATCTGATTCAAACGCAGCGCATGAAATTGTTTCGAACATACTGACTTATGCTATCGACCAGTTTACTCCTAAAAAACTCAATCATGGCTGTGAATATCCTCCATGGTCGAATCGTACACTAAAAAAGTTTAAATTGGCCAAAAGGTCAGCTCTAAAAAAGTTTTCGAAATACCGAACCGATATGCTAAAGAATCAGAATCTTCTTAAATCATTGTTACAAGAGACTTAATAAGTCTCTTTTCAATTCCTACCTTCATCGTATTCAGAGCCACCTTCGTAACAATCCAAAAAAGTTTTGGAATTACATTAATGAACAGAGGCGTGAGTCAGGTTTACCCACTTCTATGTCGCTGGGTGATTTAGAAGCGACTTCATTGCCGGACATCTGTGAGTTATTTCGCCAACAATTCAGCAGTGTTTTTACCAATGATACTCTTAATAATCAACAAGTCTCCGCAGCAGCCGACAACATTCCCCGTAGGACTAGTATTGGACCTCATTTCACGATATCTTCCGATATTGTACAAAAAGCTTGCATAAAACTCAAGTGTTCTAACACTCCTGGACCTGACGGAATCCCATCATCTATCATTAAAAAATGCTCGTCGTCGCTTTGCCTACCTCTGTCCGTCGTTTTCAATATATCGTTAAGTTCCGGAGTGTTTCCTACCATCTGGAAATCATCTTACGTTTTTCCGGTTTATAAAAAAGGATCCAAAAGCGAAGTTTCCAATTACCGAGGAATCGCATCTTTATGTGCACTATCGAAATTATTGGAGCTCATCGTTCTCGAGTTTTTGACACATTGTTGTTCTAGATACATATCAGAAACTCAACACGGTTTCATTCCCAGGCGATCTACGTGCACTAATTTAGTAGCCTACACCTCATTTATCGCTCGCTCGCTACAGGATCGATTGCAGGCTGATGCAATATACACCGATCTGTCGGCCGCCTTCAATAAAATCAACCAATGGCTTCGATCTTACTTGTCAGGCCGTAAAATGTCTGTTAAAATCGGGAATCATTTATCCTCATCCTTCGACGTAACGTCCGGCGTACCTCAAGGCAGCCATATCGGTCCTTATATTTTCCTTCTATACATAAACGATCTGGATTCATTGATTAAGTGCTTCAAGGTGTCTTATGTCGATGATTATAAGTTATTCCATATAGTTAAAAGTTACTCTGATGCTTTGTTTTTGCAATCTCAGTTAGACATTTTCGCTAATTGGTGCATGACTAACAGGATGGTTTTGAATGCCTCGAAGTGTTCTGTGATTACGTTTGCACGAAAACGCTCCATCGTAACATTCGACTACACCATCTTGCAAAACAAATTAAAAAGAGAAACTACAGTGAAAGATTTAGTGGTTCTTGTGGATTCAAAGCTTACATTTAAGGATCACATTGATTTTATCTCGTCTAAGGCTTCGCGTAATCTAGGAGTTATTTTTAGGGTTACTAAGCATTTCACTAACGTACAGTGCTTAAAAACGTTGTACTGCTCGCTCGTTCGTTCCACACTGGAATACGCCGCCGTTGTTTGGGCTCCTTTCTACAAGAACAGCATTCAACGCATCGAGAGTATTGAGCGTAAATTTGTGCGTTTTGCGCTGCGCCACCTGCCTTGGAGCGATCCCTACAATCTGCCCAGATACGAAGATCGTTGCAACCTCATTGGTCTTGAAACACTGTCTTTGCGCCGCAATGTGACCAAAGCGTCTTTTGTCTCTGATCTGTTATTGTCTCGCATTGACTGCCCTGATTTACTCCGTCTTCTCAACATTGATATTCGCCTCCGAAACCTTCGTTCCTACTCTTTTGTCCGTCTTCCAGTGTCTCGTACTAATTATGGCAAAAATGAACCCGTCAGTAGCATGTGTAGAGTGTTCAATCAATGTTACAATGTCTTTGACTTCAATTTGTCTCGCACTTCTTTAAAAAAATTGTTTTCGCGCACCCTTTCCCAAACCTGATAGTGTTAGCCAATTTTTTATGTTAATGTTAATACTTTACCTATGTAAGATAGAGTTTAAGAAGTGTTTATTTTAAGCAGTGTTTAGTGTTAGTCATTGTATCATTTGGTTTGTTTGTTAAATGTTGATACCTAAAGGATAGAGGTTTTGTGCCTACGGGAGAAGGAGCTTTTGAAAATCCACTCCCGCGGGTTTTTCCCTCTCAATAATAATAACTACGATCTAATCGTTCCGGTTTTCTGAAGTACGTGAACGTAACCCAATTAGATTCATTCAACAGTGCAATAGAACCATTCTGGTTTCATTTATCGCAAGTGTTTGTCAAAGTGTACAGTATGAAGTTGTTTACAATTTATCATATTCTTAGCTAATGTTACTAATAAAAGTTGGATATTTTCGGAATGGGGTTGACGAGTAGATGACGAAAATCAATGAATGAAGCCACTTTGAAAACCAAGATGGCGAATTCCAGTTAAGACATCTCTATAACCTAAAATATTGACATTTTCGAAAAAAGATAATCATAGAATAGATATAGGTATATTGATTTGTGATGCGGATGATATGATTACAGAAACCTTCTCTGAACCAGAAGACGCTATATTGGCCTTCAAAAGGGCATCGCTCATCTACTCGGCAAACCCGCTTAAAAATACCCTCATAGTTTATACAGATATTGTTTGAAATAGCTCCAAGGTACCATTTCTATCATCTACTCATTAAGCCCGTTTCAAAAATTCCCAAATTGTTAGGGTTATCGAGATTATTGTTCAATCGGAAGTCTCCATTCTGGATTTCAAAAAGGTGCCAAATATCTATTTTCATCATGTACTTGTCAAGCCCGTTCCGGAAATACCCATATTGTTAGGGTTATCGAAAATGTTGCTCAACCAACGAATTTTGATAAGAATGTGAAGCGAATTTTTTACGATCTAAATCCCAAAAAACGAACTAATTCAATTTACGAACCCTTGGCTTGGTCCGTAAATAGAGGTTCCAGTGTACACATTTGATGCAGAAAAATGTGGGAATTGAACTAGATACTTATTCTACCTATTAGTATTCACCAAAAGTTGACACTCTTACTCTCACAACTCTCTGTCTCAGTCTTTCTAGCAGTAGACTTCGCTGTTGGATCCCATTCATCGCATTCGGAATGTTTTCTCTCTGAATGTTGGCGCAAATGTAACAACTGATTCCAAAACCGATTTTACCATGTTCAGAAACCAATAAAGAAAATTCGTTCAGGTCATAGTGACAACTGCAATAGCTGCATCCAGTGCCTCAAAATCATCAACATGTACCAACAATAACAATGAATTCAATATTCAGTTTCAATGCTTCCCTCATTCATTCACTTCCAAACTGACTGAAATTTTATGCAGAATCGAATGGTTGAGTGCAGAGGAAATATAAATTCATTCACAAACCAAAGCATTCATTTGTTATTATGTGGACAGTTTGAAGGCAGAAGTTCTTTTACATTTTCGAGCATAACTGAACTGCATAATCTATATCTGGTGCACTTTTGCTTGATGATCTCAGAGCGGACGGACGAGGAAAACAAACAAACCATCGATTCATCGCGGCGGGCATAAATAGAATTTTATTTCTCTTTCAAGCTCACGAAGGGATGTCAATTTTTCTAAGCTCGGATTCTGAGCAGCATTAACGATGGTAGCATTAACGTGCGTCAAGGGAGCATAAACGATGGCGATATGGACTGTATGGCAATGTCGCAAAAAAGGTTTCCAATTGCAATGGCAAATCGGACGCAAGTCATTCTAATGGCCAGCCACAAACAAATATTCCTTTATTATTTTTTATTTTTTCATCTATTACTTATTTAAAATACTGACGACTCTGGTAAGCTAACGCA
The DNA here is from genome assembly GCF_030247195.1 of Topomyia yanbarensis. Taxonomy (NCBI): domain Eukaryota; kingdom Metazoa; phylum Arthropoda; class Insecta; order Diptera; family Culicidae; genus Topomyia; species Topomyia yanbarensis. The sequence goes on from NC_080671.1 coordinate 347,973,195, forward strand.
TTGAATCGTATCAAATAAACAATTTTCATAAAAAATAATTTAATTGAAACGGTTGCATTTGTATAGTTCCTCTAATCGATGTTGAAATAAGAAGTCATATATGGTACGGCCCGTCAGTACTTCGAACCCCGGGGCCCGGCGCGGCTCTCGACGGCCCTGATGTGAGAGCAAGCCTCAGTTACTCCTACAGGACAGTTGCAGTGTGCGGATTTGATGATACCATTTTGCTCGATAATAATCCAATGAATATATGGTGCTTCAGATAGTCTCATAGATCGTTGAACCTTCAGAAAATTGTGATATTATAGCAAAGTAAGGTTTTAAACAACTTTAAGAATGCCTTCAAAAAAACTTTTTTGACGTACCTTCCCACGAATAACGAATAAATCGTTTATTGTGCAGCCCTCCACAGAATAAACGAAACCATAGTCAAATTTTTTGTAAGCATGAATGCTTTTAGAACTGTGATTCGAGTGTCCTGAGAACGGTAAGTCATGATTCAAAAGGTACTCCACTACGTGCCCTGGTGTTACAGTTATTGGAATATCCACACCGTTTGTTCGAGCGCAGTAAGGATCGTCATAATGAATTACACTAATTTTCTCTAAATATCGATTCTTTACTTCATTCGGCAATTTCTGTATCGGTAAAGACAGCTTTACAGATGAACTCATTGGAAGCACGTCCATTGTAATACAAAAAGTAAGATATCTGCAACCAACAAAACTTGTTACGACTTTAAGCGAAATCAAACATTTTCTAAGTCCAAATCGTAAACAAAGGGACCAGCACCTGTCAAATTTGTGAGGTTACGTTTTTTCATGCAATGGTCAATAGGGTGAGGGGTCGTATTCCTAGGGATTTGCCTTATTTTTGCAATACACACACACCAAAAAATAATGAAATTTAAACGACATGTAAATCAATACGTATGAAAACATGCAAAGATTGAATAAAAAATTTTATTGAAAATTACGTTAAAATCAATGCACTCAATTGGAGCATCAAAAAGCATACAATTTTACACTTTCATTCGTGTAATATTTCATGTCATTCATTTTACAGCAATATTCGAGTAAAAGTTCATTGAAGTGCATTGGTTTTCCGTTTAAAGAAACTATAATTTTCAATTCGCGTGTAAAATTACATTAAAATTCGTTGAAGAAAGCACGACATGTCGTGTGTATTTGTGGTGGAACTTAATTTTACATTCAGGGTAAAAAAGGTATTTTGGCCCACTTTAGGAAGTCGATTCGTAATTTTGCGAAACAAATAAGGTTGGATTGTTAAGTTTGGCATAACTTCAAATGTAAAACATGAAGCTGTATCTTCTTGCTACTCAACAGTATAAAATACACAAGATATTCATAATAAAATAAATTTTACCATCGCATGTTTATTTTTTATTTCCGCCACACAAATTCCATTTTGGCCCATGTCGGAAATATATTCTGGCCAGTGTAATAATATAGCATACATATTTTCGCCAACATTTTTTTGGTTAAGGTAAATTCCATTTGTTTTGGAATAAACATGTCTCATTAGGGTTTAAATGACATTAAAATCCGTAAAAACCCATGTAAAATTAAATTTTTAATTTATTAGTATATTTAATAATATAGACAAATTTAGGTTCGACAATTATTTTATTTCTTTTTAGCTTTCTTTTTTTCAGCTTACTTATTCTTTCGTTGTTCTGCTTTTCCTATTTTTCCTCAGCTTCTTTAATTTTTACCTCCTCCAACACCATATGGTATCACTTTTCGACGCGACGTTAGAACAGCTGGACTCCGATGTTTAAATCGCCTGTTCCCTTTTCTACGTGGCGTTTCTGGTGAATCCAAAAATTCAGACAGCAATGAGTTCTTTCCAACGCTTTCGTCGGCTACATCAGCTGTGACGGGTTGATCGCAGATTTCTAATTTTTGGGCTTTTTCCAACACACGATCGCCTTCGTTCAGTGGATCTTCGCAATGCAAATAATGAGACTGTAACTCCCAGCTGTGTACTTTCTCTTCAATCCAATATTCTTCAATTCTTTCGTCCACATGATCTAGATTAATCGAATTGCTCAATTGCTTCGGAATTTCAGCGGGCTGGTCTTCATTCGGCGATTTATTCACAATCTCTCCTAGGTGCATTGCCACTGAATTTTCAATAGGTTGACTACCCATGATCGCATATTTGTCCCGTTTTCTATGGGATTTCCTATCTTTATGGGACTGGTTTGCGATCATGGGCAGTTGATCCCTCTCTGTTGAAATATTCAAATGTTCAAAAAGGTAGTACAACCGAGAAAGAATTCTACCTTCGTCTGATTCAAAATCATCAGATTTGTGTATTCTATAGCGCGATACTCGATCGGATGCCAACAATGAAATTATTTCCTCGACTTTTGTGCGATTGACGGAGACAGTTGTTGTAGGTTGGTTTCTTGACTCAGCCACCTTGTCATCCGTTTTTATCGACGGCTGACTACGCGCAAGGCATTTACTGTTGTCCACGTTGTTTTCGTTGAATGGTTACAATCCACACGTTTTGAATCCATTAGCTACTACTCTTCTGTCCACTGACGCAATTGCCTTAGCAAGAAGTGGCGCAAAGTTTTCTGTTTTCAAATATCTGTTAGGATTTGAACATTTCCAATCAGCCACGAACTTTTCATTGGTTTAAATACCGCTTTCATTTAAACATTTTTGTACAGCTTCCTCCAAATATGTTTTGTTCCGGTGGATTTCGGTATTTAAGCCATCTGAAAACGAGAATAAAACCATGAAAAACATCACAACTACACTTTATAGACAGACCAAGACAGAGTGCCAAAAAGTACAGCCAAGCGAGAATATTGTGAGGGGAAGTTTCTAGTTTTACTGATTTTGTCTCCGCAAGTCCGCGTATAAAGTGTCTGCAATCACAACAGATTATTTGACAATATGTGGTAGTTAAAACAATCGATAACAACCAAATTTACCAACCATCACTTCACTTTGACTTGACAAGAGTGGTAATTACCTTTTGTGATAAACAAACAGCTCTCAAAAAGAATTGCATGGGGTATGGCGATAATATGTTGTTTTCGTAAATCGTACAACATATATTGGCCATAGCCTATTTTTAAGAACTAAACGCATTTTTGTCTTTCTCAATAGAAAGGTATTGCAATTGCTCTGAAAACCGACTTTTAAACGGAGGCCCGGAGGGCCGAGTGACATATACCATTCGATTCAGTTCGTCGAGTTCGGCAAAAATCTGCGTGTGTGTATGTATGTGTGAATGTATGTATGTGTGTGTATGTGCGTATGTGTGTGTGTATGTGACCAAAAATGTCACTCATTTTTCTCAGAGATGGCTGAACCGATTTTGACAAACTTAGTCTCAAATGAAAGGTGCAACGTTCCCATAGGCTGCTAATGATTTTCTAATGGATCCGACTTCCGGTTCCGGAATTACAGGGTGATGAGTACGAACACGCAGAAAATGTCGATTTTAATAAATTCTGCAATGAATGTATAAAGGTGAAATTTTTTTCAAAATATGACCACAACTGCTTCGATTTGTAGTATTAGGTCACTAACATCCATTCAAAGTCTATTTGGCCACATTGGCCACCATCATCGGTTCCGGAAGCCCCGGCGGAAGTATCTAAATTCAGAATAACAGTCACATCGGTTTCTCGGAGATGGCTAGACCGATTCAACTAAACTTGGCTGAAAGGTATTGCGTCCCCGTAAATGGCTATTTAATTTCATCCTGATCCGACTTCCGGTTCCGGAGTTATAGGTTGTGGCGTGCGATCACATAGCAAATTGTGATTCAAACCGACACTCCGATGAAAGCAAAAAAGGTAAAAATTTCGCTAAAATGTCTCTCAAACAACTTAAATTTGCTGTCACTGACGGCCAACCAAACTTTCGTTGACTACATTGACCACCATAGACGGTTCCGGAAGTGCCCGGGAAAAGCGGCCATCTTTCAAAATTTACGAACTCACATCAGTTTCCCGGAAATGGTTGGGCCGATTTTCACAAACTTAGTCCCAAATGATAGCTATAATATCCCCATAGATGTCTATAAAATTTCGTACGGATCGCTTATATGGGTCCGGAAATATAGACTAAATCGTTCGGTCACATATGAAATTCCCATATAAGCCGGAACTCTAATTTTTTTTCAAAGGGGGGACCCATGAAATTTCAGAAATCGAATTCGTTTTTTTTTTTTTTTTTTATTTCAATTATAGAGGTTTTAACCTTAAGGTCATTCGCCTCTTCGGGTTAGAAAAATCTCTTAGGAAAAATTTCTAACCCTATGTGCGGGGTCGGGACCCGAACCCAGGTGCGCTGCGTACAAGGCAATCGATTTACCAATACGCTACGCCCACTCCCCTAAATCGAATTCGTATTTTTGATGCCAAACATCTTTAAAATGCATGAAACGTCGAGATTTTATGTTATCTCGAAAAAAGTTTTGTTTTATAAAAATCGACTTTTTGGGACTGCCGATTTCGCACCTTTTTTCAATTTTATATTAATGTAGCTGTTTTTTCTTTTACAAAATTTTAGAACTCGAATAATGATTTCTTTTCTTGTATATAGTTGTCATATCGTGTATAATAAAAATGTAATATATACATTTTGAAGCTTATAATGAATATAAACAACGCAAAAATTCTCGTGTTCTTGATTGAGAAAGGCACAATTGCACCGCTACGTGGATTAAAACAGGTTTTTATTGTTATTTTAACATTCATGGTTTGTTAAAAATGTTACAATTGCAGTACAAGTATTTATTGAACTAAACATGGTATAGTTTTAAAACAGCATGTTTTCAAAGATGGTTGCAATAATATTACATCCTCTTGATCTTCATCGTTCCAGTACACTGATTGGCGTATGGTAAATATTTTGCAATTTATGATCAATTCTTGCATAGTTTACCATCAATGCGATATGAAATAACTGTGTTATAAGTTATTCGATGAAACTAGATACTAGTTTATGAATACCTCTGTTACCCTATATTCATGCTCCAAATATGTGCAGAAAAATAAACTTAAAATTACAAAGGATTTTTTGCTGTGCACGTTTGCATTGCATGCACATTTAATCCCTTGCGATGCGTTTGCGGAATTGGAATTGAGATACATGGATGCTTTCAAATGTGCGCATTGTGTGCCCGAGATACACTTGTGGTAGATTTCAAATATTGGAATGGTTTCAAAATCTCGAGTGGGTAATTACCCTCTCGGTTATTTCAGAGTGGGTAGTACTACCCATACTACCCACGTTATCCGCCGGCCCTGCACGTTTCACCGGCATGGAAGACTAAGCATTTTCCACAGTCAAAAAGATTATTTAGAAACAAGGGCAAATTTTTAAAAGGGAATAGACGTTTCTACGTGCATTAATTTCAAAGAGTTTTTATTCCATTACTGTATTTTATACAGCAAATCTATCTTAGAACGAGTTATCCTTTTGCGACGCAGTGGGACGTATACGTCTCATCTATACTTCTCCTAAGTTTTTATTGGGTTTATAGTTGGCATTGACATACAAATACGAATTCTTTCCTTTAATCAACTCTTAGGGATGTAAAAAGTACAGCTAGCACAAAAAATTATGTGAATTTGTTAATTACTTATTAGTTATCTATTAAAACTCGAAAATCTCGTTTTTTACAATAAACTCTGCTGTGCCTGAACTGAAAGTCCTAGAGATCTAAAAAATTTTTGCAAGTATCTCAAACATTAAACTTAATAATGGATTTTTTGCGGAATTTTTCGTAATATGATTATGATTTGGGACCATTCATAAATTACGTAACGCTTTTAGGGGGGGGGGGGGGTACGACAAGTTGTGACATAGGGGGAAGGGGGTGTTAACTAGATCGTTACGTAACATGTTTTCATCGAATAAAAAATTTTTTTTTCTTGGAATTTGTTACGTAACAGGGGAGGGGGGATGGAAAAATTTGTGACAATTTGTTACATAGGGGGAGGGGGGGTCAATTTTGGGCAATTTTTGCGTTAAGTAATTTATGAATGGTCCCTATGAGATTATGTGGTTTTTGAGGTCGCTGATTACTTACTTACGCTGATTATTTATTACTTAGAGCCTTGTTGTCTCTTGCTGTATGCAGAAGCCGTAGGGTTCGCATGTCATCCTCTATCTGGTCGATCCACCGTGCTCGCTGTGCGCCCCGTCTTCTTGTTCCTGTAGGGTCTCCCTCAAGAACCATCTTCACCGGGTCGTCGTCCGACATTCTTACGACGTGTCTAGCCCACCGCAAACGTCCTATTTTTGCAGTATGCGCGATGGATGGTTCTTCTAGCAGCTGATGCAACTCATGGTTCATTCGCCTGTGCCACGTTCCGTCTTCCATCTGCACGCCACCATAGATGGTACGCAACACTTTTCGTTCGAAAACTCCAAGGGCGCGTTAGTCCTCCACGAGCATAGTCCAGGTCTCGTGGCCGTAGAGGACCACCGGTCTAATCAGTGTCTTGCAGATAATCAACTTCGTGCGGCGGCGAATTTTGTTCGACCGGAGCGTCCTCCGGAGTCCAAAGTAGGCACGATTTCCCGCCAAGATCCGTCTCTGAATTTCTCTGCTAGTATCATTGTCGGCGGTTACCATTGAGCCCAAATACACGAATTCGTCGACCGACTCGATTTCGTCACCGTCAATCCGAACTCGGTATGGGAGGTCCACATTGTCGTCTCTAGTACCTCTTGCTCTCATGTATTTTGTCTTCGAAACGTTGATGGCAAGTCCAATCCTGCTGGCTTCAGTCTGATGTACGTTTCCGACATCGCCTCAAAGTTCCGTTCCATTATGTCAATGTCGTCGGCGAAACCAAGAAGCTGGACGGACTTCCTGAAGATCGTGCCACTTGTGTCTGTTCCCGCTCTCCTTATTACACCTTCTAACGCAACGTTGAACAGCAGGCACGATAGGCCATAACCTTGCCGCAACCCTCTTCGAGATTTAAAGGGACTCGAGAGTGTCCCTGATACTCGAACAACGCACATCACCCGATCCATCGTCGCTTTGACTAATCGTGTTAGCTTATCCGGAAAACCGTACTCGTGCATTATCTGCCATAGCTAATCTGGATTAGGGTTAGCAGTACCGACCCTTTTTGACGAGAACCGGTACTACGGTACTGAAGCCCACAGTACCGGTAGTACCGGTAAAGTACCGGTACTCGAAATTTTTTTAAAAAATTCGAAAAGAGCTTCAAACTGCTATTGAATACTCAAACTGATGATCTTATTCTCAGATGATTGATTTGTGCTGATCAAAAAACATGTTTATTGTTTTTAGTTGTTTCGGAATGGCAAGACTCATTTCACAGAAGATATTTTTAGTAGAGGGCACCTTCTTTTATTTCGAAATCTAGACCACTTTGAAATCAATAACTGCTAAGTGGTGCGACTTTCGTCGACTTGAACAGATGGTAAATGTATGAAACCCTATTAACAACAGTAAATCAAAGCGAAAATGGCAGGAAAATCCGAGCAGGTTAATCGCATTTCCTCTATTGCTTTTCTGAAAATTGGTTTCGACCTTTATGTCGTTTGCCTACTATTCTCTAATGCATATCAAGGCTCCTTGCTTTCCTGTAAACTATGGAGTTTTGCTGAATTTTCCGATCACCAATAATTACAAGTCGCCCCATTTGAAGCAGTTCACCAAGTTTAAAACTGTTAGCTACTAAATCGCTGTTCGTTCTTTTATAGATAAAGTTTTAAGAGCAAGCCAAATACAGACATTACTTAGACCATAGTCTTATTACGCGCCACCCAGTGAATAATGGAAACCAATCAGAATGTCGCTAATAACAATTTAACTTCTAGAATTATTATGATGATGGCCCCACCTCATTCCCACACAAAGGTGTTATCTCAACGATTTGTCTAGAAGGAAAATTAATATAAATAAACGTTATCTTGCAGACCGATATTTTGAAACAGATCCCCCTGCAGAGTTAACATATTTGTCATAAAAAAAATTGTATAGTACCGAAAATACCGGTACTGGCTTTTGTTCAGTGCCGGTATTACGGTACCAAAAATGGGTCGGTATTCCCGGGATTTTTGGTACCGGTATTACCGGTACCACAACCCTAATCTGGATGATTCGAGAACCCGCAGGATCGCGAATATTTGATCCGTGGTGGCGCGGGAACCCATGAATCCCGCTTAGTAGTGCCCCACGAACTCCCTTGCAAATGGTGACAATCGACGGCAAACAATTTGGGAGAGGACCTTGTAAGCGGCGCTAAGTAGTGTGATCACGCGGTAGTTGCAGCAATCCAACTTGTCACCCTTTTTGTACATTGGGCAAACGACACCCTTCGTTCACTTCTCCGAAAGAGTCTCCTCCTCCCAAATTTTGGCGATTACCCAGTGCAGCGCTCTAGCCAGTGTTTCAGCACTGTATTTTAATAACTCGCTGGGTAGTTGATTTACGCCGGCAGCTTTGTTGTTTTTCAGCCGACCGATCTCCTCCTTGACTTATTGGAGATCAGGGGCCGGCAGCCTATCATCTTCTGTGCGTGCTCCAAGATCCGTGCCCATACCGCCTTCGTCCTCTGCTACTTCACCGTTGAGGTGCTCGTAATAGTAGTGCTTCTACCTCTCAATCACCTCACACTCGCTCGTAAGAAGGTTGCCGTCCAAGTCCCTGCACATACCGGCTTGCGGAACGTAGCCTTTGCGCGAACTGTTCAGCTTATCGTAGAACTTCCGTGTGACGCGGTACAGTTGTTCCATTGCTTCGCGATCTCGTTCGTCCTGTAGGCGCTTCCTTCTCCGGAGGACCGAGGTTTGACTGTTCCGTGCTTGTTTGTATCGCTCCACATTCTGTCTCGTTCCGTGCTGCATTCTTCTCCTCTATTAACTGCTTACATTCGTCATCGAACCAGTCATTTCCTCGATTCGGAATCACTGTACCTAGTGCCGCTATAGCAGTACTTCCTATAGCGAAACGGATCTCCCTCCAGCCGTCTTCAAGAGTAGCTGCGCCCAGCTGTTCTTCCGTGGATAGTGCTGCTTCCAGCCGCTGTACGTAGTCTTGGGCAATGTTGGGCCTTGGCGTCCGACTACGATGAGTGTTGTACACCGTCGAGAGTTTTGAGCGTATGCATACTGCAACTAGGTAATGGTGCGAATCTATATTCGCACTGCGGTAGGTACGAACGTTGGTGGCATCAGAGAAGAATCGCCCGTCGATTAGAACGTGATCGATTTGGTTTTCGGTACGTTGGTCAGGTGATCTCCTGGTGGCTTTGTGGATATCTTTGCGGGGGAAGAAGGTACTTCGGACTACCATACCACTGGAGGCTACAAAGTTCACGCATCGTTGGCCGTTGTCATTCAATACGACGTGCAAGCTGTTTGTCCTGATAACCAGTCTAAACTTTACCTCCCGTCCTACCTGAGCATTCATATCACCAATGACGATTTTCACGTCCCGTTACGAACAGCCATCGTACACCTCCTCCAGCTTCGCATAGAACGCTTCCGTCTCGTCGTCGGGTCTCCCATCGTGTGGGCAGTGTACGTTGATGATGCTGTAGTTGAAGAAACGACCTTTGATCCTCAACTTCCACATCTTTGCGTTGATCAGAGTCCATCCAATCACGCGTTGACACATCCCACCCAGCACTACAAAGCCGGTTCCCAGCTCGTTGGTGGTGCCACAGCTCTGGTAGAAAGTAGCCGCCCGCTTTTCCATACCTTTTATCCTGTCAAGCAAAGTTCCTGCGATGTTACGATTTCAAAGTTTCGTGGTTGGAGTTCATCGTAGATTATCCAGTCGAAAACTGGAAAACAGAGTGACCTGCAGTTACATGTTCCGAGTTTCCAATCGTAGTTCTTATTTCGTCGCGTAGGTCTTTGCCGATTGGTCCGATTCGTATTTTCTTCTGCATTGTTCGTAACGGTTAGTTTTCCAGGGCGGCTTTGTTTGTTGGGCCTTCACCAACCCCCTGTCTCGCCGGAGGACCATCGTGTCAGCTCTGTTTAGAGTCCCACGCTGACACGAGAACGATACATCAGCCGCCCCTAACATGGAGAACAGACGCTGTTTTGAGCCGCCCTTAACATGGGGAACAGAGGAGCCCCGCTTCCCTGTCAGCATAAGGCCATGGTCCCACCGGGGTTTGTTACCCGATCTTTTCTATGGTTACTCGTACCCCAGCTGGCACCGCGGGGAGGTAGGGATAGAAGTTAGTGGACAAGAGGCTAAGACCACTGTGGCGAACCACAGGGTCTACATTACGCATTGCCCAGTCATTTACCAACCAGGAGGTCGCTTAGCGCTATTCTGAAAACAGAATTTGAAAATTCAAAATGGCGACTACATAATGGCGAAATTTGTAAATTTTGTTACAATAAGCATAAAACTCGATTTATCCAAGCACACTCGCTATCTTGGATCCGCCATTTTGAATTTAACATTTTCGACATCAGAATCAGAATCAGCGACCCCGAGAACCTAAATAAAGCTAAAAATAACAGAATTAACAACGATAAAATTCGCGTCGCAAGGGGTTGTAGGATATGAACATTTCAGCACTAAAAATAAGGTAAGGTGGAGCAAATCCGACTGTGTGGGTAATCCCGACCTCCCTCTTTTATCGAAAATCGGAAGCACTACGCTAACTAATATCAGTGTTGTCGTATAGAGCATCGAAAGTAATCATAATGGTGGCATGACAGCATTTTGTTAGTCTACAAGTGTGTTTCGACAACTTTTGATTTGATATTTGTGCGAAATTGACTACAGGATATTTCTGATTGTTAAAGGGACTGCATACAAAATTTAAGTGGATCCAAATTCTTTGATTAAAGTTAAGTTCATAGATTTAATTCTTTGATAAAAGTTAAGTACATAGATGAATTTGGTTCAATTTTTTTCATATTTCTTTTCAATTACATCGTAATGAAAAATGACGCGGTGGGGAAAATTCGACCTCTAAATAGTGGGGTAAATCCAACCGCTTTTTGCTGAGAAAATGTTTATTTATCAAATTGATTTTATGATTTTTTAATTTCAACGCCGAAAACATTCGAAATTGCTTCTACGAAGCGTAAAGATGTGGATTAACGTGAATTTTTCATGAAATTCCACTCTGCAGCGGATTAATGAGCGAAGCAAGTTTGTTTACAAAAATCTCTTTAGCACTTTTGAAGAATTAATATTCAATTATAAAAAATATGTCAAAGGTTGTTTTTAGGAAAACTTTTTTATTAAAAGTTTCTCCATGATCAAAATACACTGAAAAAGTTTCTTTTACGCCTTTAAAACGATAAACATTAGATTGTTGATATTTTATGATGGGGTAACGCGAATAACTTTTTAAAAGGGCATAATTACACGAATTAATTGTTTTTGTTGGAGCAAAATCCAAAATATCTTAAAAGCTATCACATTTTCGAAGATGTTTGTTGAATGCATTTAGTTTTAAAATGCACTTGAAATTACATTCTGTAATAAAATTACAGTTTTGTATGTCAATTAGTATGACGTTCAAAAAAATGGTTTACCGATAAGTTCTCCATTATGCAATAACATTTAAAAATTTTCCTTTCTCTTTGGATTTTTGCTGAGGGAATATAATAAATTAAAAAATGGGGTTTTTTAGCAATTTAAATTTTTAACATGAATTTTCATTTTTGTAAAAAATGACCCAACATTTTTTCAGTGTATATTTTTCTCGTACAAAGATATTCATTCCCTGTAACTTGTTCTCAGACAGTTTTGCTGTATGAAATACAGTAATCGAACAAAAAATATTTGAAAATTAATGCTCGCAGAAACGTATACGCCCTTTTGTAAACTTGCTCTTGTATCTAAACATTGCACAACACAGCTGCAAAGTTTCGTTCGAATCGACGATGGTCATATTTTGCGATCGGACGGTTTCTCATTGAATACCTCGTTCTTCGTCAAAGTTGTTTCCTGTTAATTCTATAAATTCGAGGTAGATAGAAGATCGTTTCAAAAAGAAGAAAATGTGTAAAAATACTTTAAATAAAAATACTTGGCTTCAGCACCATTGAAATTTACAAAACGGAATCTCCACAAAGGCTTAAAAGCTTTTTTTTAAGCTAGCGTCAATGCAGCGCTTTTGATTTTGTGAGAACGGAAATATCGCTTGGAAAACAGGTACGTGTTATAGTCTTAGACGATTTCCTTTATTGACAAATTACCTGGAAAAAATTCTTTAAAATGTTTTTTTTTCACTTTTACATAAGAATCGTAAAAAATATGGGAAATAAAAAAATCGAGAGTTGTCCTACTGGAGCTGTAAAGCTAGGTTCTCGGAAGTGCTCCCAGTCAGAATCACTCACTACAATTGCAGACGAAATAGAAAGTGTCACCCATTTAAACACTGATTAAGGCCAATTGCCGCTGGCCGTGAATCTGAAAGTGATATTCATTAAACGGTTCAGATATATGCGGGCTTAGGAACTTCGCGATCGATAGTAAAATCGCGAAGGATTCTAGCGTTTGTACGTTAACGTGCCCAATCGCGTGTGCGTTTGTATGTCGCGTGTGCTAACGTGTATTTCTAGGATGATCTTGCGCGGACCGTGAATCTAATACTTAATTTTCGGTGTACGGTTCAGATGCAAAAAGAAAGTGAATTCTTCCATATCACTAGAGTCTTAGTCATGTCATGGAACGTGTTGTCTAGTGAATATGAGCGATAAGTTTTGATTGGTCCAAATGAATGTATAAAGCTAACTTGCTAGGGCGGAGGGTAAAGATTTCCGGACGTGACCGATTCATAATGGCGCGAACGCGGACGTTCGTGAGCTCGCGTTCAAGATCGCGTTTGTAACTTCGTAAGTAGGTACTAAAACGCTCATCTTACTACCGGGGTGTTAACAAGTTTCTGCGATTTCGAGCGTAGGTGTGCGTGGATGATCGTGGAAGGCCTAAGCATTCGTATGTTAACGTGTTTGTCGCGTATGCTCGCGTATTTGTGACTTCGCATGTATAAATTTGATTTTGTAAACGTGTGGCCAAATGTTCGCGTGTGTTTGACAGGGAGTGAGTTACCTCATATCACCAGAGTTCCCGGTCTTGTCGCCATGAAACGTGTTATCCAGTGGACATGAGAGCTTTCTTTTCTTTTGAAGCCATCGATCTAGACAGCTGATACCGAGGATAGACTTCCGGAAGTGACTAATTCATGATAGCGCGATCGCGGAAGTTTGTAGGTTCACACTTGAGACCGCGTTTGAAACTTTATAAGTCCCGAGACGTTCATCTTATCACCGGGATATTATCATGTTTGCGACGTCGCAGGTAAAGGACGAACACGAAATTATTGCGACACCGAAAATGTCATGCCAATTTTCTTATAATGTTTAAAATCAAACCAAAATTTTAGGGTAGTTTTATACATATATTTACTTCAAAAATAAAAAGAAAAGTTAATCGACGGAGCCTTGAGCCTTGCCCTCCATCAAAGTCTTTACAGTGTCATCCGGTACCAGTTTCTTAGTTTTTTTTTTCCATTTTCTTAACATGTCCTTCTCGTCTTTGACTGTCTTCTTGCTCTTCCGAAGTTCCCGCTTCATCATTGCCCAGTACTGCTCCACCGGGCGCAGCTCCGGACAGTTTGGCGGATTCATGTCCTTTGGAACAAAATGGACAGAATTGGCCTCATACCACTCCAGGACACTTTTAGAATAGTGGCATGATGCCAAATCTGGCCAAAATAGCGGAGCTTCGTCGTGCTGCTGCAAGAACGGCAAAAGGCGCTTCTCGAGGCACTCAGATTTGTAGATCTCGCCATTTACTGTGCCCTTTGTCACGAAAGGCTCACTCCTCAGTCCGCAAGAGCAGATGGCCTTCTTAAATTTGTCGTCCACATAAAACTTGCTCTTGCCGGAGAAAAACTCCAACCCCGGAATTTGCTTAAAATCGGCTTTTATATATGTTTCGTCGTCCATCACACAGCAGCCATATTTTGTCAGCATCTTCTCGTAGAGCTTCCGTGCCCGAGTTTGAGCCGTCAATTGTTGCCGCTCATCGCGGTTTGGGAAGTACTGTACCTTGTATGTATGTAGTCCAGCTCTCTTCTTCGTAGCTCTGCGACATGCCGATCTTTTTAGCCAAATCACGGCTTGAGACGTTGGGATTTGCTTTAATCGTCCGCTTCACCTCCGCCTTTTTGTTCTCCGGTCCCGGTTTTCTTCCAGCTCCTTTGCCGTGGTCCAACATCAACCGCTTCTGAAACCGCTTCAACACTCTGGAGACGGTTGAATGGTGAATGTTCAACATTTTTCCCAACAGCTGGTGCGACAGGTCAGGAAATTCCAGGTGTTTGGAAAGAATTTGTTCTCTCGACTCGCGTTGGTTCACCTCAATTATCGTTGAAAAGAAAAACACGACTTCGAGTTCGACAGCATGTAAACAATGCACATCAATGAGAAAGTGTGCAAAATTTGGTTGATTTTTACCCAATGGTAAAAAAGTTATGCCCTGTTGAATGTGTCGCAAAAATTTCGTGTTCGCCCTTTATACTACCCATGATCGCATAGTTGTCCCGTTTTCTATGGAATTTCCTATCTTTATGGGACTGATATGCGATCATGGGCAGTATATGTCGCGTGGATAATCGCAAAGAGCTCAAGCATTTGTATGTTACGTGTTTGTCACGTGTATGTGACTTCGCGTGTAAAAATTCGATTTTATAACCGTGTGTTCATTCGCGTATTCGCGTGTGTTTTTAGATGATTGCGCGGACCGTCAATCTGATACTTAATTTTCAGTGTACTGTACAGAAAAAAGCGAGCTCTCCCATATCACTAAAGTTCCCGGTCATGTCGCCATAGATCGTGTTGGATATGAGCGTCATTTTTTATTTTTGGTTTGGTCCATACCTGAACCACAAACATTAGCCAAATTTGTGGCTGCTGTCCAGGTAATATTCTGGTTGCAGTTAAAAACTAGAAAATCCAACCAGCGACAATCGCCTTTTCTCTGGTTCTAAACAATGCAATCACGTCGGAAGTAGTGCGCTGTATTTGTAAAATGATGCGCTATGCGCATACTACTTTCGACATCATGGATTGGCACTAAACAAGAGAAAAAACGATTATCGCTGGTTGGATTTTCCAGGTTTCAACTGTAACGATAATATTGACGGCAAAAGTTGCGTCAGGTATCTCAAAGTTAACAGCCAGCACCATCATTGAGGAAGTCCACACCCGTAAGGCTATGAAACAGGGATGAAATCAGATGTTCACAAACATAAACATGGCAGTAACCACGATGATGACACAGAAGTGTGCGAGATAGAAATGAACAACGCTGTTGGTTGTGAAAAATATTTTTCAGCCTAGTAAACAGGTATCCAATCGCAATCTCTGATCGCTCACACGAAATCTGTTGGACAACCATTAACGTTTTATCATTTTTATTGTTAACATCATGGAAATATATAAAAGACCCACCGCTCCGTTTAGCTAACGCATCGAACCAAATCGAATAAACGAATTAATGATAAAAATGTATTAGAGAAAATTGAGCACAAAAACTCTTCATTTTATAGCTAGTGATTGTCACGATTAACAAAACTCAGATGCTAGATATTGTATCGGAAGCAAGGGATACTGAAATTATTGAGAATATTCGTATTTGTAATTGCTAGTTATTATGATGGTGTCATCAATGATACATTTAATAAAAATCACGTAAATTGAAAGATCGTAGTAATCAGTGTTAAGAGATTTTCTTTCAGTTTGGTACAATTTTCTTTAATAGATTAAATTCTTGGCAGTTTCCTTTAGTTGATTAAATCATTGAAATACATATATTTCAATTCTATTGATCATCAAGCATCTTTCCTGGCCAGGGCTCTGATTTGCCAGGCCATTAGCGTCAGCCTTAGAAATAGTTCCATTTAAATGGAATTTTAAAAAAATGTGTTGGCACGATGCCAGATAAAGGAAATAGAAGTTGAACCGTTTCTGCGCATCTACAAATCACCCGCTAAATCAGGAGTTTCAGAGCCAATTTCGTTATTCTCTTCGATTGAATAGTCTAACAATATTGTTCTACTCATTTCGATTTTGCGTCATATACCCCTTGCAAATGTCTAGTTTAGAAAACCTTGCATTTTCTAGCTCCGTTAAAGATTGTCATATTCGGTTAGCATATAAATACTTTGAACTCTTGAATACACGTTGTAGAAACGACTTGTAACTTGTAAATAAATAATAAATCTCAAATTCAACATCAATAATCCGTCGATGTACTATTAGCTTTTCTTGTGACAAAAACATGTTTTTAGGATTTTAGTTTCTATTGTCTTACATTTGAAATTGTTTTCATAAAGATCTTCTCAAAATTTCATCAGATCAGCAATAAAGATTTATGCAATAATTTTAAAACCCCCCTCCCGAAACAAAATTCTGGCTACGGGCCTGTTTGGGATCCCAATCTTGGGACACTCAAAGTTTACAGAGAATAATAATGAAAATGTGTAATTCCAAGTAGGAAATGACCCAGCTTATTCGGAAGTACCATATAAATCAGGATGTAGTGCTTTGATCAGTTACATAATATTGTTTCTGGTCTGTTTAAAAAAATATTTTTATAGAGCATGCCATATTTTTCTTAAAGCAGCACATTTCAAGGTTGCATATTACGAAGCATTCTCCAGAAAACTTGTACTTTTGTCAAACCTTAATTCTAATCCAAGCATGATTCTCGTGACGTTTACTTCTAGCGTGGCTACATGTTTTCAAGCACATCTAGTCACATTGGTAAGAATCTCGCGACATTCATTGGTACTCTGGCCTATGTACCGAGCATACCTCATACAAATATCGATTTTGTAGCCTTTGCCGTAACAGCATCGGCTTTTGTTTTCCCCGGTATCTATCACACAGACTCTCCACCATCCTAGGTACACCTAACCATAGAAACACGTTCATTCATCCACCATCACTATCAGGAGTAAAAGTTGGTTCGTCCTCGTCTCGTTCGCATAAGCCTACGGGGCTCGCCGTCCCAACATGAAATCACCCCCGTTACCGGGTGTACGGTAGGAGCAACAAGTATTTAAATTACCAGCAGCTGTGCAGCTCCGGTAACTACCTAGTTCTAGCAACCAACAGGAAGACTAGATGTCATATCACCAGCCACACAAAGTCGGTGAGCTTCCTATATGTACTCCGCCTTTCGGAACAAACTTTGTTGTTGTCTATAGATGGGCATCTTTTTTTAAATTTAATATATGATCGAAAGTTTTGCTTCGTTATAGCGGAACTGAAAAGTGAGAGGTACTTTTCACTTTATTGTTTTTGGCATCGAAGCCCAGGGGCTTTAGGTCAAAAGTGTAACTTTTCCCAATTGACAAGGATGCTGGCCAGGTTTCAAACAGTTACGATGAACGTGCTGACATTAAACTGATTTCTCAATATGCTACAGTAGGCTCACATTATGTGCTGTGTAAGAAAATATTGACTTCTTATGGAGTAAAACAGAATTTTTTGCGGGTGCTTCTGAATTTTATGAAATATATTATGTTGGCGTGACTTCGAAAGATTTTTCTTTTCGCTGTAGGAAAAATTTAGTTAGTGCAGTTAGATAACACAAACAACTAAGGGTCAATAATCTCATCGCCTAATTTACAACAACAAACCACAATTTTAATATTAAAATCCGGTACTGAACTTGGCCTTCTATGTATTTCGACAGACTTCGTGTCGGGAGTAAAACATACGGTCTTCGGTAACACCAGACCTGGATCAACATAATTAAAAAGTTTCAATTTTACAATCCATAACCCATTACCATGTTTCCGTTACCCCTTGCCACTTTTTAATTATACCTTTGAATGCTTACATTTAATAAAAAATCTCATTTAAACTGTTGATTGCAGACTAATCATTTTCTGATGGGGGGAAAAAGTACCGAGAACGAAAAATGTGCGCTACAAAACGAAACAGATTTTTTTCCACGTTCAGTTCCTATTGTGAAAAGCCATTTTTGCGCACCGAAGATGGTAACACGATAAGTGTGTTTATTTTAGTCGAAAAAAGCAAACGTGTCAATCACAGATATCCGGTACTTTTCTGGATAGTCAGCCACCACAGGGCTCCTCATTCTGCACATCAACTTAGCTATGTGGGCTGGTTGCAATGCGTATGATGTGTTACCTTTTTCACCCTCACGCATACACTACCGGTTGACGGATTGATGACATTGACAAGAACTGAATTTCCGGAAGGTTATGGAAGGATCTGGTACGAGTTTTCAAATAGACAATACAAGATGGCATCATCTGAGTGTATATTCTACTTCTGTTCGACTTAGACCTACAAACGAACCAAGTGAACGACATCTAGCAGCTTCTCGATCTAGTGTGCATTGTCTAGAGAACAAAGGAATTCATTCCTGCCATCATGAGTAAAGGTGACGAAAAAGCTCTACTCTGATGCAATACTACGGATGTTGACTTTAAATTTTGTTCAATCAGACCGTACGTTTTTCGTAGAATGCCAGAATAGTCTACCTTTAAATTTGAAATGAGTTTTACTCTAAACATAAAACATTGATTTGATATACTTTTTGAGTATATTGTTCGGTTTTTGGATACAAAAAACTACAAAAAACTGAAATTTGACTTTACCTTTTTTACGAAACTTCGTAGTGTCCATTTTTTATAAAATAAATAAATCTTAAATAAATTCTCACCGAGTTTTTATTTTTCTTTAGAGTAGGATGTGCCAAATTGATTTTTTTCGTAATTCGTTTATTTGACACAGCTCATTGCGGTAACTTAACGGAGCCGTGGGTCTACAATATGTAAAATAAAAATGAATAAACACAAATGTTATTAAATGTTCTTCGTCCAAGCCACTTTTTATTGCGCGGAAAGAGTTTCGTTGACAGCGGGAAATTGATTTTAAAGACCTTGTTTATTTGTAAAACTTTTTTTCGTGCAACTAGTGCGCAATTATTTCGAATTGTTTCAAGCTTAAATTCGCAATGCTTTTTTATATTCAATGCCCCAACGTGTTAAAATGGATGAACTCTTTAATAATTGATAAAATTGATAATCGTAAGTGATCTCTACGCCAGAGTGACTGAGAATGGCATCTGTATCGGGAGAAATTCCGCCGCCAGAAAACTCTCAGCAGCAGCTATTAGCACAGACAAATCAGATGATCGCTGAGGATGACAATTTGGTGCCACTCCCCGGGGCCCTCTCGGTAAAACGCTAGTCACCGTTACAAAAAGGCCGAGTCTTCAGTCTTCTTCAGTCGCTGGACATAGCCTCATAAATCTTTGTGACTATTTAGTATAAATTTGTAGTACATATTTTTATTTTTTCATATTTTGCATCTCCAAGCTAAGAAAAATATGCTCAAAAAAGGATTTACTCAAATTTGACTTAGGTGATCTATAGTGCTGACAAAATCGGGTCAAATAGCTGACAAAATTGGGTGTAGACAAAACCGGGGCAGAGAAAATTGGAAAAAAATAAAAATAATGATATTCTTCCCAATGCTACGTTTCTCCTTAGAGGAGAAACATTTGGGTAAAAAGTAATTTTTCTCCACTAAGGAGAAAATTGCTTAAAACCACATTTGCGCGTTGAGGGCCCAAGACCTATAACTAAATTTGTTATGTAATTTGCGTTTGAATTTCTGGGTTTGCTCAGGAAGACAATTAGTGTCTTCGTGTTTGGAGCTGGAGTGAATCAGGCGCTAGCTTAGTCCTATGACTAAGTTGGATTCTGATGAGTCGAAATCGATGCAAATTTGCAAATTCAACAATAAAATTGATTACCATCACTTGAATTTTCATGCGAGGCTGAAAAAATCGTGTTCTGATATTGTCTGGTCTTCACTGTAATAGAAATCAGGGCCATTTCCTCAATGTAACAAAATAAATCGATAAAAATGATCGCATGGCCTTTAAATGATTTTACTTTTTCCCGCTGAATATAATATTCAACAACATTACTTTCAGTAACTATTGTGTGGAAAGAAAATCCGCCAAAAAATGGATGAATTGATGGAGACAACCGCGAAAGACTCTAATAGCTAATAAACACAGCGTGGCACCACCTACTTGACACACCATACTGCAACAAATGATTCCCGGCCGCGAAAAGAGCTACTCGGGTTTACTTGAAAGACCCTTCTTTTCAGGGCGGCCTAGATGCTTCTATCGGAATTTCACATTTTCGTAACACAACAAACAACAAAAACTAAACAAACAAATAAATTACTTTTATCGTTTATTAAGTCACCGCAGTGCACAGTTAATAAACCGCAGTGCACATTCCAGGGGGCACCTTTGCCCGATCTGCTTCGCTCTCCTTGACGTTTAACTGTGAAGGAGAGCTAGGCTCGTTCGGCTGATCCTTCACAGCGAGAGCGGAAAGGCGTCTTCTGGGTCCTTTATACTTGGCCGGCGTAGCAAGTGACTCCTTGGCGCTTTAGCATCCTTTTCCGGCGATCCGACACCGCACTATACACTGTGCCCGAACCACAGGCGGGCTTTTTCCGCGGGTCTTAGCTAGCACTTTTCTCTAGTGGTGGAAACTGTTCCACAAAAACATATTACGGACGTCTGTAATTCGCCATGGTTCGTCACATTCTAAACTCGATGGCCGTCTTCCAGCTCGTCCAAAAAAAACACCAACAGCACCGCCGCATAGCTGTCAACGCCGATGCACAGCATAATCAGCACACTTTTCACGGCAAGAGGAGGGTGGTAACCTATCCAAACTCTATGTTAATCAAGCAAATTCACGTAACAAAAGTTATCTAACCTATCTGCACGAACAAACCGTTCACAAACGCGAAACTATATAAAAATTTACAAATTTAACCTAAACGGTACGAAACAGCGGTGAGCATTATGTTACGAAAACAATACACTCTACGGAAACAGGTATATTTCCACCCAGTGCTAAATTGTCACCCTGACGAGTTACAAGCACACTGGATTCGGCCAGTCGAAAAACTATTTTGTACATCTGACATGTTGTAAATATATAAAAGACCCATTGCTCAGTACAGCTAACGCATTAGGACCTGTCAAATTAAAATAATCTGTAATATTGGTAAAATGTGTAAAACATGTAAAATGTTTCAAATATATGTTTCGATGATGGCCATCTTAGCGTGAAAAAATAATTTTGTAAGTAGGTATCAAATGGTTTGGTTTAAAATTACCGGCATTTCGGCCGTTTTTGTTGCCATTTTTCGAGAAAAATTGTAAATGTTATTTATTTAATGTCTTTATTTGATTTTTACAATGTTTGATATGAATCGAACATCAATCACAATTGTAGAGAATTCTTTTGTCTTTTCAAAGCGTTCAATACATTTAGAAATGGTTTTTGTTTTGTTAATATTCATAACTGTTATGAACGCATATTCATCATTCATTGAGTGTTCACCAAATTATTGGCCATTTTTTGAACAATGATAGCTATTTCAAAGCTTCTGTAACTGAACCGGAAACAACGAGAGATAACTAACATTGTATTATGTATTGATATTGTACTTGAAACTAAAAATGACCACTCGTTCTCTCGTTCCAAGTTTATTACTTGCGCCAGTTTATCAAAAAATCAAATCAATGACTTCAAAACTGCAAAAGATGCATTAGCATTGGTGATCTTTTGCAGAATGGAGCGTATCTAATTAACAACAAGCAAGTTCTATAACTAGATACGACCTTTAGGTTTTTATGATATTAAATATTTTTAAGAGGTCTTCTAACAATAACAATCTATAACTTCAAGAGATTATTTTTCAATTTTGGTAAAGATGTTAGAGTAAAATATTTGTAAAAACAGGTCTAAAACATTCCTGATGACTTTATCTTGTTTTTGATGTTCTAAAAGTTCTATGAAATATTTACAAAAACACCGGGATTGCTTGTAATAGCACTTTCAACAACTTTTCTGAAGACACCAAATCTCTATTTAAATTTGCGTGAGGAGATGGTTCTCCATAATTACCTCTAAGATAATTTTATCACAAGATGCACTGTTTAATGATGTAAAAATTGTTCGAAGATGCAAAACCTCCACAGTTTATGGTTTCCCAATTTTTTTTTATCTTGACCATAAACCCAAGTAGCAAATCGCAACTAGTTTTAATCGTCTAAGTCCGAACTATGTTTCAACGAGAGAACAACAAAGTTATTTTTGTTGCACTTGTTGAACATAGATAACATCAAGGTTATTTAATAACATCTTTTGTCACCAGATAATCATTTATGTTGCCAGCTAGAACATGTTCATTAATGTTCCGAGCTGATTGCTGATGCTACAGAGTTTGTTGAAATTTAGTTGCGATTTTGATTTTGTGATATATATTTTGACAATTGCACAGTAGTCCAACACCAAAATTCTTACTGACAACGTTTCAGTTTACAAAGTCATATTCGTGTTATACGTATGTATTCGTCACATACCATCATTACGCCTTTCAGCACAAACTCACACGTATTAATAAAATGCTTTCGCAATACTGAATCAACAAATTCCCAACGAGTGCTTAGCAAAACGAAAAATAAGTTATATTTTTGTTGACATTATATTGCGAAAATTCACCGACGACTACTATAATATATTCGGTGTATCAGAAAAATATAAACGAATAGCACGTATGTCATTGCTGATTTTAAACGAAATGATTAGATCCTTTCCACACAGATTAAATATTTAATATATTTGAAAATAATTTCGGAACTAAGACCAAGAAGGATAGTAGATAGGTCGGAACAAGTAGTATGAATTTGAGAGAAAACGCTGAAAGCACCCTTTACAGATAAATATATTACTAAGGAGATAATATTACAGCAATCAAATACTCCTCATTTCCTATTTTATTGGAAAAATATCAAAGTTGCGAGTATTTGTTTTAAATTGTAGTCTCGTGGTTCACTAGTGGAACATATGTGTACCACTGGTAGCGTTATTCCCAATTCCAGTTCCTTTAACCTGAAGTCTTATTCCTATCCATTGATTTTTCATAAGATGCGCAAGTACATTACTTACATTTAATTTACCGTTGGTTTAAAATCGCTCCTATTTTAGTGGAAATTGTTTATGTTTATAGTGTCTTGTAATTTCCCTGTACTTCTCATAGGAGTATGACCCAATAGTTCAACTATTGATATTATTTCTACTAATGCGGTAAAATAAAGATTCTCTTTTTAAAATTTCTCGTTAAAATCACACATGTCACATGTTTACATTTTTTCGATACACCGAACATGTTATAGTTGGCGCCACCGTACAGTTCGATGCCTGTATAATATGAAGTGGAAACTCCGCTAGCGAATGACGGATCCCAATAGTAGCATGTCTGTAATAACATACGTACATGGAACTATTGAGATCCAGAGCTACAGGTCCAAAGCCCTGGTAAAGGAGGATGGTTGTGATGATCCGGGCCGAGATCACCACGTAAAGCAAGGTAGGGCATAACCCCAATTCCAAGGCGTGAAGCGACCCGTGCCGAGGGATGAGTGATCGAGGGGGTGAAAAAGATGCTCGATCGTTAACGGAGCCTGTGGGGTACCTGGGCAACCCCCACAGTAAGCGTCCCTTACCACGCTAATGCGGAGCTCTGGCGTGGCGGACATATATTTCTCGCGCTACTCGTGGGAATTTTCATGGAGCAAAATAAAAATAAAAATAAACAGACGGAGGTGCCAAACCCCTTCGCAAGAGGGGGTTTGGCGAGGTCTCCCCCCCGTGGGGAGAGTAGTGGAACGATGAGTGCTGTACTCGAAAGCACCAGTGACCCCCCAGCAGCGGTAGGCAATACCCCTACCAATGCATCGGAGGGGCCAATAGCTGCGATGCGCAAAGTAGCGAAGCAACTCGATGCTATAATCGACTTCGCTAGCGCAAAGCAGAACATAGCCAAGGAGTTGAAGTTGAGCCTTCTGGAGCTCCGGAAAGCTGTTCGTGTCGCAAGACAGGAACAGCAGGCATATGTTGAGAGGGTGGAATGTCGGGAGAGGCCCGACAGAGAAACCCAGACAGTGGCCTCCAATAGGGAGGAAAGAGAGAAGGTTAATAGAGGTTCACAGACAGTGGCCTTTACCTTCTATGGAGCAGCCACGTCGATCGGAGCGGCGACCGAGTTCCCCTCGAAGGGAAAGGGAAAGGGCAATCGCAAGACGGCATCGAATGCGAAGCGCCCTAGGAAGTCGCCAGGAGAGGGTGCCAAAACCGACACCACTCGGCGTGCAACCGTCAAGGTCAAACGCCGCCTGGGTGAGGTAAGCGAGGGCGAGAGTGACCTCGCTGTTGAGAGCGATGGTACCAGCAACCCGGCACGACCGGGGCAGGGGGGCTCAAACCCCTGGACGCTGGTTACCAAGAAAAAGCCGGCACCGAAACCGGAGGTACCGCGGCCTGCGAGGAAGGCCAAGGACAGAGGCGAAGCCTTGTGGTTAAAAACCGACAAGGACAAATACGCCGATGTCCTTAAATCGATGAAAGCGGCCGAAAGCCTCTCGGCCCTTGGGCAGGATGTGCGTAGCGTAAGACGCACCAACACGGGAGAGATGCTCCTGGTGTTGAAGCGAGGCGCACAATCAAGTGCAATATACAAGGCCTTGGCCCAAGAGGTCCTTGGTGAGGGCGCCCAAATCAGGTCGCTAGGTGCGGAAACAACTCTCCAGTGCAAACACTTGGACGAGTTCGCGACCGCAGAAGACGTCGCCGCAGCCGTCAAGGAGCAATGCGGCGTCACAATCGAGCGGGCCTCTGTGCGATTGAGGGACGGACCCTCTGGCACCCAAGTAGCCTACCTCAGGCTACTGAATGCGGATGCCAAAAAGGTAACCGAGAAAGGGAAGCTGAAGATCGGCTGGTCGGTATGCCCTATTAGTATACCCCAGCCGCCTTCAGTGGACAGGTGCTATCGGTGCCTAGAATCCGGCCATAAAGCTTACGAATGCAAAGGCCTAGACAGGAGTAAGCTATGTCGTCGATGCGGCGAGGAGGGGCATAAAGAGCGGGGGTGCACTAAGGCATATAAGTGCCTTATCTGCACCTCTAAGAAGCAAGCCCATAAACATGCTATGGGCGGACCTTCGTGTCCCTTCGGCGAGTTAAATAAGAAGAAGCCGTGAGAGTCACACAGCTAAATCTTAACCATTGTGCAGCAGCCCAACAGCTGCTGTGGCAGTCGGTCTCGGAGTCGAGGACAGATGTCGCCCTATTATCAGACCCGTACAGCATCCCTGCCGGCAACGGCAATTGGGTGTCGGACGGGTCTGGAATGGTGGCAATCTGTACAACGGGAAGGTTCCCGGTTCAAGAGGTAATACACCCCTCCGCCGAGGGTGTGGCGATTGCCAAGATCAATGGTGTGTTCTATTGCAGCTGCTACGCCCCACCAAGGTGGCCAATAGAACAGTTCTACCAGATGATCGACAGGCTCTCGTCGGACCTCGTGGGCCGGAAACCGGTAGTAATAGCGGGAGACTTCAACGCTTGGGCAGTGTAGTGGGGCAGCCGCTGTACAAATAGCAGGGGTCAAGCGCTAATGGAAGCGTTTGCGAAACTCGATACTGTGCTAGCTAATGATGGCTCCGCTAGTACATTCCGTAGAAACGGAGTGGAGGCGTGGATTGATTTGACCTTTTCCAGCCCGAGTCTGGCTCCAGGCATGGAATGGAGGGTAGACGAAGGCTACACCCATAGTGATCATTTAGCAATCCGCTTTAAGATCAACTATGGTGTGCAGCATCCGAGGGCGGGAGATCCCTGTCAGGTACGCGGGTGGAAGTCCAATCACTTCGACAGCGAAGCTTTCACCGCGGCCCTGGGACTGGAGGCCAACACCGACAGTCTAAGCGGGGATGCGCTGGTAGCTGTTCTATCACGCGCGTGCGACGCCACTATGCCGAGAAAAACACTGCCAAGAAACGGTAGATGCCCGGTATACTGGTGGAGTGCCGAGATTGCAGCTCTACGGTCAGCCTGTCTCAGAGCTAGACGTAGGATGCAAAGAGCTCGCACCGAGGATGCAAGAGAGAACCGCCGTGAAGTGTTTCGAGCTGCGAAATTAGCCCTTAACAAGGCTATTAAAAGCAGCAAGAGAGCGTGTTTCGACAACCTGTGTGAGAGTGCCAACGCGAATCCGTGGGGTGACGCCTACCGGATTGTGATGGCCAAGACCAAAGGGGGCTCCTCACCCCCAGAACGGTCTCCGGACCGGTTGACAACGATTATCGAAGTACTCTTCCCGTCTCGAGCCACAAGCCCCTGGCCACCTGCACTACGAGACAGTGCGGGCACGGTCGAAATGGTGGCTCCAGTGACGAACGAAGAACTACTCGCAGTGGCTAAATCCCTAGCAATGAACAAAGCTCCAGGGCCGGATGGAGTCCCGAACAACGCTCTCAAGGCAGCGATCATAGCGAACCCGAACATGTTCAGGCTAGCTATGCAGAGATGCCTTGACGAGTGCCGTTTCCCCGATAGATGGAAAAGGCAGAAACTGGTGCTGTTGCCGAAGCCCGGGAAGCCGCCAGGCGACCCATCGGCGTACAGACCAATCTGTCTGATAGACACGACTGGCAAACTGCTTGAGAGGATCATCCTCAACAGGCTCACCCCGTACGCGGAAGGTACGGACGGTCTGTCAAGCAACCAGTTTGGCTTTCGGAAGGGTAAGTCCACAGTGGACGCTCTCAACTCAGTGATAAATACTGCCGAGATAGCGATCCAACGAAAAAGGCGAGGTATTCGATACTGTGCGTTAGTGACACTTGACGTGAAGAATGCATTCAACAGCGCAAGCTGGGATGCCATCGCGCTCTCGTTACACCGGCTTAGCCTACCGGTGGGTCTGTACCGGATCCTGGAAAGTTACTTCCAAAACCGCGTACTGCTATACGAGACCGATGCCGGTCAGAAAAGGGTTCCGATTACCGCCGGAGTCCCGCAGGGCTCGATCCTAGGCCCGGTGCTATGGAACCTCATGTATGACGGGGTTCTGAGACTGAAGTTCCCTCCTGGGGTCAAGATCGTCGGCTTTGCCGACGACGTAACCTTGGAGGTCTACGGGGAGTCAATTCCTGAGGTAGAACTAACCGCAGAACACGCGATTAGCACGGTGGAGGAATGGATGAGCGCGAGAGGCCTGGAGCTCGCTCATCATAAGACGGAGGTAGTTATCGTCAACAACCGCAAGTCGGCACAACATGCAGTTATCAATGTGGGAGAAGTCGCGATCACTTCACAGCGAAGTCTGAAGTCTCTCGGAGTCATTATAGACGACAAGCTGACCTTCGGCAGCCATGTCGACTATACGTGCAAGAGAGCGTCGACTGCTGTTGCGGCACTATCGAGAATGATGTCCAACAGCTCAAAGGTGTGCGCCAGTAGACGTAGGTTACTGGCAGGCGTTGCCGTATCTATCCTCAGGTACGGCGGCCCGTCATGGTCAAGAGCACTGAGGGTAACCAGTTACCTACAGAAACTGGAGAGCACCTACCGCGTGATGTGCCTCAGAGTGATATCTGCCTACCGCACGGTATCACACGATGCATCCTGCGTGATAGCGAGCATGATGCCAGTCGGGCTGGTCATTCGGGAAGATGAGGAGTGCTTTGAGCTACGTGGAAATAGGGGAGCCCGCGAGCGCACCAGGGTGACCTCGGTCGCCAGATGGCAGCGTGAGTGGGACAACTCCTCGAAAGGTAGGTGGACCCACCGGCTGATACCTAGCATATCGAGCTGGGTGGGAAGACCCCATGGGGAAGTTCACTTCCACCTGACACAATTCCTGTCAGGCCATGGCTGTTTCCGTCAGTACCTCCACAGGTTCGGGCACGCGGAGGTCCCAGTCTGCCCGGACTGCCCAGGTGTAGATGAAACTGCCGAACACATACTGTTCGTATGTCATCGGTTCGACGTCGAAAGAAGAGCAATGCTTGACGTCTGTGGCTGGGACACAACCCCGGATACCCTTATCCAGCGGATGTGTCAAACGGTGGAGAAGTGGAACGCAGTCTCGGCTGCTACCATCCAGATTGCCAGTAGGCTACAGGTAATCTGGCGAACCGAGCAACAGACGGCGGGCACGGCTAACTAGTGATTGGTTAGCTGGAGCGAAAAAGGCCAAGCGCAAAATAAGAGAGTGAATGGTCTGTTCATGCCGAGGTAGGTTGGCGCAGCGAATGGCAACCGCGTAAGGGGTAAACCCAGCCACCCCGAAGCAAGACAGAAGAGTGAGTGTATAGGCGTATAAGTGGACTGCCTCATGCCAAGACGGGAGGGTCGTAGCGTAGTATGTTGGAACTAAGCTATCGATGCCTCATGGCGTGGCAGAGGAGTGAAAGGGTGAGCATCCAAGTCAGTCTCACACTGCATGTTAAGGGTGAGCATAAAAGTCAGCCTCACAGGTTGGTAGCAAGCAAGGAATGAAAAAGGTGAGCACAAAAGTCAGCCTCGCATGGTATGTCAGAAGTGGGGCCTAAGAAAAATGTCCCGCATGGGATGCCAGAGGGAGTGACAAAGGTACAATAGAGTGGCACGATTGAGAGTGAATCAGGTGATAGGGTGAGCACCCAAGTCAGCCTCACATGTATGGGTAGGGCGAGCACAAAAGTAAGCCTAGCAAGGAATGAGTAAGGTGAGCACACAAGTCAGCCTCGCATGGAACGTAAAAGGTGAGCACAAAAGTCAGCCTCATGTGGGAGTGTTTGAGAGCGAATCAAAGTGTGATTGAGAGAGCACCCAAGTAAGCCTCATACAGGATGTATGATCGCGCGAGTGAGAGTGAATGAGTACACTTAGTACAGCCATCCCCCCAGAAGTAATACCGAGAGGTAGTTCCTGGGAGGAATGATGGCGGAGCCCAATGGAGTTTAGTCGGTATTAATGGCTGGTCACCATTCGAGTCCGACACGCCCCCAGTGCACCCCGTGTGGTAGATTGGACCCTACCGTTAGCACGTGTACTGGGCTAGGACATAAAGGTCTTCTCCATTGTAAAAAAAAAAAAAAAAAAAAAAAATAATATGAAGTGTAGCGCATGATGTGTGACCGGTGAATTTTCGCAACGTAATGGAAACAAAAATACAACTTAATTATTATTTTGCTGAACTTTAGTTAAGAATTGGTCAATTCTGTGTTGCGAATGCCTTTCATCAATACGTATGAGTTCGTGATTCAAGGTATAATGATGATATGTGCCTGATACGTATGTATGACAAAAATACGACTTTGTAACTAGAACGTTTTCTGCAAGAATAGTCTTGTACAGGGTCATATTAAGGAAAGGTATATTTTGATGTGAACTGAAAATTGTTCAATGGAGACAAACCGTATGCTAGAAAATAGTTATTCACAAATCAAATTCTTTGCTCATTGATATAAATTTGTTTGAAAAGTGAGCGTCGGTGTTTCCTTAAAATCACAACCCTAATTCGGCCCTGGATGGCTTGAAAGCCATGTTTTTACATGCATCATTTTCTAAGGTATTGGAAATAAAACCTCAACCGACTCGCAAACTTTCATAAAAGTCATCCATTAAGGCGATTTATGTCACTAATTTATGATTAAAATGGTTTTCCTTCAATAATATTGTATTCCAATATGTTTTGGCTTTCCTCATAAAAAATTGTTTTTAAAAACTATTGCGAATTTGGTTTCATCAAGAGCGCGTGAAATAATAAGAAGTAGATTTAAATATCACTCGATAGGCTCTGATCCGCAGTAAAATTTGTTGCGTTATTGATAATTTTTGATATGAAGAATAACACTACTACTCATATTTAAACTATCAAAGTACATTTAGACTTGGTTGTCATTTTCATTTCCACTGGTAACATAATCTTAACATGTTTGTATGAAAATATATTACTTTTCAGTTGCGATTGACAGTTTAGGTGAACGACAAAAAGGTATGATTAAGTAATCTACATTCAACATATTGGCAACAATATGATTGCCTTTAGCTATTCTCGCATCGTTATTGTAACGAGAAGGAAACAAGTTTCTACTGTTTTGCTCAATCATAATTATGTTGAAAATCGGCCTAAAACTGCGCTTTTTGGGTCGCGCGGGAAGTTTGATGTCAGTCACAAGAGAACTTTTTTTTTTGCCAACTGGTTATGAAATAGTTGCTGCAACAAAAATTGCTATTTGGGAAAGGTTACAGACTTTTTTTGCTCTAAGGGTGCGTAACTGGAGAGAGAGAGACTTTGTATACTAAATCTAATAACCCCTAATCGCCATTGAATTCAGCACTCAAATGTGCGCTCTAAATTGCTTCTTACAAAACTTATTTTTTATTTATCTTTGTTTTCAATCCCGCTTGATAACTATTTTTTTAATAAATGATACAAAAAATCTTCAAATTCTCTTGAAAACAGATCTTCATCACAACA
The DNA here is from genome assembly GCF_030247195.1 of Topomyia yanbarensis. Taxonomy (NCBI): domain Eukaryota; kingdom Metazoa; phylum Arthropoda; class Insecta; order Diptera; family Culicidae; genus Topomyia; species Topomyia yanbarensis. Next base: position 348,003,623 of record NC_080671.1, read on the forward strand.
AAAAAAATACTTGTAACTTTACGTCTTGCCAGATGCACATAAAAGGAGCGTCCCAATTCACAAAAAATTACATTAAATTACATGTAAAATTGTGAGTTGTTTGGCATTTCCTAGGTCATTCAGTCTGAGTTTTACATCAAAAGAGTCACAATATTTAATTTTATGCATCATAACATGTAAAATCATATTATCAGACAGGAGAAATACGTCGCTACGTTGCTTATGTCGAATGTAATTTTCATTTTCATTTTATCAGGACACATGTTAGTGAACTCGGGTGATTCGTAGTTATACTGCCTAAGCTCGACCCTCATTAACAGAAGACAAAGATTAAGCCCGTACGATATTAAGCCTGTTCTAATGACCCTGCCACTTCTAGTTTTTCCGATCTGTTTACTTCACATCCTTGCTCTCACTTGAGAACTATGGCTCTAATTTTCATAACTTTTCCTACCCAGTAATCTCTAGCTAATTGAATGTCGTTAAAATGTAAAAAAGTAATTTTCATCTTTTCTAAGAGTGTGCGAGAGACAAATGAATAACGTCATTTTTCAACATTTCCTTCTACTTTTCGAAAAATAAACGCGTTCTCAGCAGCTTTTGGCCTTAACTTTCTATCAAGTTCCGCAAGCTTGTTCACTTTTCAATCTCATAAACCCCTGTACGGTGGTGTGACTGTATTACAATCACTGTAAGTGCTTCACAGTGTATGGCTCAAAAACATACATAGGCAAGTGAAGGATCACTTCCTTAAATGTGTTTGCTCTTTTTTACCACCCAGCAGATTTCCTGTGTACTTTACTTTTTCGATCAATTTGCTGTGTTGCACCCGAAGGTAAAAGGTAAAGTCTTTCAAAATTTACCAGCATTTGATGGAGGCCTGATTGAAAGCCGGAGTGAGTTTGACGACCTAGTGAACGAAAGTGCTATTGAAAGGTGTTCCGCATAAACAACTACAGCAACCAGCTTGAGACGGGTAAATGGAAACATTTCCTGCAGAGGGATCAATACAGTTTTTGTTGTATTTTTTTGACTATCACGTTCTCGCATTTCACATTTCAGAACAACTACTGCATTCATCAAAATCAATCTACAGAATGTGCGACCAACCGGTTTATGGCGGGCACGACAATGTTGCAGTTCTCCCATGACTTCTTATCTATCGTCGATCAAAGTTGAATTCACTCTTCTAGTAGAGTCTGTAAATGGCTTTTATTGTAATCCTTCTGAGTCATGCCAGATTGTAGAAAGGGTCAAACATACAACCACCAAACTGATACCTGCACTTTCCAAGATAAGGATAAGGAGGGAAAATAATAAACAGCACAATCAACCAACACAATAGTGTACGGCCGGCCGGTCGTGACCCGCCCAGTTTCACACGCTGTTATCGTTTTCTCCCGCGGGGAAAGGTAAACAATACTTGCCCCGTTAGGTAATAGATTTGCAAAATGCAATTCATGTGAAATATTTCCTCTTTGGCGGGCAGGAACTGCGGTGTGAAATCGTATGTTCCAAATGCAAGGTCGACAATATTTTTAAAATAATCTTATAGGGGCGGATGTGGATACTTTACTTTCTGGTCAACATAATTGCATGGCGTAATCACAATATACGAGAAATATTTCATATTTGAACGAATATCATGCTTTGCAAAGCACGGTGCTATTCGTAGATTGCATACTAACGATTAGCATGTTGCCTATAGGTTGTTTAACTCATCTTGCTTGTGAGATAAATGATTGGGAATGAGACTTATCTGATTTGAGTTCAGAAGAAATTCTAGTTTTTAGTAATGTCATGAAAACTATTAATGAAAAAAAAGTATTTGCACAAATACTTGTGTAGTTGTGTGTATGTGTGTATTAGACTGCCCAGAAAAATAATGAATTTTTGAAAACTCAATCGACCCACCCCTGGCTCGATTTCTAGTCCCACCAGGAGCACTTGCTCCAAATTTGAAGCAAATCGGACAAGTCTAGCTACCGAAACAACGTGCCTGAAGTTTGTATGGGATTTTTCGACAATTTACATGGAGAAAACCCACTATCTCGCATTTTCACCGCCAGGTGGAGGTGTATGCATTGTAATATCACTATAAGTGAAAATAAGAGAGAGAATTTAATTGTCTACAATTTTGTTGAAGACTGCTGGTCAATCCGGCTGTGATAAAACAAGTTATTGAACTTTTAACGAAGTGATGTCTGAGTCAGTTTTGCATGGGGCCTAGCAGTGCATGGTTGTGTGGTAGTACTCGAGTCCCGCAAACTGTACATTTTTGTGAAATAATGGTTAAATTTAGCCGAATAGTATGTTAAGAAAAAATTTAGTACATAATGCGAGTTATGTTTCGATTAGAAAATTTTAGTTCCACCTATGACCGCATAGAAGGTGCCAACACTAACTTTTTATAGAAGAGAGATAGAATATCGAGATGTTCGGAAGAAATACTGAAAAATGCCCGTTCTACAACTTTGTAGAAGACACCTAATTTCTATCTCTGCCCGTTGAAAAGTTAGTGGTGGCGCCCTCTATGCGGCCATAGATGGAACTAAAATTTTCTAACCAAAACTTGACTCGTATTATCTACTATTATTCTTCCGAACATGCTCTTGAGTTAACCTAACCATTATTTCACAAAAATGGCTAGTTCGTTGGAATCAAGTACTGATACACATCCATGCACTGCTAGGCCCCATGCAAAACTGACTCAGACATCACTTCGTTAAAAGTTTAATAACTTTTTTCGATAAATCCGGATTGACTAGCAGTCTTCGACAAAGTTGTATACAATCAAATCATCTTTCTTATTTTCACTTACAGTGATAATATGATGCATACAGTGCCATCTGCCGGTGCAAATGCGAGCTAGTGTGTTTTCTCCATGCAAATTTTCGAAAAACCCCATGCAAACTTCAGGCAATTTGGAGCGAGTACTTCTGGTGGGACTAGAAATCGACATAGGGGTGGGCCGATAGGGGTCATTTTTTTCTTGTCACTCTAGTGTGTAAGTATGTATGTATGTATGTGACCAACAATTGCTCATCGGTCACTCGGAGATGGCTGAACCGATGTTATCAAACTTAGTCTCAAATGAAAGGTGCAGCGTTTCCATAGGCATCGCATTTAATTCCGACTTTCGGTTCCAAAGTTACGAATTGAAGCGTGTGATCACGCATGAAATTCCCATATAAATCGGTATCAGCATGTTATCTAAAAGGTGCAAATCTTCATAGTGTTCTAAACTGCTTGGAGTTAAAGTTTCAGCTGACTGCTGCCCACCCTAGTACCAATTGAGGTTTTATCGTAGTGTTATAGCCGCAGATAAAACTTAAATAGCACTTGTAGCGTGTTATAAAACTTCAATTGTTACTTGGGCAATTAAAATTAAACACACGTTGAACCGGAAGCTCCGGGAAAGTGGCTAAGTTACTGAATTGAATTCACATCTGCTTCTTAGAAATGTCTGATTCGATTTGCTCAAATTAAGTCTCAAATGAAAGATCCAAATTCCATTGGAATTGAAGTTCTGGTTCCAGTGCTACGGGTTAAAGTGTGCAGTCACATGCGCAATTTCGCCTACAAACTGGTGCTAACATTATATCTAAATGATACAAAACTAATTGAGATAAGTTCTAAATTGCATGAAATTATTGATCCTGATCACTAATTACAAATAAAAGTCTCTTTGAGCACATCGAGAACCGTTGAGGAGGAAATGGTTAGGTTCCGAAATTAGATTCACACCTGTTTCTCATTTATTGCTGACATGATTTTCACAATCTTTGTTTTGGGTAAAGGGTATAGTAATCACATTAATTTGATTCGAACGAAGTATTGGTTCCGGAGTTATGAGTAAAAGAAACCGATCACACAAGAATTTCTCATTGAAATCTTTTTGTCTTTCTCCAATAGAAAGGTTGTGCAATCACTCTGAAAATGAACTGGTTTCGTCTAGAATGCGTCTATAACCCATCACTATGGGAATATATGATATCTTGGCCTTCCAAATAACGTCACTCAACCATTTCCGTAATTTCGAAAATACTCTTATTGTTAAGTTTATCAAAAATATTGCTGAAGCTGAAGTAGCCATCTTGAATTTCAAAATGGATCCAGCATTCATTTTTATCTTTTTTATAATCTACTCTTCAAACCTTGTCCAAAAATACTTCTCGATTTACCGAGATATTTGCTCAACAGAAACTCGCCATCTTGGATTTGGCGCTAAACATAAATTTCCATCAACTGCTCGTCAAACTCGATCCCCATATTATTGGGATTGTTAAGAATATTGCTCAACCGGAAGTCGCCATATTGAGTTTCGAAATGGCGCCAAGCATCAACTTCCATCATCTACTTGTCTAGCTTATTCCCAAAATACTCATGTTACTAGGGTTATTGTTCACCCCTTTTGCAGGAATATCTGCATTCACTTCACTTTCCTTTTGAGCGATTCGTTGTATCTGCCATGTGGCAAATCTTGTGGATCTTGGGATCTGTATTCAGAGACGTTCGTTGAACTTGATACTATATTAAGTTTAATGTCATGAACCTCAAGGAGTATATAGAGATAAAATCATACGCTTGTAGGTCTTAAGTTTTGTGTTCGAGAGAGTTCTTGAATAGTCATGAGCATCAATCTCATGACACTCTTTGAGTATTGGGGCATTGCAAAAAAGCACTCCCCCCCTTAGTGTGACAAATGTCAAAGTAAGTTCAGATGATAAATTTCGCATCTCTTGGACGATTTTAAACCCTCGCCCACTTCACGTGGAGTTTTTGACATTCGCACTCTGGCAAAATATGAGGAAATATATATTAAATATAAGGTAAAATATATACTTTGAGGAAGTTCTCAAAAAATTACAATTTATATTAATTTTGAAATCTAAGTATTTGAACGTAGATATTTTCGATTCTCTAAAAATACAACAAATCGGGGTTTTGGGAACAGGGGCGAACCCAGAAAAAAATATCGGAGGGGGTCCGAAATTTTGATTTTGAAATGTTTGTTTTACAATACGTAATATGTAATAACTTCATTAAATTAAAATCCTTTTTGGTGGTCCAATTTTACTTGGAATGAATTTTAGTTTAGAACGAATTTAAATAGAAGCTTATGGTGCCACGAAAAACTCGATGTAAAGATGCACAGTCAAATCTATGACATCCATCTTGGAACTGTAGACGCAGTACAAAGGGGGTATTTCTTGATTTCCTTTATTTACCGATCGTTACATGCGGCAACATTATAGTCAATAATGGAAGTATTGGCCATTCTTTAGATGAAGTGAAATATTTTTAGACTAACGGTATATATTCTAGAGGGATGACGCATTGAAGAAATGTCAATTTGCAAATACGAAATTTTTTATATCTTGCAATATTTACTAAAAAATAGCTTATTTTTTGTAAAAAGTATATATAACTTTCTAACGAGTGAAGCTAGAGGTTCAATATATTAAGACAAATTGTTCTCCTTCAAAATATATGAAAGTATTTCTAAAGTGACATTAATGAAAAATCAAAACTGCAAAAATTACACAAAGAAAACCATTTTTAAGAAACACCCTAATTTTTTTTGGTAAATTTCTTGTAAAATGAAAAGTACATGACATAAAGTTTCAGTGTCTTCGACAAAGGTTTTTAAAATTTCATTTTCTTCAATTTTCTGGAAGACAGCGAAACTCTATCTAGAACCATTAAAAAGTTAATTTTCTGATCACCATGAAAGTAATTTAAACATATTACAAAGAGTCAATTCCTGAAAAACCAAATTTTTAATATAACTTTTTCAGTTTTCATTTTTTTCCAACCAATCCTTCAAATGTTTTTCAGAGTTTTTGAAGACTAACTTCAAAACTCTAGTTTTTATTGTTCAGAAGATATAAGCACTTAATATTTCAAAAATAATTTTTTTTAAATCAATTTCATGAAATTTTAAAAAATATCATATTCGCCATTGTTTGCTCAAGTATAACTCTAACCATGACCTTATTTAAAGTTCAAAAAGAATTATCTTTCATTTGCTCCAAATGAGTGATATTGTTATTCCAAACAACCCCATTTTTGGCGAAAAAGTGCTCATAACTTTTCAACGGAAATAGTTAGATATATGGTGCCATGAAACAAATTATTCGCCTTGAAACTATCCTAAAGTTGTCTGAAGACTACTTCAGTTTTAAATGAATACAGCAAAAGTTATTTGAATAAAACTGTATTTCTAAGAAACACCCTAAGCTCCGACTTGAAATTTGTTGTAAAATAAAAAGTATGACAGATAGAGCTTACATGTCTTCAGCAAACTTTTCCAAAATTTGTCGTTCTAAAACTTCGCAGAAGGTCGTGTGGTTCTAGCTAGAATGATTAAAAAGTTATTTTTTTGATCTTGGTAAAATTAGAACCACTCTAACTGTTGTTTTAACAAAAAAAGGGGCTCGTAAACTAGGAAAACTTCTCCAAAGACTTAATAAGGCTAAACTGTTTAGTTTTAGTGAAATCTCAAATCTCTCCTGCTAAATTTGCATTCTGCACCACTGAGCAATGAAAATGAGAAAATATAAATAAAATCATACAAAATGGAAATAAATAATAAAAAAATGTGCCAAGATCCAAAATGGTAAATATAATCAAAACAAAAAACACGAGATGTGGAAAATTAAAAAGTTGAACAAAAAATGCGCAAAATAAAAAAAACAATATCAAGAAAAAATAAAAACAGAAGAATAATCTACTAGGTTTTGAATAATTTAAAATAAAACAAAACAAGGACAAATAAAAGAAACTGAAAAGGGGGAACTAAACAGACTACTGACAAAAATCGAGGTAATACAAAAATATTGAAATGATACTAAAAATAATAACAACGGCAAAACTACTATTTGAATGAACCATTAAAAAAAACGAAAATGTATAAAGAAATAATCAAAAATTAAATTGAATGGGTCAAATTTAAAAGAAAACCATAAGCGTAATTCAATATGAATAAAATAGAATATTTAAGTGAATAGAAAAATTGGGCAAAACTTTGAAAGCGCGTAAAATGAATAAAAATGAAAATTTTATGAGAAATTTCATATATCTTGAGCGTTTTTTCAAAACGTCATATCTGCAATGAGTTACTCTCTTTGTTTACTTTTTCTTTCGATTTTTACGGCGTCACTATAACACTTTTCACTTATTTTACAGTACAGATCGAAAGACGGTGGTTTTAACTAGCATATTATGCAAAGAGTTGAGGGATAAATGTTAAAATGACCGAATTATTAACAGAAGAGAAAATAAACAAAGAGAGTAACTCATTGCAGATATGACGTTTTGAAAAAACGCTCAAGATATGAATTAGACAGGAAATTTTGAAAAATTGAGAAGAATAGGTAAAACGAGAAAAGATAAAAACGACATGTTGGAATAATAGAAAGACAAAGAAATAAAGATATTTGGAAGATTAAATTTTTTGGATCATAGAAAAAAAAATCAATAAAGAAGAAATTTGAAGATAAAACGTAAAATAGCAAATGGAAAAATAGAAACATCACACAGAACAAAACAAAAAATGCGACAATGGTTTATGATCTCCCTAAAAGTGAGATAAATTTTCCAACTTTCTTGTAAGTGTATATATTCAAATTATGTCTTCGGCAGAGTTGTAGAGCAAGCTTTTGTCTACAACTTTGGCGAAGAGATAAAGCCGTTATCTTTAATATAGTCAACACTATTGCTGGTTGTTTGTGGATGACCCCTTTAAAGCCTATTCATTGATATAATATTTTAAATATCTTTCTGACAAGTTCGTTATGTTCCGTAAAAAGGATTGAATTATCAAAATACACAAATTTCTGTAATACAACAATGGCTTATTTCGTGCATTTTCAAAATAATTTGGAAAATTTTGAAAAATAAGGAATTTCAAATGGTGATTAACGTGTTGTTAACGTGGAAAAAACTGAGCTTACGTCAATAGTGTTTTTGGATTACTCATCAAAAATAGCAAACTTTGTCATTTTCTGCTATGATTTTCTTGATTAATCCTTCTATAAGTAAGATTTACTAACCTTTTTTGAAAATGAGCTTACGTCCTTGGAAAAGTTGTGGAGATTGCTTTCACGAATATATTTGCTGAATACACGAACTCTCTTCTTTAAATGCTTAAGAAGTTGCAGGACTTTATATTTGGATGAATCTACATTTTTTTCAAGCATCTTTTTAATTATAATTCCTACGGGTTTCATATATTCTACGAAGTAATTTCAATCATCAAAATACATAACTTTTATTACGCATATTTTTTCTTATCTCAAATGTTTTCGAAAATATTGAACATTTTTTGAAAGACAATTGCTTTTTCAAATCATCTATAACTCTATTGAGATTTACATTGCTAATTGCTACTAGAGCTGGCTGCCCGTTCAAAAGTCCGATAGATAGACCGATGTTAGCTTCTAGAAAGATAGATCTTCTAGATCTTGATAAGAAGAACAAGCATGCTGGAGCATTATCTACGATATTTAAGAAGCTATGTTGAAAAATAAGGTTCTAAGGGGTCATTTACAAACAACGGTTAATAACTTCAAGTGTATTTTAAATAGAGATTTTGAGTCTTCAGCACAGACGTTCGCAAAAAGAAGTTCTTTAATATTTCTGAAGACTTTATCTTTTCTTTTACACTGAAAAAATTGTAGCAAATATCTCGTTTCAAGGGGGATCAATCATTGTAACTATATCATCAAAATGAAGATCTTGGCCGATCATAAAACTTCACAGAAGACATCATTGCTGTACGCTTTACCGTTTTCGCGTGAATAATTTTTCGCACGTTTTGGCGATAAAAACCACTGTGCGATGTCTCGAAAAACATAACTCAGTCGTTTTACTATGTTTCTCCACCGCTAGCCCATTATTTATACAACAACATCAAGGTTATTATCTCCGGTTTAAAATCAAAAGCCCAAAAGACTAAAAATTAAAGCCCAACCCGAAAGACAGCTAAATTGCCAAACAATCCATGGTCAATTGAACCGAACAGAAAACGGCCCCATAATACACCAAACCCCCGATCAATTGAGCTCAATGCCACTAAAACTACCGCCCCATCTATGTCTATATGTATGTACGTAGATACGTACTGAACAAAGATCGGCGCATCTTACCTGGTGCCGATTGCGATGTTCTCCAGCCGAGAAACCGAGAAAACCGCAGCAGAGTAGAAAATTAATCCAATTTCGGCTGCTATACCGGTTGAAACTTATCTCGCTCTGCCAAAGCGCTGCTCCGCCAATGGATTTGAAGCCGTTCCGAAGGCCACCATTCTCACCTCACTTGCCTGCCTCCTGCGCACAAAATCTGCACTAAAACCTTTTGGATTTGCACCAAGCAAATACAAATACATACACGTGCACTTCACTTCGGCGGCTCGATCGAGATCAATTTCCCTCGTTTGATCACCCGTTTACTCGCTTTTTACCTTCGTTGGGTTTTTTTGTTGTTGCTTACACGAATTTCATGTTTCTCTCCGTTGTTTATTTTCGCAATCGCTTCAATTCGCGCTGTTTACACACAATCTCGTTGCAAGATCTGCTTTTATTGCTTTTTCGGCTGTTTTCCTTTTTTTTTTCTCACACTTTGCAATCGTTTGTTTTGATCCAAACAATCTTTCCTAGCTTCATATCTCATTCACGAGCGCGAACGGGGCAAAATTTCGTAATAGGCACTGCTACCATGCTTGAACCATGTGTTCCACACGCCTACCAGCAGCACCCCCCGTACCACCACTACTACCAACAACCGGGAACCGGATCCGAGAGTGTACGAAGCAAAACAAAAACAATAAAGTGGGTGCAGAGAACGATCGAGAGTTGGGGCTTCCTCGCCGCAAAACCGATCACTAAAACATATGTTCAAATGAGCTGGAATTTGGGACTCGAGACAACTGTATTTGCTCTTTTCAGCCGACTCGCCTTCATCTGCATACGAGTGATAAACGAGACAACGGGTTTTTTTGTTACTTTGCGTATTCCGAGCAGGTCCGAATCTATCTTCTATTTTTGGCCGACCACCGCACTCGTAATCGATTCACCAAGGCTGGAATATCTGATTAACTCTGGCGACAAAGTCGCGATTTTAATATATTTACAGGTCGGCTTATCTGTTTCACAAAACTGCTCAAATTCCACGTTCGCTTGAAGCCACACAAAATTGCGAATCGTTTCTCTTCGGAAGAAGACGTGAATAATTTTCTCCCACTATTTCTCTCCTGGCTCTCACCGAACACGATACTTATTCTCAGCCTTTCATAGTATTTCTCACAATCGCAACATATTTTTTTCTGTTTTCACTGGTCTGTCTGTCCTCCCTCGTCGTACCACTGACACACTACACCTATATGAGCCTTCCGCCCACACGACACCGGCAACCGACAAATGAATATTGTGATGAATGTAGCAGATTTTCACTAAACCACGTTCGCTCCGTCGAAACACACCTACTACTACTGCTACTACCACTACTAGGTGGATAGGTTTTGGTTGCTATTTAAAATTCACGTTGGCTCGAATTTCATCCAATAATCACTACCTTCCACCCCGATTTGATTAGACCCCTGAAACTTGGCCAAAGCCAGACACTTTCGTTTCACCTCTTTGCTTCCTGTTTTTCTTTCTTCAAACCTATTCTAGCCCTTCGCCGGACGGTAGAAGAGACACTCGCCGGAATCCAGCCTCAATCGGCATCGGTATATCGAAACACACGTAAGACACAACTCTCGTTCCGTGTAGTTTTAGTGAGGAACAATAATTCCCAGCCGAATCAGCAGGGAATCCGTCCCAAGCGGACAAGGGGGACGACATCCATGGAACATATGACAACCGGAATGCCGCCGACCGCCACCGTCACCATTCTCCCGATTTTACCTGTCGCATACAAACACACACACGCAAATCGCATCGAACCGAACAAACACGACCCGCCGATAGCTTATGGCTATTGTGTAAGCCTCCCTTTTTTGGTGTCCCCCACTAGCTACTATCCGCACGCTGGTTCTGATGGGAATGTGCTAGGATTATGAAAAAGAAGGCAAAAAACGCCACGCGCCCGTTCGACGTTATGACCCCGGAGCGAATCTGCAAAACTCGACCGAACGTTGTCGCGTACTCCACAATACTAACGATACAGTTATTGGGGAGCGCTTTAATGCGAGCTCCAACCCAATCCACACTCAAAGGCGGCAGCTGCGGGGCCGACAACGGTCCCTTGCACCACCCATCGGCAACCCTATACAGAACACAGCATATAACTGAGCTGAGCGCTACAGTCCAGTCCAGCCAACATCATCATTCGCTCACTGGCTCTCTTTGTCTCTCTTGCTTTGGCTCACGCGCGCGTGTGGATAAATTGCACATATCGTAGCTTGTTGCGATGAGAGCCGAAAGAAACATTTAAAAAGATGCACTCACCGAAGGGCTCCAAACTGCGTTTTGCCCGGCTTTCATTCAACCTACATAGATAGTCATTCCTCGTGCAGTGCTGTCTGCGAGCGAGTGGAAAGCCGTACATAACTATTTTCGATTTGCTGATGATGACGAAATCCAATGTTCTGTAACTCAATTGTTCAAAATAAAACTATTGAACTCCCTGTTATTATTTTTCGGTTCATGCTTTAAATTGCCATAGCTCAGTAGAGTTGAAGAATTCAGAAGAAATTTAACAGAACAACCCGCAATACGCGAAACGTTAGTGGATTTCTCGTTGCAATATTGACCGAACCAAGTTATAAACTATATTGACCGCCATTTTCGTTTATAAGATCAAACTTTTTGAATGGCTACGGTCAGAGCCGTAGCGTGGACTTGGCGGGATCTCAGATTTGCGACCCCTTCGTATTTACTTGGGCCTTTTTCAATTGAATTTTGGAATAATGATTTAAGGGGGAATATGAGCCTTTAATCAAGTTTTCTGGTGCATTTCCCAAAAAAAATATTCTGGACTAAATGTATTCAGGGACTTTCGCATGTTGCAAAGCATATTTTAGTGTTCACAAACCATTTCTAGTATCAAACGAAAACACTTTTGTAAATATCCTTCGTCTCCATGAAGTTGTCAATGCAGAAAATAGATTAAATGCGACACCAAGCATTGGGGCTCGTACGTTCATCGGGAATGCAAAATTCAAAAAGATCTTAAGACATATTCAATTATGTTGTGTTTAACCCATCTTTTCTCTAAAATTCAAATTAAAGGCACTTAAAAATTATTTTGGCTTATAAAATCGACTTCATTCGCATTAAAGAAAAATTAAATATGGCCTGCGAATCCATATTCACTAAAAGAGAGGGTTAAAGAATATATATCCATACAGTGCTGTTCGAAATAATAGCAGTGCGTGCGTTTTCAAGTATAATGTTACGGATATGCATATGTTTTACATGATTGCATCGTGTATAGTAAAAAAAATTCGGTACCTGGTGGTCGTCTAACTTACTAACGCTTACCTTTCGAGTCAAATAATACCATTTTATTAGCATCAGCCCACTAAATGTTACGTCACTTTTCGACGGCCCAATTAATGGTGTGAAATTCGGCAAAGTTCAGATGTTTGTAAAGGTGCCGTGTTGTGAATAGTGGTACTTTTTCTCGGACTTCTGGCATGCAAATTTGTCTTTATCAATTGTTTTTTACTCATTGAAGTTACAATAGAATGTTCCGGCCTTTCTTGAATTCTCTCGAAGCCATAAACGAATATTATTTTGCATCTGGCGATAAATTTGAGCGGATGTTGCTCGCTTTCTACCGCCAGTTTCACTTTTGTTTGTCCAGTAGACTGCCCAGAAAAATGATGAATTTTTGAAACTCAATCGGCCCACCCCTGAGTCGATTCCTAGTCCCACCAGGAGTACTTGCACCAAATTTGAAGCAAATCGGACAAGTCTTACTACCGGACCAACATGCCTGAAGTTTGTATGGGATTTTTCAACAATTTACATGGAGAAAACTCACTAGTTCGTATTTTCGCCACTAGGTGGCACTGTATGCATCGTATTATCACTGTAAGTGAAAATAAGAAAGATAATTTAATTGTCTACAACTTTGTCGAAGACTGCTAGTAAATTAGGCTTTGTTAAAAGAAGTTATTAAACTTTTAACAAAGTGATGTCTGAGTCAGTTTTGCATGGGGCCTAGCAGTACATGGTTGTGTATCAGTACTCGAGTCCCGCGAACTATAAATTTTTGTGAAATAATGGTTAAATTTAGCTGAATAGTATGTTTACAAGAATTGTAGTAAATAATTCGAGCTATGTTTTGGTAAGAAAATTTTAGTTTCACCTGTGACCGCATAGAGGGCGCCACCACTAACTTTTCATAGAAGAAAGATAGAGTATCAAGATGTTGGGATGAAATACTGAAAAATTCCTGCTCTATAACTTTGTGGAAGAGACCAAATTTCTATCTCTCGCCGTTGAAAAGTTAGTGTTGGCGCCCTCTATGTGGTAAAAGGAGGAACTAAAATTTTCCAACCAAAGCATGACTCGTATTATTTACTATAATTCTTGTAAACAAACCATTGAGCTAAAACCTAACGATTATTTCGCAAACATGTTTAGTTCGTGTGAATCGAGAACTGATACACAACCATGCACTGTTAGTCCCCATGCAAAACTGACTCAGATATCACTTTGTTAAAAGTTTAATAACTTCTTTTAACAAAGCCGGATTGACTAGCAGTCTTCGACAAAGTTGTAGACAATTAAATTATCTTTCTTATTTTCACTTACAGTGATAATACGATGCATACAGTGCCACCTAGCGGCGAAAATGTGAGATGGTGGGTTTTCTCCATGCAAATAGTTGAAAATTCCCATACAAACTTCAGACACGTTGGTCCGGTAGTTAGACTTGTCCGATTTGCTTCAAATTTGATGCAAGTACTCCTGGTGGGACTGGGAATCGACTCAGAAGTGGGCCGATAGGGGTCATTTTTTTCCTGTCACTCTATTGTCCAGTGCAAAGCATTGTGTATCTTTTTAGCAGAACACTGTAAAAAATCCTGAGCTTCACGGTATGTTTTGCCACTAGCAATCTACCGTTTGGTGAGATTTCGCTCCCCGACTGTATAGTGCTTCGAACGACCCATTTTCGTGAAATACTACAACTTGTAAACTTTTAATTTCCAGTTAATTGTGAGCGTAGGAACATAATACTGGACAGAACAGATAGCATAAACTGAAAATCTTGAAAACTAGCGATTTAAAAACCTTTTGTGGTAGCGCTGCTATTTTAACGAACAGCTTTATATCGACTTTCTTCCGAAATGACAGCCATGTTTTGTAAATAACAAGCCAATGATTCCAAATAGTGGCACGTTTTACTCTTCGTACTATACGCCACTTGCAAAAACATAGAATGTTATTGGAGAGTAGAACGCATGGGAGCATTGTGCATCAAACTCGAAAAAATATTGGCGCTGCTATTTTTTCGAACAGCGCTGTATATTTTAATAATAAACTAAAGGAAATAAATGGTTCTTGAGGTATTCATGGTACCGATATTGAAGACATGGTTTTGAGAAAAAATGCGCGTAATGTTTTGCATTTGATACGCTTACAGATAAAAAACGGTTTTGTGGAATGTCATTTATCTTCACGAATAACAATACGATTTGTCTGAATAGGAATAAATCAATATTCTACTTTTAGAGAAAAAACGCTTTTAATCCACCTAACAGTGTGATGAGACATTTGTTATAACTCTTATCACTCTCGGATATTATATCGTTTGAGAACATTTAGAACTTGATGTTTCGCGATGTTTTTGATAACACATACTACATAGGATAGTGAAAGGACTCAGAGAATCGCTTAAATCAGCATAGGACAATATCAGCGCTAGAAATCTCAAATGCTAAACCAAATCAATGGAAAAGCGGAAAAATGGCCCATAAAATAGACGGACAAACGAATTATTGTTAATGCCCTGTTAATAACGCATCTAAAATTCATAAATTTAAAGATTTAAGAATTCAAAAAGTCGGATTCGAAAACCCAATATTTCAAAAATTGAAGAACTTTAAAATTTTGGAAATTTCAAAGATTGAAAAATTCAATAATTCGAAAGTTCAAACATTCAAGAATTTAAAAAAAAGAAAAATTCTTAAATGCAATAATTAAAATTTCAGAAAAATCAACTCTACAATAATACATAAATTAAGAAAAAAACGAAAAATGACAATAATACTATAAAACAAAAACTAAAGTTCAAATATAAAATAGTTCAGAATTGCAAAAATCTAAAAATACAAAAAAACAAAAATACAAAATGAAAAAAAAATACATATAAAAAATACAAAAGTACAAATATTTAATAACAAAAATTAAACAATTTAGAAAGCAGGAATACAGAAATGCAAAAATTAAACATTCAAAAACACGTAAACACAAAAATAAAATAATATAATAATGCAAAAAAACGAAATCAGAAAAATACAATATTAAATAATGCAAAAATACAAAAATTAAAAAATACAGAAATGCAAAAATACATACATTCAAAAACATGAAATGCAAACATACTAAAACACAAACATACTAAATATTGAAGTACAAAAAAAACAAAAATATAGAAACAAAAAATATACGAAAATACAGAAACACAAACCACAAAAATACTAGAAGTGTGCGCTGATGAAAAATGTCGTTATCGGCGGCGTTGGTGTGATTTGGGTCGGCGGCGCGGCGTATCAGCATGACGCCGTTTGCTAAAATCATCGGCGGCGAGGACGAACGACTTGCTCAATAATCTAGCTATGTTGGCTATTGTGTCTGCGTGTTTTAAAATTAAACCAAATATTGATGACGTAGCGGTGTCAACAGCTTTAAGTATAACACTGTGGAAATAAAATAAAAGTAAATATTTTAGCAGACCCAAAATTTCGATTGCTAAAGATAAATTTAAATCACCGTTCCTAATGCTTGAAATGCCAACCGTTACGAATATCGATGCTAATACGGTTTCAAAAAGCATGAACAGTTTTACGCCATCCATTTCAATTTAATAAATATTCCTCAATAGATAAAATAACAACCCAAGTAACCATAAGCATGAAGCCATTGCACTATATTGGCTATACATTTGCACTAACGTTGCATTGAATCTCTATTACAGCATTAACAATGCAATAAAGTTCTATATTATCATCAATAATGCATAACTGCACAGCCGCAAATAGCATTATCGCTTGCTCTTTATTCGTATATAAAGCTGATTTAACGCGTACCTGCTTCAAGGATCTTTACAGCATGTGAGCTTTACAAGTGCATTTAGTTCCATTATATATGTGGGTTTATTTGTTATGCAACTCTTCTTGAAGATTATATTCGGCACATTTCATTTCAATCGAACATATGCAATATAGTCCAGGGAGCAAACGCAGCGCACTTACCGTGAAGGACAAGACACGGTACCTCAGTTCGAGACTTACTAAAGGTAATTTTCGTAAAACATTCGTAGGGTGATGAGCCCATTTGCGCTATGTTTCTATTATCACCCTACCCGTTTGAAACGTAACTAACTTCAAATACTGGCCAAAATAGAAAAAATATTGGTTTCGTTTATTTGTCCATATTTTCAGCTTAAATTGTTCTTCGAAACATACTCTAACGTTTTGCTTAAAAAGAAAAGCGTTTTCGTTTGATAATTTTTGTATGCAATTATTTGAAATCAGTGATTTTTTTACACATTTTATTAGCTTGAAAGCCATTATCCCTCAATTCAGATTGCTCAAAAACTACTTACCCAAAGTCAATATATAAATCAAAATCGTGCTTTTCATAGCAAACTCCAGCAACTACAATCAATTGGGGTCAATTTTAACTTTTCTTTGTCATTTTTGGGTAGGTTTTATAAAAGTGCTCACTTTTTTCAATTTTCTACATATTCGTTAGTAAAAAAAAGTACCTTGTCGAGCAATGTCGGGTAAACCTGTTAAAGGAGATAATTTTTTGGAGTGTCCCCCACTGTTCCACGAAGAAAACATTCCCAATTAAACCCATTCGGTTTTTTACAGCTGTTTGAAAATGTCGTGTTTTTTGTTCAAATTTAAGAGAATACAATTAAAACAATTAGTATTGGGGCTATTTAAAAGATCTTATATGAAAAGGTTAATTTGAGACGGCACCGATGGTTGAGTGGTAAGCGTGACTGCCACTCATTCCAGTTAGTATGAGTTCAATTCCAGCCAAGGCCATTGCGATTTTTCTAAGGTGATAAAATCTGTGGTGACGTCTTCCTTCGGAATGGAAGTAAAGCGGTTGGTCCCCGGTCCATGCGTTGATGGATCGATATCTAGTCCAGAAGTGAAGTCACTTCTCTGGCGTCGGTAAAGAAGAAGTAGTATTCAACTTGTTATATACTTACTAACAAATATCCTCCACCCGTGATACTTGTGGAGTGCGCAGTAGTATATACGGCCTCTAGCAAAAGCAAGTATCGGACTGACCATTCCTTCACTTTCCTCCCGCGATCTACGTTAGGGCCTGGCCGGCGCCGGTATTGATCAATAAACAATTTAGGATTACCAGTAGTTGTACATTGAAAGATGTTTCGTTACTCCCAAGCATAATTATCTACTTATTCCCTGTGCAACTTCAGCCAGTCCAGATCGATAACGGAGTAGCGGCCAGAGGTGGTCGCACAAGCTCAAGCTCAAGCTTATATGACAAGAATGATTTGATTGAGTCCCCCATATTATTTTTGTTAGATTGCGTCCATTAACCAAATTGAGCTATTATGACCACGATAGCCATATAAAGGAGTGTGAAATATAACTTCCACTAACCTTGCTATATGAAACGTAAGGTACACAAGTTGCCTTGGAAACGTCAAACAAATTATGCAATCTTCTCATTCCAGTTCCTTGTCTCCGGATTGCAAGTGTTGACGTGAATAATCAGATTGAATACGATAATCACTTGGATAGATTTCTATTAACGAATTTACATAAACTTGAATAATTTTTTTCTGCTATAAGAAAACCAGAAAAGCAAAATAAACATATGAACTTGAAACAAAATGTTTAATTTATGATAACAGTTGTAATAGACTAAATCTCAATGCGAGGTTTCCTCAAACTGATAGATTACTCTAAAAACACGTTTACATTGAAAAAAAATAATGCTCGTGGAATTCGTTTATTTTCGGCTTTGCATCACACTGCAAGGAAGTTTAATATTTTCATTTTTTAGTCAAATATTGTCTAAACCCATGAAAAACCATTTTGCATCACTTGTTATCGTATAAAAAAGCTTGAAAACATGTGAAATAATTTTGACCATGTATTTGATATAGTTACGCCACTGTGCGTTGGTTAGAGCAGTGTCTGCCATCTTTGTTCAACGCATTGGTAGCGCAATGGTAGCGCAACAATAGGGGCACTCGATTCGAGTTTTCGTCGCGCTCAAACACGAGAATTTTACTGTTTTCAGTGTATTTGTGTTATTATATTGGTTCTTAACAACGAAGCAAAGCTGTTGATGTCAATTTTCACGCATTCCATTGATTGTAGGGCGAAAAATTAACGAATTAGTGAGGTACCTTGCTTAGCATGGTGAAAATAGGCTCTTTACCTTATCATGAGAGAACGAAAACTCATTAAAATATTCATTACAATGCATTAGAAGAGAGTCAATTACGGTTTTAAACAGTACATTTTATTTTCACATTTTTCCTTTTTGCTCATCATACCGAAAGGAAACATAAGGGCATGTTCAGGAGTGTTTCAGTTCTAGATTCATAATTTTGACAGTTCTATAATATAAAACTGAAAATTTTAAAACTAGAACTTGCTGTCCCCAGCAGCTGTTTTAGAGGGTGTTCTATTCAGTTTAAAATTCATGTCTCGCAATGTCTTCAGAATTACTGCATTCAAATTTATTTTTCCCCAGTCTATCGGGTCTAAGTGTCTGTGCTGAAAACTTTGAATGTATTTAAAACACAGTTCTAAACGTGTTTTAAAATCAGCAACAAATAGAATGGCGTCGTATAACAGTTTTAAATTTTAAAACAAAACTGTTCGAAATTATAAAACAAAACGCTCTGCTGGGGATGTGAATGTTTCAGTTCCAGTTCTACTTTGAAACTCCTATACAAAATAAAACGCTCCTGAACATGCCCTAAGAAATGGTTTTAAAACCATGGCGAACAATGACAGTCAATCGAAGCTTTTTAATAGTATTAGTAGTTCCAATATTAGGCTTTCAAATTTGACATTTGCACGCTGGGGCTTTATAATAGCATTAGTATTGCAGAAACCAGTTGTCAATCTCTGCACAGTAATAACACTATATTTCGCCTTTTCTGGCATAATAACAGCATTATATTAGTATATAGGGCTTCACGCCTCTTTAAGACAGCTTTATATGTAGATCTAAAGCAGATATTAGCCTACGTTATAATGCTTCTTGGTTACTTGGGAAGACCTGGTCTTCTTTCTACTTCTGCCTGAGTCAGACCTACAACCGAGTGAAGTGAACGACAACTATCAGCCTCTCCATATAGTAAGCATTATCTCGAGAACAAAGGAAACGTATTTATTATTGCCATAATGAGTAAAGTTGATGTAGGATCGTTGATCCGACCCTACGCCGCAATCGTTGACTTTGAATATTGTTCTATTCGACTGAGTTTTTATGCAGCGGAATATTTTCTAAATGTGAAAATGGAGCTTTTGGTAGTCGTCTATCTTCAGGATCATCACCTGCGCAATGCAACACTGATCTCATTCAACATATTAGACCAGGCAGACATATTCGTTTTGCCGAACAACCTGAAACGGGTGGTTGAAAGTGACAGTATAGGGATTAAGATTATGAAAAATGACAATACAGGTCGGACTCGATTATCCGGGGATTTCAAAAAAATCTCCCCCCGGATAATCGAATCACCCGGATAATCGAATCAAAATTTTTTTTGCGTTATTTTATGAATTTAAGCTTCATTTGCGAAGAAATTGGAAATAAAATGGTCAGGTTAAATTTTCCTATTATGGTAAATGTAAATGTACCTATTTTGACCCTAGTCGATTTTTCAGAATTTCAAGACGTGATTTGTATTTTCAGTTGGGTTTCATTTATTATTATTTGTAACGAATTAACAGTATGTATCAGTTGTTTATAGCTATTTGTGCAAGAATTCTAAGACAAACTTTTTAATAAGGTGTGTCTTCTGTAACAGGTCAAACTCGATTACCCGGGGCTTCGATTTTCCGAGGTAAATGATTCTATAATTCGTATACTAGAAAAAATAAAGTAAGTAAACTGGGGGTCGTCTGTTTCTTGCCTCCAGTTTAATATACGTGGTGGTGTCACATATAACAGCTAACATTTCTTTTAACCCTCATGCTAGTTAGGGCGCATTGTGCATCCAAAAGAACATCCTTGTCTTTGTAACATCATTTAGTTGACCAATGTTGTACCAGATTGTCAGGTGATCACTACACGGAAACTCTCCCACTCATGTTTGTCACTACTAGTGAAGAACTACAGAAGATTACATAGACGCAGGGTTCTTGGCGGTTTCAGCAAGAAGTATAGCCGGCGCCCTCTTTACACAGCCTAACATCCATTTTTGCTTGAGCTACCCAAGAATTGAAATAGCCTCCAGTGACAACCGGGTCTCTTATCAAAATTTTGTTAACTATTTCTTGACCAACTTTTTTCTACCGCACATCGGGTTCCAAAACTATTTTTTCTTAGAACTGTTGGCATCATGAAACACGAAATACCTGAAGATAGGTTCTTCTTTAGCAGTGCTAGAAGCTGCTCAATATTTACCTTCCGATCAAGTCCAATTACATGAAAAAGGTAGTTGAAGGCAATCTAAATTAGAAAGTTCTATCAGTTTCCAATAATATTTATTTATAATAAGCCACGAAAATATTCCAAAATTTCACTTTCAACATTAACAGAAACAATCCCTGGCAGCACTGTTTCAGCGGAACCCAACCAGATTAATTGTAATAACATCTTTTCAACTCATAATATTTATAACTGTTAGTGCTCGAATGAAAGATATTAGCCCCAGCTATTAGCTTACTTGTCGTTGTAAACATACGTTGTGTAAACCAAAAGTAATACACGTTTAAAAACGTGCTTATTTATCAACAGCATTGGCATGAATGGGTTAAAGATGCCTTTGGAATTCTGAGCAGGAATCAATTGTTGAAGGGGATAATGGAAGCAATATTGTGTCAAAGTCCACTGGAACTCAATAGGAAAACATGATTCTATCAGCATCTTGAAAAAATTACAATCTTCAGCAGAATGCTATTTTCAGCAGACCTTTGAGAAGCTTTTCTATAGAATCCTGTATCTAAATTCAAAGAAAAAGCCATAGAAATACGGATAAGGATTCAATCGAAATTTTAAATAGATTCCATCGGAATGCTAGGAAAACTTCGATCAGAATCCTAGAAAGTATTCATACAGAATCCTGAAAAGCATGCCATCATTGTCCCAAGATAGTGCCAGAAACCGACCGAGTAAGTATAAGTATGTATTTATGTGTAAAAAGGCCTGCGGTACCCAACATATGTATTACAAGAAAAATGTACTTTTAGATTAAAACTAAAAAATTGCATATTTGGCAACACTGCCGTAAAAACTAGCATATTTTCTAAATTCATTAAACAAATCCTTCAAAAATCATCTCTCTGATTGATTCTTGTGCATACAGTACCAGAGATATAATTCGAAGAACATTTTTTTTTAAACAATTTGTTCAAATTAGGAGTGTTCCCATGGACCGAGGCGTGGTTAAAAATGACACAATAATTTAGGATATTATATATTGGCTGTAGTTGAACAATTTTTTCAAAATTGGTTCCAACCCGTAAAGGTCGATCCCAAGTTTCAGTTTTTTGACCACTTTGCGCAGAATGACTAAGCTATTTTTGGGGTAGGCCAAAATTTGTGAGGAGTTTAACCCTAGACCCCCCGAAAAAAGTATAGTTGACTGCAATGATCGAATTAGCACTATAATCAGACATTCCAGTTGAAAATTGATTTTTTTTCGAAACACCCGGATAATCGAATCATTTTCTCCGGATAATCGAATCACGGATAATCGAATCCCCGGATAATCGAATCCCCGGATAATCGAGTCCGACCTGTATAGAGGTTAGACGACATGACCTCATACCCCTTCAAAGTTTATTGTAAAATGCATGTCGCAATACGGAGAAGTAGAATCTGTTACACCTGATACTTGGAGAAATTTCTTTATGTTCAGAATGCGGATCGAAAGACCTTACTTGAGTACTTGACTATACAACTCAAAAATCACGGAACTATTAAAAAACCACACTGCACCCATAGCATACAAATTCCTACGTACATGTATGAAAATCAGACGCCACACCATGAACAATCCTTGCGCAATACAAAGATACAGATATAGAAGAGAATGAAAATTGCCGGCTCATCTACGATAAACCAATCCAAAAAGAGTTTCCATTCAAATACCTGAACTACAAACGGTTGCCAAATTTGTGACAGTTGTTCAACCCACAATGACTACTGTAAAACAGCATTTAGAACCCCAAAATCAACTGTTAGCACTAACGGCGAGGACGTTAACAACAATAGTGACGGGTTTAGGTTGCTCATGCGCAAGTGCAAGAAGCAAGAAACAACATCCGACCGTAGGCACCAACACAGCTTTAACTATGAAGACCTCGACGTGAGACATGAGAGAAGCAAATAATCCCAAAGATGCATTATGCGAACAGACAACTGTATCCCCACCGCAAAAGAAGGTCTCCGCTCTCAGTTGAAAGTCACGTACACGAGATCCTATGAATTATTTATTGAAAATACATGATAAGGCGTGGCTTCCGGCTTCCATTACAGGTTAAACATCGAATCGCCTTCGAACAATAGGCCAATATGTTACTAAGTTTCGATTGCAGAAAAGTTATACTGTAGTGATTTTGTAGACTTTTTTGGCAAATTAAAGACAAAGAGAAACAAAAGATAGGGGGTGGGCGTAGCGTAGTTGGTAAATCGATTGCCTTGTACGCAGCGCACCTGGGTTCGAGTCCCGAAAGCCAGCAGCCGACACAACGATCGACCGGCAGACGTTCAGCAATCGCTATACAGACCTTGCTTGCGTGCAAATTTGGGTAGAATGGTGATTCATGCGTGCGATGGTAATTTGCAATGTATATTTATTTAAATATGTACACAGATTTTGTAGAAACAATTGTGCTGACTTACATGTCGGTTCATTAAGTTTTAACTGTTTCTAACCATGAAAAAGTGACATAATCATTCGCTCCATATTCTATCTAACTCCGCATTAACCAAATATTTTCTTACACTGAGTAACTTGTGTCTTTAACTAATGAGAATTCGACAGTGGGAAGTATTGTGGTTTCTACAGACTGATTGTTGGGTGCTGCGTTCCAGATGACTTTCAAAACAACATTGCGAAAAACATCTCAAAATTATCATAGTAACGTATTAAAACTGTTAGACAATTTTCAGAAAATTTGAAAAAATGCTTTGCGCCTTTAAGGGTTAACAACGGAACACTATATAAATTCACAGTTAATAAGTAGGGGAACTGGGGGGAAGCCCGACACCCTGGGTAAGCCCGACACCCCACGACTTTTCCCTGACATCAAATTTTAAATCATACAATAATGACAGGATATTATTAGTACGATTATTTTTGGCATTTCGATGCATATCGATGCCATATGTGTTCATAAACGTCAACAAAATAAACAAAACAAGCGAAAGCAAAGTTGATGCGCTTTTGGATGTTATTTTTAGTTGATACATTTTAAGGTTTTAATAACACAAAAGCTTTGAAAATGACCAGTTTTTTTGTCACACATTCTATTCTACTCTCCATACCGTTATTTGTATGTATTGAAGATAAGTTTGAGTATTTCAATACTGTTAATTGAGCATTTAACAAAAATGGGCGCTGTTGGGGTAAGACCGACAATTTTTGGGTGGGGTAAGACCGACACGGTGTTTAGATAATTGGTTAGATGGTTCGTTTTTGATTCGATACAAACGACTGGGTATATTTGTTGTGTTCAATTAATACTATAATTACGTCATGTTAATAATTGAAATACACGGAAACTATGTTTTTTGCATTTATTTATCAGTATTGTCTCAAGCCGACCAAAAAAATAAAAAATAATTGAATGTGATTCATAATAATATTACAAAAAGAAACGAAAAGTATAATCTAATATGAGATTTTGAAATGATATTGATGAAAAAATTTCATTGACCGTCGGATTGTTGATCAACAGTGTTCCGAAAAATCACAACACGAACCGGATAGCTTACTACGAAGCGTGCGTCACTTCTAAGTGAATGAGTCCTAGTAACAGCGTATATAATCTGCTTGCAGAACAGCTCTTCCTCGTTAGAATGGCTATAAAAGTGGCAATAAAGCTCGAAAGAATTACTTGAGAAAACCCGTACCATAATATAAACCATGCGTTAAACATTATTTATTCATAACACCACACATTCGAATGCTCTTCCTTTTGCTACGCGATGAAACTACAGGAAGTATGCGTTTGCATCACACATACTCATATACACATAATTGCACTTTATCACACATACACAATACATTTTTAATGGAAAAATTTGGACAAAAAGAAAGTTCAAAAGGGGGTCGCTCTTGCCCCTTTGGGGTGTCGGTCTTACCCGCAGCGTTTTTAAAATGACATTTTTCTCCATTTTTTGGCAACCAATAACTTTTAATGAATTCAATTTTTTGAAACGCTGAAAAAATTATATTTTGTTAAGAACCACCTAAACAAGGATTATGCACAGAATATACAATTTTAGGAACTTTGTGGAATTTTAGAAAAATTATTGCGCTTAAGGTGTCGGACTTGCCCCGCGTTCCCCTAAACCGCTCGCAGACAAGGTTACAGTTGAATGCTTGCGGAGTTGCCGTGCGGTTTGAAAGCACCTTTGTTTCCATATGGACTACAATAGTCTGCCTTAAGATTGGGAATGGAAAGAATCACACAAAAGTGTTATATCCAATAAGATTATCGTTTTACATAGAGTATACCAAAATTCTTTTACTAAATACACATTGATGTCAAATATGGAATCGGCGCGGGTTTAAATTTGATCGGTGGCGCAGCACAAAAAAAGGCAATCGGAGCGCTAACCATTTTTTCCCGAAATCGGCGGCGTGTAAAAATCATCGGCAGCGGCGGCGCTCACCTCAAAAATTACAATAATGCAAAAACACAAAAATGTAAAATTACCAAAATATAAAAATGCAAAAAAAACAAAATACAAAAACACAAGAATATAAAAATACAAAAATACAAACATATAAGAATACAAAAATATAAAATACAAAAATCCAAAAATGCAAATACACAAGAACACAAAAATGCAAAAACGCAAAAATTCAACAATCCAACAATTCAATAATACAGAAATACAAAAATATGATAATTCAACTATGCAAAAATGCGAACTTACAAAAATGCAAAAATGTAAAACACACGAATATAAAAACGCAATTATGTATTTATAACTACAAATTTTTATTTTATTTTTATTTTGTTTATCATCTGACCTTGTTGGTCTTAATGAAATATTAAATATTAAGTATGATACAAAGACACAAATTCAAAAATGCAAAATGACAGAAATACTAAAGTACAAAAATTCAAAAATTTAAGAGATGAAATTTTCAAAAAAGCAAAGTTTCCAAACAACCAAGCATTCAAAAATTTTAAGATGCAAAAACATAAGAATTCAGAAATTCAAAAACTCAAATCTTCTAAATACAAATATTAAAAAAATGCGCAAATACATAGAAAATTTCTAAAATTCAACATCAAAAGCTCGAAATATCACAAATTGAACATATCAAAGATTCAGAAAATCAGAAACTCAAAAATGCAGTAATTAAAAAATTTAAATTCAGAAATTCGAATATTCCAGACTTAAAAATTCAAATACTCAAAAATTTAAAACAAAACTCAAAAGAAATTATAAAAAATTCAGAAATTCAAAAATTCAACGATACAAAAATTCAATTAATCAAAAATTTTAACAATCTGTGGAATTTTAAGATTCAAAAATAAGAATTTTAAATTTGAACACAACAATACCACAAATATATCAAAAAAAAATTAATTTTGATCATTTTAATTCTACAGTTCTAAAAATTCAAAAAGTTAAAAATTTTAAGCACTTAAAATTTTAAAATCCGCTTGCTTTTTAATTTTAGAATTTGAAACGATTAGATTTTTAAAACGTTAAATTCTTAGGTTTTTAAATTTCCAAGAAATTTAAATTCTTCCATTTTTATAAGGTAAGGTGGGGCAAATCCGAACTAGTAAATGGTTTTGGCTGTAAAATGTTCATTTTACATCGGATCAAGTCGTTTAATATACCAAATTAAAGGTTAGACTTTTGGGCAGCTATGCATAGCATTTTATTCGTGCCTTGGGAAAATTTCAAGAGGCAAGCGTTTTCCGAAAACGTTCATTTTGCTGTTTTCAAAAATGGTGGGGTAAACCCGACCGCCTATGTTTTTGGTTTATTTAGTACAGATATTACCCAAGTTTTCAATGATAAATCAATGAATGTTATGTTATTTAATTGTAACATGAAGAAAATGGAATTCAATATCAATCTTGGAATGTCACAATCACGAGCACGTAACACGTAAAGATATTCCCATTTTTATCGGAGCAATTGCTCGACGAATACTATTTTCATTACATTTTTGTGTCTTTCGTTTGTAATTATGAACCATTGTACAAAAATAATAAATAACTACAATAAAAATACATTTCAATTTGATAAATGAACAGATTCATATCAAAAAAGCGGTCTGATTTACCCCCCAAGGTCGGATTTGCCCCACCGCGTCATTTTTCATTACGATGCAATTAAAAAAAAATATGAGAAAAGTTGGACTAAATTCATCTATGCACTTTGTAGGACTTTAATCAAAGAATTCCAATACAATTACATTTTTTATAAAATCACTTTGACAATCAGAAATTTATTGTAGTCAATAATGCACAAAAATCAAATCAAAAGTTGTAAAAACACACTTATTGTCGTTTGAACATCTCAATGTAGACTAATAAAATGCTGTCATACCACTATTATGATTATTTTCGATGCTTTACACGACACCCATGACAACAATTCCCGAAGTGCTTCCGACTGTCGATGACAGAGGGGGGTCGGGTTTACCCAACGATCGGATTTGCCCCACCTTACCCATATATTACATATTTTCAAATTCTTAAATTTTTGGGATTTTTACATTTTTAAACTTCTAAATTTCTTAATTTCTTGATTTTAAATTCTTAAATTCATAAATTTTACATTTTTTAATTTTCAAGTTTTTAAAACTTTTAAATGTTTAAATTTTTTAATTCTTAAACTATTTACTTTTAAAATTTTTGCATTTTTTATATTTATAAATGTTTGTATTTCAAAGTTCCAAAAATTTAAAATATTTGGGTCTTTAAATTTTTAATTTCTTAAAATATTAAAATTTTAAATGTTGAAATTCATGAATTTTTAAATTCTTAATTTTTTGAATTTCTAATTTTTTAATGTTCAAATATTTAAATTCTAAATTTTGAAAATTCCAATATTCTTAGGGTGGGTGGTAATGGTTTCAGCGCGATTTTTTTTCGTGAATTTTACATTATAGTGTATAAGTTCAATAATGTGCTGTAATTTTTCTATGCAAAAATATCCTCAAACGACTCGGTAACGAAGCTTTTTGTAGGACGTCTCTGGAAAACATGATTTGCGGTGTTATCTGCCATTCAAAAACGACTTCACCGATTTCTTTCAAACTTTTCATACACAATCTATGTAAAAATACCTAACCCCTACGTTGAGGATACATTTTCAATTAAAGTTTTTTTACCCATTTCAAATAAAAATTTCTATTTTTCACGAAAAAGTCCACCGCTTTATGAATAAACATCCCCTTAATCAAAAATCGTTGATTTACATGTACAGTACACACTAGGGTGGTGCACAAAAAAGTATCACAAACTATAATGCCCCAACCAGATTTCCAAAATATAAGCAAAGTTAAAAAGTTACAAACCGTTGAAATAGCTGTTTCATAAGCATTAGAGATGCGTGTCGGAGGAAATTTCATTGCCTCTAGAAGATTTGTGTACATATCGAAGAAGGAATCTACGGACACTTTGTTAAACGCCCTGACTCTTGCGGCGGACGTTGCTTCTGCCTTCCGAAATGTTAGTTTCGGATTACGTTTCATAAATCGGTACAGCCAATCGCGTCCAGCTCTTCTTTTTTGCATGTTGAATGGATGTTGTATCCCGTTTCAGTTCGAAGGCTAGTTGACGAACGTCGTCTTTTGTAATTCAATAGAATCGACTCTCCAAGTCATGCAAATGATGTATCAATTCATTTTCCTGATCTGCCGTAAAGACGGTTTCTTTTGGTCCGAGTTTTGATTTCGTCACCTTGCCACGGACGTGATCCAATAGTGTGATTCTTGGAATATCAAACGATTTTGCCGCACATTTTATGGAAACACCTTCACTGACAGCATCTTTCGCAAGATTCAGCTGTTCTTTGCTCCAGCTCCTACGACAGGTCTTCCTTTTGTAGTTTCGAGGCATCTATAAAACATATATATGTACACTTATAATTTTATATTTATCAAGCATTATTATTAGTATTATAATTCGTAGCTGCGTTAGTCGGAAACTAAACTTAGTCAATTACAGAATCCTAATCACCTATGCAAAGAGGGTGTCGGACTTACCTCACATTAGGAGTGTCGGTCTCACCCTAACAACGCACAATTTTTCAAAATCATGATTATTAATACTGTATTGGTCCAACTTACCTCTTATTGAATACAGTTAATAATGTGAAGTGTAGATAAGGCTATATAACTTAAATAATCCTGTTTCCGGTGCTTTTAGTACTCTTAAAACCTTAACATCAACGAGCGAAAAATAATAGGTTTGTTCCAGTACACGGAAGTCACTCCCTGTTGCTCCGGAGCAAAAAATTCTTGCTCCTTTTCACTACAATTTGCTACCAGAAGAAGAAAAAGAAAAGAAGATAATACAGGAACGATTTTCTCCCTGTTTTCTCCGGAGTACTTCCAGTTTCTCCCGGTACTGGAACAAACCTAATATCTACCTGTACGCGAATCACCGGTTGTGTTTGTTTTGTTTATTGTTCGATATTTGGCACATCACTATGTACCAAATGTGCCTCTAAGTGCCCAAAATAGTAATTTAAAGGTTCATTATCATTTTGAGATTATTTCAAAGCTGGTTTCTAGGAAAAGTCATGGGGTGTCGGGCTTACCCACAGTGTCGGACTGCCCCCAGTTCCCCTACAGGCTAGTGGGAGATAGGATGGTTAGCACACACAGTATCCTACAATCCTTTTGAAAACATCAGAAGGTGATGTCATTATGCGGCAAGTATGCCGAACAATAGACGTATTTTTTGTTTATGTTATCAACAGGTATATTGACTGTGACAGCACATATATCGCGAGCTATGAAGTCGGATATAAGACATGTGTCAATAGCAGTTTCGCAAGTATACATACCCGAGGCATTTCACGTGGATTTGCCATACCAAGCTGTATGTTTATGCTGAAGATTAATTTGTGATACTCTAACCATACTCGATCATCAGCACTTATTATACAGCAGTTAGAAGGTACCCCAAAATGGGTATTAGTAGAGTAAGATCCACGACGCTCCGTGCTTGACTGACATATTGTAGTCCTCGCCACGGGGAAACACCTTTTTTGAGAAATCCTGTAAAGCGCTATCTAGCGACGAATGGCTGTGCAAATGTGTCCACACCAAAGCAGACAACCCCTGCCTTTTTCACCCGACCATAATAGGTATTGATAAATGCGCCAGGAATTTTGTTTCTAGTACACCCAAACGCCACCGTATCTGAAGAATCGCGCTGATTCAGTGTTACTGGCGATTCGTTACAAAGATGTCTCTAGTTATTATTTTCTTTAGGCTATTACAATTTAATAAATTTATCCTAAAACACCAGATGTACAATAAATCAAAAGTATGATATTTATTCCCGCATTTGAAATTAATTTGGTTAACACAGAGATTCATATCACAGTATTCCTCTTCGTAGAACGTGGCAAACATTTGCTGCAAATCGGGCAAATTTTCCTGAAGAAGCTGTCGTTTGTTGCCTAACGCCCACAAAATGCTCACGTGAAACGATCTATCTTTGTAAAACTCTGGCAGTTTGTACAATCTCATACAGTCGTTCAATTTATCTACCAACTTATTCAACGATCCTACACTATTATCGTGAACCTTTACCGCCAAAAAGGTCCGAGTGTTCTCCTCATTGACATATATAGCCAAGTCTGATAGAAGAATGGGGAACCTAAAATCAGTAAAATATCAAAGATTGTGGTATGTTCTGGTGCAAATTAACGTTACCGCTTGTTCTCCCTCAACACACATCGGATGGTTTCCACAAAGGCTGAAATATTATGATGCCTCAGAACGAAAGTTTTGGTGAGGCTCAGGTGCAGTTTATCTACCCGCTCAAGTTTTAGCTTTAAATCGTTCGAAATTTTTTCTATGATCAGCTGTTGGAAGTCACTTATTGGGTCGACATCGTTATCTTTAATGCATAAACAGAATATTGTAAATAGCATAAATGATGCATAAAACAGTATTTTACTACTCACAGTCAACAAAAACATAGCTGGCCCAAATGCCCCTTTCGTGGGCGAAGGATCGAATTCGCCCCTGGTGTTTGGACGAATCTTGTTGTGCTACCGGTTCCGTCGAAGCAATTGACCGTAGTAAATCTTTTGACGATTGTAGTTTTGCGCTGCACTGCTTGCTCGAGTCATCTTTCTCCCCTTCACTTTCTGAACTGCTATACTGTTGAATATTTTGCATTACATATATGTATTTGGTAAATAAAAATAATGTTTCCACCCATCCGAATTTAACTCGTGCTTCACAAAACGAATGTACAATGCACATGCAGTTTGTTTTGTTTACTCACTGGCAGTTAACAAAATTGATGCTATAAATTATAGCACTTCTCTTAAACGCGAAGTTGCCAGACGATTTTGTTGAAAATCAGTACACTGATAATAATCCGCACCTGGTTGTCAAGTGCTTTTCCTTTTGCATGTTTTTTACAATTGCTGAAAATAATTGTACCTCAAAGCTCGCACTTCAACCATGAATTTACAATGCTAGCTGCATTTAAAAATTTAATTTAATTATTATTCATGTCTCTATTAACAATACACGTAGCTATATCGTCATTCAGGACTTTTATTCAATTGGCATGAAATGTTGATGTGTATGAGAAGCAGCCATAATAGATTCAGCAGCACTGTTTTCTATCCCGTTTGTAAATATAATAAACGTTCATCGCTGGCAAAACGACCAATCAGAAGCTGGTTCAATATTGAGGTTAGGACTGGATCAAATTAGCTACGCGATTGTCTTCCCTTCTCTTAGCACTTACCCAGTTAAATTCATTCCGGAACCGGTTCGGATTTCTGAATGGAGTCATTATGGATTCCAAATCAAATGCAACAACCGATTCCGACTCAGAATCGGTTGTTGCATTTGATTTGGAATCCATACTGACTCCATTCAGGATTCCGAATCAAATTCCGAATGGTTTGACCGGGTAGGTCTGTGCTACCTGAAATTGAATCATTGAGCCATATATGCAAACTTAAACTTTCTGTTAATCCTGTGCAAAAAAGCCTTCCGAATAAGGAAGTATTTAATTTTTTTGTTTCAGGTAAAAATTGCGGGCTGAAATCTTGCACGGAATTTTAGTTGTCCGTGATAAACTGCTGCATGAGATTATTTATAAATTCGCTATTTTCACTACGCTAGACTCGCGCTAGATTTCTCGTTAGTTAAGAAAAAATTGGATTAAAACCGAGGGGAACATCACTTCAGAATAAATGTTATACTCCGTTCGGTTCTGCATGAATTCGTACTTTTTGTGGCAATTTTAGAAAATTTAAATAATTTTCTAACAAATCGTGTGTTGCTGAAAAATTTCGAAGAAATTTAAAACAAATTTATCCAATCTCAATTCAACTCTGCTCGAATTTCAAACAAATTTTATGTAACTGGCAACTCTACATTCGAATCTTTCAATATTTCCTGCAGTTAGGCTGTTCGCAATGCTATGATGTAAATTTGTTTCAAAATGACAAGCCGTCGGATAATTTGGATCTGTCAAAATACATTTAGAACACGGTGTTCCCAATGCGATGATTTAGCCACCTGTTCTAAATGTTGCTCATTTTATTTTGTTATTGTTTGTCAGTTATGTGACACGAATTATTTTTTTCTGCTGTCAGTCGTCATTACATACCAATGAAAAAATTTAGAACATTGTTTTATTCGTATTTTAAATTATGGAAAATTTAAAACAGAATAGTCGAGCTGTTTTTAATCTGATTAAAAAAATGCTCGAAAAATAGAACTGCATCTCAACATTGCGATCGATCTGTTCAATCATTTTGATGCGACGAATTGAATTTGCGCATTTGATAATAAATGCTCCAAAAACGTCGAAAAATATGTATTACCTAGGGGCAGATCACTTGTGATGCATTTTTAAAAATCAGCTAAATTAAATGCATTTCTTTCCATCAAAATAGAAATTCGTAATGTTTTTTGCGTTGCGTGTAAGACGTCAAAACCCTACAAAAACTAGCTCTATATTCAACAATACGTCCAACAAAGTGAATCAGCGTAGGACGTTTGTTAAACAAACTTTTCTGCGAGGGAGTGCAAAGTTGATGTAAAAATGGAAATTAAATGCATTTTTTCTAATTTGATGCCAATTTGGTATACATTCCTAGAGTGATCTGCCCCTAGTGAGGTTCCCTTAAGTTAAAATTTAGGAAAAAATTATGGTTTACGCACTTGAGATTCGTATTGTTCGCCATCTTGCTATTTCAAATGTTTACAACTGAAATTTACATAGATTGTTTGACATTTCCTAAAAATATCTAATTCTCACGTGTTAATCCACACAGATTTTTTTAGTAAACTTAAAAGTGTTCTGCTCTTAGCAAAAACAGCCAACGCCTACTGGTAAGTTGAACGTAGAACTTTTGAATTAATTAAGAATAATAATCAAAACGAAATCTTTCTTTTTAAGCTATTGAAGAATATTAATCAAAATAAAAGTTTTGTTTTTAAACTAAGCGTTGGTTGTTTTTTGATAAGAACGAAAAACTCTTATTTTCACCATAAATAAATTTCTGTTTGTCTGTTTTCAAAAGATATTCAAATAATATACCTAATCACCTACACGGATACAAAAAACTACCAAAAGTTGAGCTCTTTTGACTCAATCTCGGGGTATCGTGGAATAAGGTAAAATTAGGTAAACCGTGTTGAAGGTAGTTTCCCTTTAACCATGGCAAAAACCATAACTCATTGACTGGTTTTTTTTATACAAAACCTTGAGTTGAATATGCCTAAATTTAAGTTGAATCTACCTAATTTTGAGTATACCTCAAACAACTCAAAAGTACCTTATTCCATGGCAGGCCTCGACTGAGTCGAATCTCTCTCTTTGTTTTTGACAATACTAATAAGTGCGAAAACGACGCAAGACTCAAAACTACCTAAATTTAAGTTAAAAGAACTTATTCTGCGGGTTGTTTTATTTTTCCGTGTAGATACTCACCGTTGTTATGTAAACCATTGTAAACCACCTGCCGGTGCCAGGTACTTTTAACGTGAAGAATTCTATGGGGTATTGTGAACATTTAGGACTGAACTGGACGGTGCGTTAAACTTGGTTTAAAGATTAAGTGTGGGTGAAGCCAGGGCCTTGCCACTAACGATTTATTTTTGGTTCATTGTGGATTCGCCAATAAGTAACTCATGGTCCCTCGAAATGTCAAACCCAGCATGACGTTTCACTGACATCAAAACCATGGGCACTCATATATCTGTTGACGAAATGTATCTAAGGAAAAAAAAAACAATTTAGTGTATCTAAGGGTGGCAAACGAGCTAGAAATAAACACTTGAAGATACATAAAGTAAACCAAGAATTAAGATAGGATTTGGAAATATATAGTGGAAATAAGTCAGAATTGATAGTACATTGGCGTTTACGGGTTGGAATTGGATGCCTGTCATTGAATAGATACGGGACAGATGTTTCAATAGACAAATATTCGGTAGATAAACGCAACGGCGTAGAATTAACAAACATTTGGTATGTACAACCCAACAATGATATAAATTATCAAATTACTCTTACTATATTTCAACATTTCCAGAATATAGAACGAACATTGTGAGGGTCGTCACGGAGGAGACATTTTCTGTACGGAATTCATCCGGATTATTAGCACCTAATTTAGGCAAGTGCGAAAACGTCGGTTTGATGGCAAAGCAAGTCCACTTCGTGTCACATTGTTGCAACAATTACAGTTGCAGTTCAAAGTGGTTTGTCGTTTGGAAATTTAAGCGATACGTAAAAAGTGATATATCTGCTGAGAGGTAACACTGGTACAATCACATGGCTACGGTAGATTTTCAACCGACTATTCCCATTGTCATTTCGGTTTCAAGTCACATATTCAAAATAAAATGATTGTCGATGTATTATTTTTGCATTCAATTATAACATAAGTACACGTTCTTTTCGTTTGTTCTAATTGATTCTCTATTATCACAGTCGTATGAACTAGAAGAAAATTTCTTCTAGTCACTAGGAAACGTGACTGAGAATTCACTAATGATTAAGATCTGTAGGAGTGAACAGAGCGTTTCAAAGAGTTGGAAAATGTTTTATTTCAAACATTTTACGATTGCAACTTTTTATTTTGTACAAAATAGCGTAATGTCCAGTATTCCTTTTGTTACGTGAATTGAAAATTACTGGTCCAAACTAATCTGCTTTTGAATTGTTTGTCTTGAAGCTGGCCGACATTTCAGGTTTTTTGTACATCGGCTCCCTCTTCCAATTGCATATATGACGTTCTGATGAAAATTCGCGTTTTCCTGGAAAAGATTCGGAAGTGATCAGGCGTATAAACACCACAACTTAATTCGAATATCTTAACTCGTTGAATAGTTTATGCAGTTCGTCCAGCGCTCGAGTCGTATCATAATATTCCACTTAACCTTAGTGATATCTTACGTAAATGTCTCCTAGAAATCCTCAGCCAAACAATGTCGAAGTCCGGCCCCCAATTAGTCTGTCCCGTACGCCGAATTGTCCGGTACTTTACTGAACTGCTAGTCTGAAAATTGGTTACCGTTTGGTTTAAAAAGGTAATCTAAAAAGTTGTAACACAAACCTCCTGCTCGATGGTGCCACTCGCGGGTTAATAGGAAAAGGTTAGCTCTTCGGAGACTTCAATATAACAATATGCATCTGTGGATAAACTATCCATACCTGGAAGCCAAATCGTAAGCGTACGTGGTGGATAAAACCAGTTTATGAACATTCCGTACTAACCACCCGGATAGAATTTTACAATAGCATTTACCCTACAAACAATCATAAAACAATAAATATTATAGTTATTACTGTTTCAACATTGTTCGATACCAAGTTCTCACGACAGATTGACAATAAAATTTCATGTAACAATAAATTTCACTGTTCAGCAAAAAGCTGATACAGTGCATTCACATTAAATTTTACTGTTTTCGAGAAAAAAATGCATGGAGAAAAATTGATTTTTTTAATGTTAACCACCCCCCTTTTTCACTGTAAAAGTCTATTTTACATTGAAATTTACTGTAAAAACGTTAAAGTTTATTTTTTTTTGTATTGTGGCATAACACTAAAACTTACTGTAAATTATTGTAAAATTACTGTACTGTCACAGTGAAAATCATGGTTTTGTTACTGTACATTACATTCCCATTTTCATCCATTTCCATGTATCCATGGAACTGTTGCCGCGAAACCTTTTTAAATAGCGTCACGCCCTCGCCTGCGTTGAAGATTGACTGTTTTTAAGCGCCACCATGCGGTGAGTGTGGTCAAATCTGAAGGGACCGTTGTCACTCATTCTAAAATTGTAAATGAGCCACAAATTTTTAATACTTCCTTCGTACGATTCACGTCTTTATTATTTGTCTTTGGTGAAGAAATCGACCCGTAAAAACTGAACATTAATAAAAGCGTTTTGTCAACGGTGGATTTTATGAAAAATTGACTTATAAAATTATCCCTCTTTTTTTCTTCAGTGTAGTCTATAACGTGCGATGCATTTTCAAATGCATCGTATCAATGTGTGCGTGACGTGCATTCCTCGAATTACAAAATCAACAACAGAAGTGGACTGTCAAACTGGCTGTCAGATAGTCATTAAATTTGCTCGTTGTATTTTTCACCTATTCTTTGCAATGTTTTCTGAATTTTAGGTGAACAATTTTTCAAATTTCAGTGCATTTTATAAACTTGCAGTTGGCGTGTAGAAGTGAGCTTTATATGTTATACGCTAAACAACAGATTGCTGCAACAGCATGGTCGTGAAATTGTAGAAATACACATAAAAGCCCAATACAAAAAACGGCGTTAGCTGCGCGGCGTCTGGATATCTAACAGCAGAAGCTAGTATTTATGCAATATTCGATGGTATAAACAAAAAGGGTTACGCAGAAATGGACCAATATCCGTACAGCATACCGTCGTCATTTCCACCGTATTCAGAAGATGTAGCAAACAAAAATGACAATGAATCGCAGTTGCAGACTCATAACCCATACTACATCAACACCAGTTCCACCGAGACAGTATTTGGATTCATTCCAGCAGACCCGCAACAGCAACAACAACAAACACTTCTACCGCAACCAGCAGTTCAACCTAACGGGTTAATATCCAGTCTCCAAACCGATGCACACCCGGTTAACTATGAATTATATCCGGATCAACACTACACACACCAAATGCAGTCCGTCCCAGTTATTCCTCCTCCAATATCAATGGAAGCAACCGTTCCGGAAGCCGCACCCACAATGGGACTGGAAAATGCCTATAACCAGCAGGATTACATTCGGGAAGCGATTGCTGGTGATTCGTCGATTAGCTATCCGTTGGTACCGATATCAGAAGTACCACCGCCACCCAGTGCGACACAAATACATCCAGATCAATCACTAGATTCAGAACCGTTTGTTGTAGGTGGTGCTACCTTGTCGGTGCCTGGCGGTACATCAGATGGTCTGGACATTGAAGCTGTAGCAGTTGGGGAGACAATTTCAGGTAAGAAGATTTTGTTTACCTTGTATTCTATTAAGGGTATTTATTGAAAATAGTAATAGATAGGATATTTCATAAAAAAGGAAACCATTGAATATTTCTAGATTAACGCGTTGTTCTACAATCTATATATTATCTATATCCCGACAGCTCCCGTCGCGATAGAAACAGAGCAAGTCAAACCACCAGAGCAAAGCTTCGAGGCAGAATCCACAGATGTACAGTGGGAAAGTCAGTCTATCACAGCTTCAGAGCTGAGCGCGGCGAATCCACCCGAAACACCAGAGCCTAGTATGACAATCTCAGCAGATGAGCAATGTGCAAGTGGTGACCATACTGACCAACCAACCGCCATAACCGAAAACGCTGCTCCCCAAGCCGAGGAACCAATTGCTGAAGTATCGCAGATTGATCCTGCTATGTTAGATGCCAATAGCCTAACGCTCGAGGA
This sequence comes from Topomyia yanbarensis, assembly GCF_030247195.1. NCBI lineage: Eukaryota > Metazoa > Arthropoda > Insecta > Diptera > Culicidae > Topomyia > Topomyia yanbarensis. The sequence goes on from NC_080671.1 coordinate 348,041,392, forward strand.
GACGACACAAGTTGCAGAGGGTACGATAACTGAACCACAATCAGAGATTACTCCCAGTTCGCCGACCACCGCCTCCAAACCGGATGAAACTCCGGTGGATCAGGGTGCTTTATGTACAAAGAAAAAGCGACGACGAATAGTGCAAATGAATGACGATGACGACAGTGACGAAGAAGACGGATGCGATCGATTAGAACTACTTCGATCACCAGAACCACCAGCCATTGAGGATGAACCGGTTAATACTTTAGATCCATCGGTAGTCAACGAGAAGACGAATGAGGACGGTAATGGTGAGGGTGCTAGCGACAAAGAAGAGGAAGATCGACCGGACTCAGCCGCATCCGATGGCATGAGCGCCGCGAAAACACTTTTCCAAAATGTGGTAATGATTCCGGCGGGCGATGCTGAGGCCCACAAACGGAAGAAAATTCGGGTTCTGGAAAGTGATGACGAGGAAGACGAACAGCAGAACAATGTAGATGACATCGGATTGACCGGAGAGGGTGCTGAGGATGAAGTAAATCCTGCCGGGTTTTTGATGGATGAAAACGCCGAATGTGGAGATTATAGTGCGATGGAAGGAATTGAGATGGATAAGATGGAGCAGATTGTTACGATGGATGCGCCGATTATTGATCCTAGCAGAATGATTAACGAAGATGACGATGACGATGAAGCTGGTTCTGAAGGAACCGAGAAGGATCGGGAGGGAAGTGATCGTGAACAGGATGCAGACGAGCAAAGCGATGTCGGAAGTCAGGAGGAGGAAGAGCTTGGAGAAGAAGAAGAAATTGTCGAAGAAGGAGTCGAAATGATAACGGCGGAAGATGACGCTGGCGAGGCAATCGGCATAGCCACAGATGACGAGAATGAACTTGATGATGCGGAGGCTGACGAAGATGACGATCGGGGGAGCGATCAGGAGGAACAAGCTTCGGCACGGTCCGATGCAGAATCCGAACACGAACATCAAAGTGCATCCTCAAAGGAAGATGGCGAGAACCAAAGCGAAACTCGATCAGCGGCTTCTCCTGTGGATCAAGAGAAGAAGAAAGAGCGCAACGATGTGGATGAAACCAAGTCTGGCAGCGAGGATGAGGTGATTTGTCAAAACGATTTGGAGCTGAACACGATCTCGTTACTGACGGACGAAGAAGACGATAACATGCCGCCTTTACCACCGCCGAAAAAAGAGCTTCCAGTTGTACGAATAGTAAACATCAAAAAGGAACTGTTGGACACCCGCATCATCAAACGCGAGGGACAACCCAAGCATCACTCGTCATCGACGTATCTCAAACAACATCACCAACAGTCGCAGAAGAAACACGAAAAGAAGCACAAGAAAAGGGAACGAGTATTTGACAATAATGAGTATGTCACAGGAAATATGACCCATCTTTCCTATAATTATAATAAACATTTCTCTCGATTTCAGCCCGTTCGGAGCTTGGTCCAGCTCAACCAGCGACGACGAGTTCATTCCAAACGATATCTACTTTGGCACGCCGGATCGTGTGTTTACCGCCAATACAAAAATACGCTGCCAGCGGCAGAAGGATATGAACGAGCGATACACCAAGTACGGTGGAAAGACGAGCAAGCGACGGTTTTCGGATGATTCTGATGCGGAAGAACGACGAAAGCGGAAGCAGAAGCTGGAACAAATTTCACGCCTGAACCTGCCGGCGTATCAGCAGGCGCAGCTTCAGAATTTGGTCAAGAAAAAGAACAAGAGGAAGCAGGATAGGTTCTACGACAAATCGCAGGAAATTCCCAACGACATCTACTTCGGGAATGTGAACGGTAATGTATTGTTTTATTAATACTGTAAAACTACTCATGAAAACACGGTTCCCCTAAGGGATCACTTATCTCGGAAATCGGCTAACGAAGCTTCAGTGGGGCCATGCTATTATAATGCCATGCATGTTTCTGATATTTGAATACGAGAAATACCTCGCTGATTTAATTACTATGTTAAACTTGTTTAAATTCACCTAATGATGCAATTGCGCCTTTCTCATCCATGACCACAAAGATTCTATGGTTGATTAGTATAAGGTGGTATAAAATTGGAAATGTCAATTACATTGCTATTATACATGGCACCTACATTTATGCAGCATTCGAAGTCAATTTTGAAGTTTGGGAGATGTTTCAAGTAATGCCTGCAAATCGAAATAATTTGACATATTTTTTTTCGAAAATTGTCCTACTGGAGCTGGTTCTAGGTTCTCGGACGGGCTCCCCGTCAGAACCACACACTACAATTACAAACGAGACAGGCAATGGCGCCTACTAGAACACTGCTTAAGTCCAATGACGGCGGGTCGTGATTCTGAAGGTGATTTTCATTGTTTGGTTCAGATATGTGCGGGCGAAGACTTCGCAATCACGTGTATCATCGCGTAGTGCCCGAGCATTTGTACGTTAACTTTTTTTTAACAAAAGAGAAGACGTTTACGTACTAACCCAGTACACGTGCTATTAGTAGGGGTCCAAGCTACCACACGGGGTGTACTGGGGGCGAGTCGGGCTCGAATGGTGACGCTGCCTTTAATACCGACTAAACTCCATTGGGCTCCGCCATCGTTCCCCCCCCCCCAGAACTACCTCTCGGTATTACTTCTGGGGAGATGGCTGTACTTAATGTACTCATTCACTCTCACTCACGCGTTCATACGTCCTGTATGAGGCTTACTTGGGTGCTCTCTCTATCGCACCTTGATTCACTCTCTAACACTCCACATGAGGCTGACTTTTGTGCTCACCTTTTTCGTTCCTTGTGAGGCTGACTTGTGTGCTCACCTTACTCATTCCTTGCTAGGCTTACTTTTGTGCTCGCTTCTCCCATACCATGTGACGCTGACTTTTGTGCTCACCCTTAACATACCGTGTGAGACTGACTTGGATGCTCACCCTTTCACTCCTCTGCCACGCCATCGATAGCTAAGTCTAACATACTACGCTACGACCCTCCCATCTTGGCATGAAGCAGTCCACTTATACGCCTATACACTCGCTCTTCTGCCTTGCTTCGGGGTGGCTAGGTTTACCCCTTACGCGGTTGCCAGTCGCTGCTCCAAACCTGCCTCAGCATGAACAGACCATTCACTCCCTTTTTTGTGCTTGGCCTTTTTCGCTCCAACTAACCAATCACTAGTTAGCCGTGCCATTGCTCTTCTTTCGACGTCGAACCGATGACATACGAACAGTATGTGTTCGGCAGTTTCGTCTACACCTGGGCAGTCCGGGCAGACTGGGACCTCCGCGTGCCCGAACCTGTGGAGGTACTGTCGGAAACAGCCATGGCCTGACAGGAATTGTGTCAGATGGAAGTGAACTTCCCCATGGGGTCTTCCCAACCAGCTCGATATGCTACGTATCAGCCGGTGGGTCCACCTACCTTTCGAGGAGTTATCCCACTCACGCTGCCATCTGGCGACCGAGGTCACCCTGGTGCGCTCGCGGGCTCCTCTATTTCCACGTAGCTCGAAGCACTCCTCATCTTCCCGGATGACCAGCCCGACTGGCATCATGCTCGTTATCACGCAGGATGCATCGTGTGATACCGTGCGGTAGGCAGATATCACTCTGAGGCACATCACGCGGTAGGTGCTCTCCAATTTCCGTAGGTAACTGGTTACCCTCAGTGCTCTTGACCATGACGGGCCGCCGTACCTGAAGATAGATACGGCAACGCCTGCCAGTAGCCTACGTCTACGGGCGCACACCTTTGAGCTGTTGGACATCATCCTCGATAGTGCCGCAACAGCAGTCGACGCTCTCTTGCATGTATATTCGACATGGCTGCCGAAGGTCAACTTGTCTATAATGACTCCGAGAGACTTCAGACTCCGCTGTGAGGGGATCACGACTTCTCCCACATGGATAACTGCATGTTGTGCCGACTTGCGGTTGTTGACGATAGCTACCTCCGTCTTATGCTGAGCGAGCTCCAGGCCTCTCGCACTCATCCATTCCTCCACCGTGTTGATCGCGTGTTCTGCACTTAGTTCTACCTCAGGGATTGACTCCTCGTAGACCTCCAAGGTTACGTCGTCAGCAAAGCCGATGATCTTGACCCCAGGAGGGAACTTCAGTCTCAGAACCCCGTCATACATGAGGTTCCATAGCACCGGGCCTAGGATCGAGCCCTGCGGGATTCCGGCGGCAATCCGAACCCTTTTCTGACCAGCATCGGTCTCGTATAGCAGTACGCGGTTCTGGAAGTAGCTTTCCAGGATCCAGTACAGACCCACCGGTAGGCTAAGCCGGTTTAACGAAAGCGCGATGGCATCCCAGCTTGCACTGTTGAATGCGTTCTTCACGTCAAGTGTCACTAACGTACAATATCGAATGCCTCGCCTTTTTCGTTGGATCGCTATCTCGGCAATCTTTACTTTACACTGAGTTGATAGCGTTCATCGTGGACTTACCCTTCCGAAAGCCAAACTGGTTGCTTGACAGGCCGTCCGTGCTTTCTGAGTACGGGGTTAGCCTGTTGAGGATGATCCTCTCAAGCAATTTGCCAGTCGTGTCAATCAGATAGATTGGTCTGTACGCCAATGGGTCGCTTGGCGGCTTCCCGGGCTTCGGCAATAACACCAATTTCTGTCTTTTCCATCTATCGGGGAAGCGGCACTCGTCAAGGCATCTCTGCATAGCTAGCCTGAACATGTTCGGGTTCGCTATGATCGCTGCCTTGAGAGCGCTGTTTGGAACTCCATCCGGCCCTGGAGCTTTGTTCATTGCTAGGGAGTTAGCCACGGCGAGTAGTTCTTCATTCGTCACTGGAGCCACCATTTCGAACGCGCCCGCACTGTCTCGTGGTGCTGGTGGCCAGGGGCTTGTGGTTCGAGACGGGAACAGTGCTTCGATAATCGTCGTCAACCGGTCCGGAGACCGTTCTGAGGGTGAAGAGCCCCCTTTGGTCTTAGCCATCACGATTCTGTAGGCGTCACCCCACGGATTCGCGTTTGTTTCACACAGGTTGTCGAAACACGCTCTCTTGCTGCTTTTAATGGCTTTGTTAAGGGCCAGTTTCGCAGCTCGAAACACTTCACGGCGGTTCTCTCTTTCATCCTCGGTGCGGGCTCTTTGCATCCTACGTCTAGCTCTGAGGCAGGCTGATCGTAGAGCTGCAACCTCGGCACTCCACCAGTATACCGGGCATCTGCCGTTTCTTGACAGGGTTTTCCTCGGCATCCCCACTTAGACTGTCGGTGTTGACCTCCAGTCCCAGGGCCGCGATGAAAGCTTCGCTGTCGAAGTGGTTGGACTACCACCCGCGTACCTGACAGGGATCTCCCGCCCTCGGATGCTGCACACCATAGTTGATCCTAAAGCGGATTGCTAATTGATCGCTATGGGTGTATCCCTCGTCTACCCTCCATTCCATGCCTGGAACCAGACTCGGGCTGGCAAATGTTACGTCAATCCATGCCTCCACCCAGTTTCTACGGAATGTGCTAGCGGAGCCATTATTGGCTGAGTTTCGCAAGCGCCTCCAGTAGCGCTTGGCCCCTGCTATTTGTACAGCGGCTGCCCCACTCTACTGCCCAAGCGTTAAAGTCTCCCGCTATAACTACCGGTTTCCGGCCCACTAGGTCTGACGAGAGCCTGTCGATCATCTGGTTGAACTGTTCTATGGGCCACCTTGGTGGAGCGTAGCAGCTACAATAGAACACACCATTGATCTTGGCAATCGCAACACCCTCGGCGGAGGAGTGTTTTACCTCTTGAACCGGGAACAGTCCCGTTGTACAGATTGCCACCATCCCAGGGATGTTGTACAGGTCTGATAGGAGGGCGACATCTGTCCTCGACTCCGAGACCGATTGCCACAGCAGCTGTTGGGCTGCTGCACAATGGTTAAGATTTAGCTGTGTAACGTACACGGCTTCTTCTTATTTGCCTTACCGAAGGGACACGAAGGTCCGCCCATAGCATGATTACGGGCTTGCTTCTTAGCGGTGCAGATAAGGCACTTGTGCGCCTTAGTGCAACCCCGCTCCTTATGCCCCTCCTCCCCGCAGAGACGACATAGTTTGCTCCTGTCTGTGCCCTTACACTCATAAGATTTAAGGCCGGACTCAAGGCACCGATAGCACCTATCCACTGAAGGCGGCTGGGGTATGCTAATTGGGCATACCGACCAGCCGATCTTCAGCTTACCTTTCTCGGTTACCTTTTTGGCATCCGCTTTCAGTAGCCTGAGGTAGGCTACTTGGGTGCCAGAGGGTCCATCTCTAAATCGCACAGAGGCCCGCTCGATTGACACGACGCTTTGCTCCTTGACGGCTGCGACGACATCGTCTGCGGTCGTGAACTCGTCCGGTTGCTTACACTGGAGAGTCATTTCCGCCCCTAACGACCTCACCTGGGCGCCTTCACCCAGGACCTCTTGGGCCAAGGCCTTATAAACTGCACTGGATTGTGCGCCTCGCTTCAGCACCAAAAGCATTTCGCCTGTATTGGTGCGTCTCACGCTGCGTACGTCTTGCCCGAGGGCCGAGGGGCTTTCGGCCGCCCTCATCGACTTTAGGACGTCGGCATATTTGTCCTTGTCGGTCTTTAACCACAAGGCCTCGCCTCTGTCCTTGGCCTTCTTCGCGGGCCGAGGTGCGTCCGGTGTCGGCTTCTTTCTAGTGACCAGCGTCCAGGGGTTTACGCTCCCTGTCCTGGTTGTGCCGAGTTGCTGGTGCTTTCTTTTTGCCCGGCGGGGTCATTTGCGCCCCGGTTTATCTCGACCAAACGGCGTTTGGCCGTAACGGTTACACGCCGTTTGGTGTTGTTTTTTGCACCCTCGCCTGGTGACTTCCTGGGACGCTTCGCGTTCGACGTCGTCTTGCGCTTGCGCTTGCTCTTGCCCTTGTCCTTCGAGGGGAACTCAGCCTCCGCTTCGAGCGACTTGGCTGCTCCATAGAAGGGGAAGGGAAAGGCCCCTGTCTGGATACCTATGTCGGCCTTCTCTCTTCCCTCCCTCTTGGAGGCCACTGTCTGGGTTTCTCTGTCGGACTTCTCCCGACATTCCACCCTCTTGGCGTACGCCTGGTGTTCCTGTCTTGCGACACGAACAGCTTTTCGGAGCACCAGCAGGCTCTGTTTCAGATCCTTGCTGATGTTTTGCTTCGCGTTAGTGAACTCGATTATAATATTTCTTGTACCTAAAAGTTTTCTGCAAAGATATATAAATGTATTTTGGTTGAACATACGGGTAATCTATATCCACACGGGCAAATTCCGATATAAGAATTTCAGTGAAACGTGGTTAATTTAATTTTTTATAAAATCACGTACTTGAGGATTTGCTCGTGTCTATGTGTCTCGCGAGAAAATTTTTGCTGCTTCCTATCCCAAAAGAACTAATATTGTTGTGTGATCTTAACTTCTTATTATTAGTCTTGTCGATCCTCTGTGCGGACGAAGGGAGTGGACCTACGATCGTTCGTAGATGAAGGGAACCATGAGGCTCGCTAGGCGACGTGGCACAATCAACAATGTTTTTAAAATTGATAAAAACAATCAATTTAAACTGTCTTTAACTACTTGTTCCGTGTAATTGAGCTATTGTAATTATTTCAAGATACATTGGATAGCGGATGGTAAAAATTGAGCAACTTCTTTTACTGTGCGAGAAGTCTCGTGTTTCTTAGCAACACTAGTATCAAAGAAAAATAGTTTTGGAACCCCAGAGGTAGTCGACCCAAGTTTCCCTCTGGCCCCGTATTCCCCTAGGAGTTTCACATGTGATCGCACTTGCAAACACGTACTGCAAATCTGGTAAAAAAATCAATTGCCTCTGCAATACTGAACCTCCCATTTGAACCTGAGTTTAAATAAATCGGTCACGTTATCTCTGAGAAAAAAAGGAACGGATTATTTGAAGCACACAATCTATGATCTCATCGAACTGATTGAGATTGAGTTTTGGTGTAATTTCGATTATTTCCTATACATAAGACATAAAAAATGTTCATCCTACACCAATTCAGCTATGCACTAATTCAATAAAAACTTGTTCAAATCAACAACAGTACCGCTGCATGTGCTGTACGCATTTGGCAGCAGCTCTTCCGATGACGAACGGGTGGACCGCAATCGGCCGAGTACATCGTGGAGGCCCCCACCAACGGCTTCCAGCAAGCACAGCAAATACCAACCGACCAGTAGACCCTATAAAAGTACATCCTCTTCATCCTACAGGTATGTTTTCGTATTCGAGTTTAGAAATATTGTTCCATTGAAAATAACTTTCTCTCAACTCACCCACAGTAAATCAACTGTTAGTCCCAGCAACGATCGGTCGGTGCAAGCCATGAAGGAATATCTGAAAATCGCGGGCTTCAAAAACGTCAAGTTCCACAAGCTATGGGAAGGCTGTAAATCGAACCAGGAACGAGCCAACGCAATTCTTCGCTTGATGCAGGAAAAAGGCCTAGAAGGTGAACCCACCATCGCTAAATGTCGTGAATTGCGGAAACAACTGCAAATGGAACGCGAGGCCAAAGTGCTGGACACGAGTTTAATCATCGCCTCCGGTGAAGGTATACAAATTGATTTTTTTTTTCGTTCGCAATAGAAAACATATTCTATTTTCAGGTCGTATAACGCGAAGAAGTGCTAGAAACCCGCAAAACCAGGGCCTGGCTGATCCATCGGATCCGAATGCTCCCTCCACGTCGGGAGTATCCCATACCGTTCCGCCGGAAGGGCTGGAAACGCTAAACCGTATCAGAAATGTGATCGACCCAGATTCGGATGGGGAGTAGGGTTGATTGTAAATAGGTTAACTTAAAAGTCGTACAGAGGTGGCCATAAAATATATTTTGTTCGTAGATTTATTGCACATTGTGACAATTCCAACTATTAGATGGAATAGAGGTTTACTGGTTCATGATCCATTCGAAATATCGCTATATTTTATTTTGAACATCATTAATAGTCCATATTTTCTGTAAGAGAATAATGCTCGGTAATTTTCAGTTACGTCGTAAAGTTTTTATACACATAGTGCAGAAACATATTAAAAAAACATCGTTGTTTTATTTCTATTTTACGCAAATACTAACCATAAGCGTACTCGTACGCAAAATAAATATATGTAAAGTGAAATAACTGATAGGAAAGTATGTGAATGCTTAGATTCTTTTAAAATCAAAAGTCACTCTCACTAGATTAACAATCACAAGTCAGATAAGATAAATTTCAGTTTTGTACATTAGTCATATAAGAATGTCAGATTGTAAAATGATCAATAAATTATGGCTTTTCAAGTATGCAAAGCAAATCAACTATTTGTTAATGTTAATCATTCGATTATTGCCCTTATAACCTTAGAGGGGTAATCTGGTTAAGAACATGGTAATTTTTTTTCGTCGCGACGAATGAATTCAACATTCAATATACGAATGAAAGCCAAATTTGAATATTTGAGGGGAAAACAATAGTATATGTTTTTAAATGCCAGTGACTTTCACTGTACTGGACGGAATTACCCAAGTATTGCTATAATTAGCTGAACACATGTTCACTAATTTTGTATTAAATTTCGAAGTACTTCGACTTCAATAAGAAATGCAGAAATTTTTTTTTCAAAAAATCTTTGGAAAGCGTTCCGGTCGACAAACAATTCCATAACAGATGGGAAGGTTGTACCTTACATTTGATACTACGTTTGTGAAAATCGATTCAACAGTGTACAGGTATCCAGGGTGCGTTCAAAATTCGTAACCAAAAGTTGAACACTACTCGCCATGAAGGATAGTGTCAATCCTAGCACTGCTCTGCTCACCTCACTGCTTGCATAGATAAACATGGGATCACTAGGAGCGTTTACGTACTACGACCCGGAGCTAGGACCCAATAAAATGGAGAAAGAGTAAAAAACCCACACATAAGGAGTAGGCGAGTCGAATGCCTTCGCTAACAACGGTTTACCGCGGTCACCACAGTGTAACGGCAGCACGACTTGGAGAAACAGCAGCAGCAACCGCAATCACTGCGTATATGGTGGTAGCAGCTTCAACAGAAACAGCAACAGCAGGAGAGCAGCGACTTGTTGAAGGTGCCAGCCCGTGGTGTAATAGCAGCCAAAAAGCACTGGCAAACAAAACGGAAGGCGAACAACAGTTATTGGTCCGAAAAGCGAAAACTCTTTAAGGATCGAAACAAAGGTGAAGCACTCATAGTCAAAGCTAACGATGACTCGTACGAGAAGGTATTACGTACAATACGGATAAAACTGGTACTCAAAGAGGTGGGCTAAAACGTTAAGAAAATCAAGCGTACCCGCACCGGGGAGATGATCCTGGAATTGAAAAAGCTCACCGTAAAAGCCATGTGTGACACGGTGGAAGTGAGAGCCTTGTGCTCGGAGACAACCATCCGATGCTAGGACTCTGATAGAGTATGCTTGAAAGAAGAGCTAAGAGAAGCTCTGAAAGAACTGTGCGAGCCTAGAGAAGTACAGATAACGATCCCGAGCAAAGTCTGATATCAAATTGAAAACTAAACTTGATGTTGTGATGTTTGCAGATAATGCTTACTCAGGTTGCTATCGTTTTGGTCGTTTTAACGGTTAAAAGATCAAAATCGAGAGCAGAAAAAATGTCCTTTGACATCAAACAGAAAACTATTTCTGCTATCAGTGAGAGCTAAAAGAAAACTTAATTTGATGTAGAATTTTATATGTTGATAACAAGCCAAGTATTCAATTTGATGTTTTGCCAACGTAATGAAAACAAAACTGCAACAACATAATCAGTTATTGATTTGCTTTAAAATACACCTGTGAAAACA